>NC_141991.1:249917351-250239851 GCF_049901715.1 Pseudonaja textilis
GTTAGCCGTGTTCTGATTGGTTGGAGGCATGTTCTGTTCAGGTGGGGGCTTGGTTGTGCTCAGGTTAGTCTTAGTTGCTGGGGATTTGAGCTGGTGAGTTGTGATCTTGCTGTTTGGCTTCTAGTTCGTGGTCCTGCTGCATCTTCATAGTGGGTGTCGGTTTGCTTCATGTATGGCTCAGAGGGGTTTGAAGTGGGTAGTGATGCAGCTGCAGTGCAGCTTCTGGTCCATGGTCGTTTCTCATTTTCTGAATGGGTGGGAGTCTGTTTTCTATATGGAAGTGTGGTGGTGGCCTCTTGTGTGGCTCTCATGGGTGTGGGTCCGGTGTCCTTTTTCATGTTAGGTACTCGTCTGTTCATGAGGGCGGGTTTCAAATGGCTGGAAGGCGGGAGGTGTCATCTCGTTTGTTCATGCTGTGTGGGCGTTTTTCTATCTCTATGGCTTCTCTGATTATTCTGCTGTTGAAGTGTTCGGTTTTGGCGATAGTTCTGGTATTTTTAAAATCAATTTCATGTCCTGTGGCTTTGAGGTGTTGGACCAGGGAAGAGGTCGTTTCTTCTTTTTGATTGAGTTCTTATGTTCTTCAATGCGTGCACTTATTCTTCTGTTAGTTTGTCCAATGTATGTGGTAGGGCAGGCAGTGCAGGGGATTTCGTATACTCCTTGGTTTTCTAATTCGATTTTGTCTTTGGGGTTTCTTAGGATGGTGGATATTTTTCTGTTTGTGCAGAATGCTGTTTTGATGTTGTGTTTTTGGAGGATCTTGCTAATTTTGTCTGTAGTGCCTTTTATATATGGGAGGAGGGCTTTGCCGTTTTCTTGTTCTCTGTCTTGGATTTTGGTTGGGGTTTCTTTTTGGATTAGGTGGGTAATCTTCTTTCTTTGGAATCCATTGGCTGTAAGTACGTTGGTGAGAGTGTGTAGTTCGGTTTTTTGGTGTTGTTCATCGGCTAAGCATTTTGTTCTGGAGATGAGTGTCTTGGCTACGGAATTGATCTGTGCTGGGTGGTGGTGTGAGAGTGCATGTAGATAGCGGTGGTCTTATGGTCTCCCCAAAATACACAAAGAAGGAACCCCACTCAGACCAATAGTCAGCTCCATAGGCTCACCTCTACAAAACCTGGCCAAATTTCTTGCCAAACAACTACAACCCTATGCAGAATCCATCAACTCACACGTAAGAAACTCATTCCAGTTCATCGAGATCATAAAGAAACAAAACTTACAACCTAGCGACCTACTAGTAAGCTTCGATGTCATATCCCTCTTCACCCAAGTGCCAATAAAAGAAGCCTTGACAGCCATCCAAAACAAATACAACCCCCCCAAGCACATCCTAGATCTAACCAACCACTGCCTATCCAATACTTACTTCACCTACAATGGACAAAAATACAAACAAATAGAAGGAGCACCCATGGGATCACCCCTCTCACCTGTCATCGCAAACCTCTACATGGAACACTTTGAAACACAAGCTCTAGAAAAATACGACCACAAACCCAAACTCTGGCTCAGATACGTAGATGACACCTTCATAATCTGGCCACACGGGAAAGAAAAACTGAACAACTTCCTCACATACCTCAACAGCCTACACCCCAAAATACAATTCACCATGGAAACAGAAGCCAACAATCAACTTCCTTTCCTAGATGTCTTGGTATACAAAAGATCCAATGGCTCCCTAGGACACACCATCTACCAGAAGAAAACACATACTAACCGCTATCTACATGCACTCTCACACCACCACCCAGCACAGATCAATTCCGTAGCCAAGACACTCATCTCCAGAACAAAATGCTTAGCCGATGAACAACACCAAAAACCAAACTACACACTCTCACCAACGTACTTACAGCCAATGGATTCCAAAGAAAGAAGATTACCCACCTAATCCAAAAAGAAACCCCAACCAAAATCCAAGACAGAGAACAAGAAAACGGCAAAGCCCTCCTCCCATATATAAAAGGCACTACAGACAAAATTAGCAAGATCCTCCAAAAACACAACATCAAAACAGCATTCTGCACAAACAGAAAAATATCCACCATCCTAAGAAACCCCAAAGACAAAATCGAATTAGAAAACCAAGGAGTATACGAAATCCCCTGCACTGCCTGCCCTACCACATACATTGGACAAACTAACAGAAGAATAAGTGCACGCATTGAAGAACATAAGAACTCAATCAAAAAAGAAGAAACGACCTCTTCCCTTGTCCAACACCTCAAAGCCACAGGACATGAAATTGATTTTAAAAATACCAGAACTATCGCCAAAACCGAACACTTCAACAGCAGAATAATCAGAGAAGCCATAGAGATAGAAAAATGCCCACACAGCATGAACAAACGAGATGACACCTCCCGCCTTCCAGCCATTTGGAAACCCGCCCTCATGAACAGACGAGTACCTAACATGAAAAAGGACACCGGACCCACACCCATGAGAGCCACACAAGAGGCCACCACCACACTTCCATATAGAAAACAGACTCCCACCCATTCAGAAAATGAGAAACGACCATGGACCAGAAGCTGCACTGCAGCTGCATCACTACCCACTTCAAACCCCTCTGAGCCATACATGAAGCAAACCGACACCCACTATGAAGATGCAGCAGGACCACGAACTAGAAGCCAAACAGCAAGATCACAACTCACCAGCTCAAATCCCCCAGCAACTAAGACTAACCTGAGCACAACCAAGCCCCCACCTGAACAGAACACGCCTCCAACCAATCAGAACACGGCTAACCCCCCAACCAATCAGAACACAGCCAAACCCCCTACCAATGAGAACACACCACCACCCAATCAGAACACAGCCAAGCCCCCACCCAATCAAGTCCCACCCCCACTGGCAGTTAAAAGGAGGAAGCAGCTGCAATCTCCATTACTCTGAGAAGCACAGAGCCGGAGACAAAAGCCTGAAGATGATGAATGAGACTTCATCGAAACGTTGCCTATATACTTCGAATCTTACGCGGGAGAAAACCCGAACAACCAAAGATCCACATACAAATACCCGCGAGAACCTCAGAAAACAAATATTGCACCTCTACGGGGAGGAAACCCACCATCTGACCAGGACTTATGAAAAACTTGAAGTCCAAAGAGCCTCCATTTTATGTGACCTTGCATTCCTATGCAACTGCCGAGATCAAAATTTAATTCCCACAAGCTTCCAATTGAAATTCCACACCAACACAGCAGCCACCAAACGCATCCTTAAAAGAACAGAACTGGCCCTAATTAGAAATGAACTTCACACAAAAAGGTTTCTCCTAGACCAAATCAACAAAGATCTCCTCACACTCCACCTCAGACTCAGCAACAAAATTCACCCTCTACTTTGGGACAAATCCAAACAACTCGCTGTCTGGAGAGCCGAAACACAGACCATCCTCAAGACAGACACACACACCAACAAACTCAGGAAACTACAACAACGCCAGAAACCAACTCCTCCCCCCACAGCCACACATGAAACAAACAGTGCACAACATCTCAGACAAGATCCTCACTGAAGCTGAAACCAAGATCCTTTCAAAAGGATTCAACTTTGCTGTCGCTCCCAAACACATCCCCACAGAAACCATCATATGCGGAGTTGAAACCAGCCTGACCAAAACCAACCCTGATGATGCTAACAAAATCAGACTCGAAATCACCAACATCCTCTGCACTACCAAACCACCCAAAAGCAACTTATCCAAAGAAGAACAAACTGCACTACTTAACCTGAAAGAAGACACCAGCATAATAATCCTACCAGCAGACAAGGGCAATGCGACAGTGGTAATGAACACATCTGACTACCAAACCAAGCTAACCAACCTACTCCAAGACCCCACATACAAACCCCTAAAGACAGACCCCACCACCTACCTAGAAAAAACTACCAAATCCAAAATAAAAGCCTCCCCCATCAGTGAAGAAATCCAGCAAGGAATCATACCCAGAGAAAAATCATCCAGATGCCCCAAGCTTTATGGTCTCCCCAAAATACACAAAGAAGGAACCCCACTCAGACCAATAGTCAGCTCCATAGGCTCACCTCTACAAAACCTGGCCAAATTCCTCGCCAAACAACTACAACCCTATGCAGAATCCATCAACTCACATGTAAGAAACTCATTCCAGTTCATCGAGATCATAAAGAAACAAAACTTACAACCTAGCGACCTACTAGTAAGCTTCGATGTCATATCCCTCTTCACCCAAGTGCCAATAAAAGAAGCCTTGACAGCCATCCAAAACAAATACAACCCCCCCAAGCACATCCTAGATCTAACCAACCACTGCCTATCCAATACTTACTTCACCTACAATGGACAAAAATACAAACAAATAGAAGGAGCACCCATGGGATCACCCCTCTCACCTGTCATTGCAAACCTCTACATGGAACACTTTGAAACACAAGCTCTAGAAAAATATGACCACAAACCCAAACTCTGGCTCAGATACGTAGATGACACCTTCATAATCTGGCCACACGGGAAAGAAAAACTGAACAACTTCCTCACATACCTCAACAGCCTACACCCCAAAATACAATTCACCATGGAAACAGAAGCCAACAATCAACTTCCTTTCCTAGATGTCTTGGTATACAAAAGATCCAATGGCTCCCTAGGACACACCATCTACCAGAAGAAAACACATACTAACCGCTATCTACATGCACTCTCACACCACCACCCAGCATATATGTTTTCTGAGGTTCTCGCGGGTATTTGTATGTGGATCTTTGGTTGTTCGGGTTTTCTCCCGCGTAAGATTCGAAGTATCTAGGCAACATTTCGATGAAGTCTCATTCATCATCTTCAGGCTTCTGTCTTCGGCTCTGTGCTTCTCACTCTCACTACTTCGAATCTTACGCGGGAGAAAACCCGAACAACCAAAGATCCATATATATATATATATATATATTCTTACGTTTTTCACGGGTACCTACATGTATGGCATTCAGCTTTGTTCGGGTATTTGACGTGGGAAAATGACATGGGAAACAATGACCTGGGAAAATACCTGAACAAAGCTGAATGCCATATGTATATGTATATGTATATGTATGTATGGTGTGTGTTTAGATTTGTGTGTACAGTGTATTCATTTTAGCTATACACAGAGCAGACATACACAAAGGATTTTATGTGTGACCTTAAAGAGAAATACAAGCAGTTTCAATAACAACACATTTTTATAGAATCACATTTGTACAAGAAACAAATATTTAAAAAATATTTCTGTAGCTGAGAAGTGATTATCAGATTTAAGTTAATTTCTCCTTCACTGAAAGGGTTTTCAAAGCTGTTGTGTTAAGATTTTCACTGTGGAACAATTACCCATACTTTTAAAGAGTCTAATGGAAGATTATTTTAATTTTCCAAATTATAGGTGACAGTTAACAGGAATTAAATCATGTTTTATGATGCATTGATTTATATACCTGATGAATTATAGATAATAAAACCATTATAAAACAGGGCTGAGTAATTTTCCCAATCTCTTCAAAAACTTCAGCTAAACTTTCATCTTTGAGATTTTTTTTTTCATAGCAACTTCCATTCGTGCTAGGAATTGCTGGTCAATCCAATCTAGATGAATTCCAGATTAAAGGTTAAGGTTTCCCTGTCCAGTTGTGTCCGATTCTAGGGCACAATACTCATCTCTGGTTCTTGGCTGAAGAAACCAGCATTGTCTGAAGACAATTTCCATGGTCATGTGGCCAACATGGCTATATGCCAAAGGTGCATGGAACACCGTTACTGTCCCATCAAAGTGGTGCCTATTAATCTACTCGCATTTACGTGCTTTCGAATTGCTAGGTGGGCAGGATCTGGAGCAAATTACGGGAGCTCAACCTGTTGCATGGAGCTCAGAACTTGAACTCAGACTGTCAGCAAAGGATCCACCCATTGGCTGTGTTGTAACATCCTGAGGTTTTGTGGTGTAACCTCCTGAGTTTCATGATGTGATATCCTGAGCAGGTGGCTGTGATGTGACGTTCCGGGTTTTGGTTTGGCTCTGAGTTTGAATATGAATAAACAGGACAATACCTCCTGCCTACCAGCCATTTGGAAACTAGCCCTTATCAACAAACGAGTCCCAGCCACGAAAACCAACATCGGACCCCAAACAACACATGACGCCATCACCAATCTCCCTCACCAGACTCAAACCCAAACCCACCCCAAAACCGGCTCAGGATATCACATCACAAAACTCAGGAGGTTATACCACAAAACTTCAGGATGTTACAACACAGCCAACGACCCAGGAGATTACAGCACAAGACCCAGGATGTCAAAACAATAGAACTCAGAAGGTCATCACACAGCCCATTACCTAGGTTCATTACAACACAGGAGGCTGATAGACACACAGCCAATACCTCAGCCACACATGTTCTTAAGAAAAAGCCAGCCAATCTGCAAACATCAACTCCATCAACCAATCAAAAAATGACAACATAGCCAACCACCCACCAGTATATATAGGGAGACAGCAGCTCCGATCACACTTTGCTTGCACAAGCACA
The DNA here is from genome assembly GCF_049901715.1 of Pseudonaja textilis. NCBI lineage: Eukaryota > Metazoa > Chordata > Lepidosauria > Squamata > Elapidae > Pseudonaja > Pseudonaja textilis. The sequence goes on from NC_141991.1 coordinate 249,923,907, forward strand.
AAGCCAAAAGCACCAGCCTGAAGATGGTGAGTGGGACCTTGTCGAAATGTTGCCAAGATACTCTCAATCTTACACGGGAAAAGACCCGAACACGCCAAGATCTGTATGTATGTATGTATGTATGTATATATGGTATTCAGCTTTGTTCGGGTATTTTCTCATGTCATTATAGTTGTGCTTTTAAAGTTGTAGTAACATTTTGGCAGAATCTCATCTACCATCATCAGGCTTCTGTATTGTGTTCGTCTGTGAGTCAGACTTTCACAGCTGTTTCAGTTTTAGACCAAGACCAAGGATACCACAGCAATAATTCTCACAAGGTCATCACACAACCCATTACTCAAGCCGTTACTACACAGGAGGCTAATGGAAAAGAGACCAAACACAAACAACCCAGGAGATTACAACGTAGGACCCAGGATACCACAACAAAAGAACTCGCAAGCCCATCACACAACCCATTACCCAAGCCGTTAAAACACAAGAAGCTAATGGAAAAAAGATCACTACAAAACAAACAACCCAGGAGATTACAGCACAAGATCCAGGATACTTCCACAACAAAACTCACAAGACCATCACACAGCCCATTATACCAACATCAACTCCATCAACCAATCAAGAGGCAGCAGCACAGCCAACCAGCCCAGCACACCAGCCCCCCCCCACCAGTATTTATAGAGAGATGGCAGCTCCGATCACACACTGCTTGCACTAGCACAAATCCAAAAGCAGCAGCCTGAGGATGGCGAGTGGGACCTCGCCCAAATGTTGCCAAGATACTCTTAATCTTACATGGCAAAAGACCCGAACACACCTAGACCTACATACTTGTACCCGTGAAAATCTACATACATACATACATACATACATACATACATACATACATACATATATATATATATATATATATCTCCATATCCATATCCATATCCATATCCATATCCATTTCTGCCTATCTAACTCTATCTACAGTACATCTATGTCTGTCTGTCTGTCTACCTATCTACCCCTCAGTCTCGATCTATCTACCTCTCGATCTATCTATATTGCTCTATATAGATCTATATCAATCTACCTATCCACCTACCTACTACCCATCACAAGTCCAAAACAACTTACATTAAAAGAAGAGGGTATTAATACTCAAATTAATATAGTTGTTTAAAATAAAAAAATAACTTTCAATAACTGTATAACAAATACGAAAATTAAAAGACAGAAGGAATTTCAAACTCTTATGTGACATTATATGGCATTTGAAGTCCAGAAAGTAGCGCTCTGAATAGTCTTATCATTGGCCAGAAACAAATTGTACATTGTACAGGGTCCATCAAGTTTATGACATGCCAATAAATATCCAGGATTCTGCAATTCCCTACACTCACAGTTTCCATCTCCTCTGATATAGTCCCATGTCTTCAAGTTATCCTTACATCAGGACACCCCTGTCCCCAATCTGTTCAGAGTTTTAGGTTTCCTATAGGAACTGTAGGAGAAGAGATGGCTGAACCTAGGGATGGAGTTAAAAGAGCGATCAGCTTAGAATCCTCATTTAGTCATAAAATAACTAAGTCCAGTCCCCCTTGAGTGCTGTTGAACCTTGTCTAACTCTAAGCAGGTGCCCACTGTTAGTTGAGATGATTCCTGTGCATAGGCTTTTAGAAATAAAATGGTTTAATTGAATCTTGACATGTGGGCCTGGTCCTTTTGGGCTGACAAGAATGTTGTGGTTTCGTGGTTTGCTATTGCGGTCCAAGGTCTAAGGTTTGCAACAAAAGCTAATTTAATATCCTCCCTCTTCTCCTTCTCATTTTCATCTTTGTCCTAGCCCTGCCAATCATAATTTCTACCAACTGTGCTACCTTGATCACAATGATTCCTTCATCTTCCTTGGCCTTGTGTTACAGCCTGATAATTGCTGCTGAACATGCTCTGTGAAGTTTTATAAAATATTAATTGCTTATTATTCTTATTACAGATGGGGAAGATGTCTCCCTTTTGCAAAGCGATAGTCTCATTTCCCAATCCTTCTGCTTTACTCAGGGACATTAAGGAAATTGTGCCTTGAAATCAGATGAAACTTCAAAACACAGAGGAATGATCCTCAAGGAATTATCAGGGAAGGAAGCCTAAACAAAACTTATCTTCAGAATAGTGTATCAATCAAATCTTCCTTCCTTCCTTCCTTCCGTCCTTCCTTCCTTCCTTCCTTCCTTCTTTCTTTCTTTCTTTCTTTCTTTCTTTCGTTCCTTCTTCTCTTCTTCTGTTTCTCTCTGTTTCTCTCTCTCTCTTTCCCCCTTTCCTTCTCTCTTTCTCTTTCCCCTTTCCCTCTTTTCCTGTTTCTGTTTCTCTCTCTCTCTTTTCCTCTCTCTCTCTGTCACTTTCCCTCTCTCTCTCTCTTTCCCTCTCTTCCCCCTCTTTCTTTCCCTCTCTCTCTTTCTCTCTCTTTCCCCCTCTCTCTTCCCCCTCTCTCCCCCCTCTTTCTTTTTCTTTTTTTATAAAATGCTATTTTTCATAGCAAGAGATCCAGCAAACTTATCCACATAACTGGATTATGTGTTCTTTTCAACTCCAGGAGAATGTTTATAAGGTAAAATCCTTGGTATTATAACCCTAGTGAAGATGATAATTTGGATGACGATGACGGGCGATTGTGTCCAGGTAATTGAATTGAGAAATCTACTCTTCATTTTTCATAGATACTGAAAAAACTTCTCATAAAAAAAGAATCAGCATTCAAAGCGTGAATTTTTAAAGGAGTAACCCATGGAGTAATTCCTGAATGTCACTTCCAATTACTGCCCTATGTTTCATTCTTTTTGGAAAAACCCATCACTCACCTTTCTCTTGTTCACACCTGGCTGCTACAGGTCATTTGCTAGGGTCAGGTATCAAACGTTCTCTGGGAGCTTGTTAAGGCCTTCCTGCCTCAAGATCAGATTTCTACAGCTGCTTTGAGGTATGTTTGGCTCAGAATAGGCCATTTCTGATGTTCAGTTGCTCCAGGAGCCAAATTCCATTCAATAAGAAAGGAAACCTCAAAAGGGTTATAGAGTATTTGCTGTGAGATCTGATGTCTTGTCCAAAGCCCCTGCGGGCAGGATAAGAAATAATGGGTAGAAGCTCCTTAAAGAGAGATCCAACCTATAATCAAGGAGAAATTTGCTGACACTGAGAACAATTAATCAGTAGAACAGCTTGCCTCAAGAAGTTGTAGATACTCCATTACTAGAGATTTTCAAGAAGAAATTGGACTTCCTTTCCTTCCCCCTTCCCTTTCCTTTCCCCTTTCCTTCTATTTCCCCTTCCCTTCCTTTCCCTCCCCTTTCTCATTTCCTTTCTCCTCTCCCCTCTCCTCCCGTCCCTTTCCATTCCCTCCTCTCCCCTCCTTATTTTGAAAGGGTTACCAACGCATTCTTCCCAGCTCCCCAAGCATACTCAATGGGGAAGCCAGCAGGAAGTCAGAAGTTGCTCTGATCTCACTTCTCCCCTCCCCGCTTGTCGTTCTGTATCTATGTTTAGGAAAGCTGATTGTCTTTCCTTAAAATGACCCAATGGGGCACGGGTTGTCTAATGATCTTGCCCTCCATTCTATTTCATAGTCCAGAAGACGGAATGCAGAAACCAACTTTTTTTCAGGAGTCAGAGAAATTAAGCAGTTAATTCAGGAGCAAACTGAACGAAGGTGATAACAGAGAATCCACATCACAACTTGTTACATGCAATGTTGAGAGGCTGTCAGTAGCGATCAAAGACATATACACTCAGACACAGACACGGATACACAGACACACATCAATAAATGTAGCTGTAAGTGTAGACATGTTTGTGTATATGAACCGCTTTAAACCTGGCCATTAGCCCTATAAGCAAAGAAAATATGCAGCCCATTAATTCTGGCCAATTGCCTCTTAGATTACAGATGAGTATGAGATAAGGATTCCAGTCTCTCCCTTTAGCAAGAGAATTTTGTGGAATCTATCCATCTTCTGTGGTTTAACGGTAATTAATGTAGATATTTTGTCTCCACGCGCTCTCTCTCTCCTTTCCCCGCTAATATTTTAGTAGATCCTAAGTCAATCACACAGTTTCAGTGAACAGAAAAGATAAGATAGAGATGTCTTTAGCCTTGCCTTCACTGTCTGATACGGCCCAGGCACTCATCAAATTATTGTGGTTCATCACACAGTCAGTCAGATGTTCAGAATGGATTTGACATTTTCATCCACCTACTGAGTCCTTCCCAAGGAGCCTGGGATAGGCAGATGCTGCTCTTTTGATGGCGTTAAAAGTATCATTGCAAGATGTAAGCTTGTTCCAAGGAAAATGGCCTCTTGCAATTGACTGGTGGTTTGTCAATGCCAATGGTGGGGCTCCAGTTGTTTAGGGAAAACCCTGTGACTATTGATACTATCTTTGCTTTCTTTTGCCACAGTCATTCTACTTCTATTTGCAGGTTTTAGTATTTTCTTCTATTCTCCAGTTCTTTCTCTTTTCTTCTGCTATCTCCAGGTATCATCACATCCACTATTCAGAGTCATTTGCCTTTCTTATTGACAATTGTTAAGTATGGCATGTTTATTAAGGTTCATCATCAGCCAGATGTTCAGACTGGATTTGGCACCCCCCCACACACACCTATTGAGTCCTTTCCAAGGATCTGGAATAGGCAGATATGGTTGTTTGATGGTGTTATAGGTATTGTAACAGGATTTAAGATGTTCTGAGTAAAGCTGCCATTTGCAATTGACTGATGGCGAAATTGTCAATGCAGATGGTGTTCAAATGGTGTTCTAGTTCTTTTGGGGTTGCACCCAAGATGCCTTTGACTATTGGTACTAACCTCTGTTTGTTTTCCTGTAGCCGTTTCACTTCTATTTGTGTGTCTTTGTATTTTCTTATGTTTTCCAGTCCTCCTCCTCCTCCTCCTCCTCCTCCTCCTCCTCCTCCTCCTCCTCCTCCTCCTCCTCCTCCTCTCCTCCTCCTCCTTTTCTCCTCCTCCTCCTCCTCCTCCTCCTCCTCCTCCTCCTCCTCCTCCTCCTCTTCTCCTTCTCCTTCTCCTCTTCTTCTTTTCCTCCTCCTCCTCCTCCTCCTCCTCCTCCTCCTCCTCCTCCTCCTCCTCCTCCTCCTCCTCCTTCTCCTCCTCCTCCTCCTCCTCCATTATGTGAATATACAGCAACAGAAACTATGGAAATTCATCAAAGAGATTTTCTTTGCCCCAGGAGTGAAAAGGATGGAATCCCAGAGTAAAAACATAATAATGCAAGCATCATCCAGTACATACCATTATTGGCTAGGATAAAGGTCATTTACTGGTAAAGTACCTAAAGGAACTCTGATATCAAGGACAGTTTGTTATCCCACTGGATTTTATATTTTTGGATATTTTGCATTGAGAAAATGGCACCAATTAGCATAATTAGCATTGTATATAAACTTTCAAAACAGAGTGGATTCCGAAAGGTATCTTAGAAGCTCTGGAGGATTTCTCAACTGCTGAGATTATAAGAAATGGAGAAACGTTCTGGAATTTACAGCCAATTGTTTTTAGAACACTCTCAAGCTTGGTACATAAAACATGCTAAGCTCTAATTGCAGATAAACAAGATATAATTGCTGTTGTTCACATAAAAGTCCAGGATCAAGTAAATAAACCATATTATGCAATGGCCTGGGTCAGGAAGCATATTAAAACAATGCCTGGGATCTCACAGATTAGCTTACATGCTACCAGTCCTGTGTTCTCCCCAAGGTGCAAAAGTGTGCTGTCCCACTCACTCACTCGCACACGCACACACATAACAGTGGTTTACTGGCTTTATTAATATTCCTCAGCAATTCCCTTGACCAAAAATCCAGAATTGTCCCAATTAAGTCCCGCCAAAAGCAGATCGTCTAGTCCAGGGGTGTCAAACCTGATTTCACTGAGGGCCGCATCAGGGTGGTGTTTGACCTCAGGGAGCCAGGCCGGCATGGCCAGCTCAACCTCACTCATGTCAGGGGCACATGTGGTGGCCTGGGCAGGACTGGTGGTATCCGGGGGTGGGATTCAAATTTTTTAACAACCGGTTCTGTGGGTGTAGCTTAGTTGATGGGCATGGCTTAGTGGTCATGTGACTGGGTGGACATGGCTTGGTGGTCATGTTATTGGCTAGGTGTGGCCAACTCAATATCACTCACATCAAGGCACGCATCTCCTCGCCTGGCCTCTCATGACTGTGGGGATGCTGCAACAGTCGTTAAGTGTAAAAAATGGTCATAAGTCACTTTTTTCAGTGCCATTGTAACTTTGAATGGTCATTCCACACAAGCAAAGTACTAGCAAAGGAGGGGAAAATAACTCCAGAGAAGCTCCTGAGACAGGAAGCCTAGTCCTGCCAAGAATGTAATAAGGGTTAATGGAGAGGCAGTTTCTGTAAGCAACACCAGAATGTTTCCTTCCTGCCTTCCTTACAGGATTAGCCCAGTAATTTCTTCTAACAACTGGTTCTCCGAACTGCTTAGAATGTTAACAACCGGTTCTAGTGAATAGGTATGAACTGGTAAAATCCCACCCCTGGTGGTATCCTTCTGCAGCCCTCTGCCAGTGAAAACGGAACTCGGGAGGGTTGTGTGCATCCCTCTCGAACTCCATTTTCTCTGGCAGAGGTACCACAGTTCGCTCCTTCACTGTTTCCAGGGTGGCCCTTTGGGCCTGATCTAAGCAACCCATGAACCGGATCCAGCCCCCGGCCTTGAGTTTGACACCCCTGGTCTAGTCCCTAAAGCAGTGATGGCTAACATTTTCCATGTTGCATGCCAAAAGTATACTTGCGTAGCTGCACCCATGATGCAATGCGCGTGTGACTCCCCCGACCCCTGTGTGGGCATCACACATCTCTGTGCATGTGTGTGCAACCCCCTGCATACTGCATGCTTCTGTGCATGCATGCGCAACTCCCCCTGTGAACCCCACCCACTGTGCATGTGCACATATCTCCCGTGCATGTATCCCCCTGTGCATTTGTGGCAGACATCTGACAATTAGCTGTCTGGTGGGGGGTGCATGCACATGCATAGGGAGGCTCTTCCGGGTGACCTCTCATGTGCTGGCAGAAATGGCTCTGCATGGATTTCCAGCACACGTGCCATAGGTTCGCTATCATGGCCCTAGAGCAATGGCCAATGAGTCAACAAGCCACTTGAAAAGTTTCCCAATCCGGATGACTTCCGGTTTGAGCTTCTTCAGCAATAGACCAAAGCCTCATCTCTGCGAGGCTTCGATCTGTGCTCACTGCTGGAGCACCCTGAGCTGGCTGGTTTCGGGGCTAAGCCACCCCGTAGAGGTGGTGAAGAGTGGGGAGACTGCCAGCAGGGTTGAGAAGAGCTGCATCTCTCCTCCCCAGCTGGCCATTACTCCCTTTCCCAAAGGCGGTTGCAGCGGTGGTCAGAAATGGCCACCACAAAGAAGAACTCGACCGGAAAAGAATGTGCAGGAGGAAGATAAGAAGAGAAAGTTTTGGTTGACCTGGTCAAACAGCAAAAGCAACAAATAAGGTACCCTGGAATAGAAACTATTAAAAAGAAACAATAACATTGTTCCCTAAAAAGATTTTTAAGCTGCGAAGGAGAGAGAAACAGGAAAAGATTTGGGGTTTTTTTTTCTCCTTTTCCTATACTGACATCTAAGAGACTTAAGCAAGAAATTGGAAAAAAATCCACTTTGACATTAATAGGCATTTAATGCTGAAAATAAAAAGTCAAAGGGATAATAAAGATTTCTGGATAATCAAAAGTGTTTGAAAACAGGAAAGGAGGAAAAAAGAATAAAAGGGCAGGATCTGGAAGGGAGGAGACTGCCTGGAATTAAAAAGAATTTACAGCAAAATCTCATCAAGACTTTCAAAAGATACATTCTAACTGAAATATCACAACAAAAACCCCAGGAAGAGAAAGTGGAAAAAGAAATAAGAAGATATAACTCGGGACTATCTGGATTACTTGATAATTTCTGGATTTTTGGTTATTGTATTTGAATGACTAAAATCAATCAGGTGGTTATTTAAAACTGTTTATAATGGCTCCACTTTTAGAAGAACTGAAAATAGAACTTAAAAAGTACAAAGAAGATGCACAAGAAGGGAGAGGTTCTTTTGGCTTCGTATGTCAGTTTTTAGAAATGGAGATTTGGAATTATGAGAAACAACAAGAAATGCCTGCAGAACAAGAAGATTGCGACAAAGAAGAAGCCATCTTTAATGAACAAGTAATCTTAGGTGGGGGGGGAAAGGAAAGCGGGGAAAGAGAATGGAAAGTTTAAGATTGGGAAAAACAACTCCCCCCCAAAATAGAGTGAAAAATAAGTATAACAGAAGAGGGAAATGCAGAAGAGAGAATTAGAAGTAGAGAGACAAGGGGGTAAAAAGGGGACGGAGAAGATGAGAGGAAAGAAAGAAAGGAAAAGAAGTTATAAACGACAGAAACAATATATAGAGAAATAGGGCCTATTTAGAGATAATGGGTGAAAATTTAATGGAAAAAGGGATTCTGCAAAGGTACATAAGATAGTATTGTTATATTAGAAACAGAAATAATTTTTAGAAAATATGAAACAATGTATGATTAAAATGGAATGCTTGTCAATAAATAAATGTAACAAGATGAATATTTAATGATTTACAAAACATATGTGAAGAGAAATAAGGGAAAAATTAATTATGGAGATTATATGTGTCTTTAAGGAAGTATGATATTTAATTGAAAAGAAGTGTTAAAGATGTTAAGATTTTAATGATAGAACTGAATTGGAATGGAATGAGGGTTTATAATTACATATATTTATAATCCTTTTATTTTTTATTTATTTTTTTTAAAGAATATAGTGTGTATTATAAGAATGTACCAAGCAGAATTCTATTGGAAGTTATGTATTATGTATTATATTGAAGGTCATAACCTCAAGGTATATATTGAAGTTTAAATAGTTTAAATAAGAGTTGAATGGATGTAATTAAAAGATATAAAGGTGTCATACTCCAATTAGTAACTACAGGAGAAAATCTGTTTAATGAGAAAAGATAATATGAAATTGAAACAGAACAGACAAAAGTATAAATATAATGATTTGAATTGAAAAGAGATAATCAAAATAAAATTTAGAAAATTAAAAGAGGGGAGAAACTATATAGAAAATGTAGAATAGTATAAAGATATGGAATAGAATACAAAAAGGAGCATGAAATTGAGTTTTGTGTCTGTATAAAGAAGTTCAACCTGGGACCATGCTATTTTCAAAAGATGTTTTATTTGTATTTTGTGTGTGGAAACCCAAATAAAACTTTATTAAAAAAAAAAGTTTCCCAATCCAGATAAACCTACCAGGCAAAATTAAATCCACAATACAAGAGAGTTCATGAGGCAAGAAAAATCCAGAGTTCACAAGGCAGGATCCAAATCAAGGCACGGTGTCAATCCAAGGCAAGACAGGAATCACAACAACCGGGAAACACCCAGCTAAGAAATGAACATGTTCTCAGCATCGTCTCAGCTTCTGGTGCAGCCCATCAAGAAGGATGAGGCTACCTCCTCAAGAGCAATCTAGTTGACTTCTCTGCTCCTGCCTTTGCTTTGCCCTGTATGTTCTTGGATCAGGTGAAGAAGGCAGTTCCTCCTCTGCATCGTTAACTGGCTACAGCTGCATGCTTTCCCCACCTGAAGCCTCAGGGCTGTCCTGCTGCAGCTGGGCTCATCCAAATCCCTCTCAGACAGCTGCTCAGGCCCATTGACCAACTTACCTCCAGATGTGTCCAGGACTGGTTCACTCTCCTCCAAAGTGACATTTGGAGAAGTAGCTGGGAAAGTGTCCTAGGGAGTCATCACAAAAACTCATATTCCTTGTGTTTTTGATAAGCTTTGCACAATGAGGCTTTTAGAAGCACAGCTGGATCACTGATGGAGGACAACAAATTTGGCATAACACGGTCTAAGGCGAAAAATAAAAATTACTCCATGATGAAAGTGAATCTGAAGACACTTTTCTTCTTTGACCTCATATAGTGTCCTTGATGGTTTCTGAGCTTAGCTGCAGACTTCTTGCAGACATCAGAAGACTGTTACCTAGTTGGGTAATGAAATATCTGCAAGGAAACAACCAAGGTCAGAGACCACAGTTCAACCCTGAGCTAACAAATATTTACTTCTACTGATCCTACATATAATCCAGTGGGCGAGTGTCCAATTCAAGATATGGGGAGTCCTTGATGATCTCTGAACTTGGTGGTTTTCTTGCAGATGTTTCATTACCAAACTAGGTAACACCATCAGTGTTAGAAGGCAGTAGGGTTTACTTTTATTTTTATATATTAGTCACTTGCCCTATCAGTGTTGGTGGGAGAGTTCTTGATGGTTCTTTGTTTAGACTGTTGTTTACTGTTAGCTTGTTTGTCTGCATTGGTAATTCCTTGATTAGGATTTTGGTTTCTTCTCAAATATTGGTCTAGTGCTAATCTTATTTAATCTATGTTTATATGGCTGTTGATTGCTGGTGAGGACATATTTTGATCTTTGGGTTTCCTTTTGGGCTTTTTTTTTTTTTTTTGAAAATAATTTTATTGGTTTTTAAAGACAAACACAAACAAACAAAACATAAAAAACATCTTTCATAAATATACAAGCAGTGTGTCGGTTGGTTTACCAATTTTTTGTGCATCCATTTCGTAGTCTCAATTACAGTTACATTGCATGATAACTCATATTATCAATCAAAGATTATTACATACCCTAGTATCACTATTAAACAATCATTTGACTATAATTTTATTCATTCATACTTTGCGAGATAACTATAATTTACTTAGTTTATTTTATAACAATTCATATAATCCTACCAAATCTATCCTAAAAACATTTTATAAATATAATATCAAAATATCAAAAAAGAAAAAAATCTTTATATATTCATTATTTTCTAAAATAATTTTGATCTTTGGATTTCCTTTTGGGCTTTTTGATTGTCTGTTTTGAGTGGTAAGTAGAAGTTATTTATCTCTGTGTACCTGTTGATAGCCAATTTACCAGTCTTATTTTTGGACTTGGCTCGATCAAAGATGCTCACAGTTTCTTAGTTGAAACTCTGGTGAGACTATCCACGTTCCTGTCACAGTTACTATTGTTGAGTTAGGTTTTTTACCTGTGCATTTGGTTTTTCTGCTTAAGGGCAGGACACTACTTTTCATACCACTGCACTGCATCTTATTGGATAGGACCCATTTCTTTAGTTTGTCAAGATCCTTCTGAATCTTGAGTCTATCTTCCAAAGTGTCACCTGTAAATTTGATGATATCCCATTCTATCCTCTTATCTAGATCATTTATGATGTTGAAAAGCACTGGGCCCAAGACAGAACCTTGAGATAGCCAACCACATAATTCTCTACAATGTAGATGTGGTTCCACTGAGGACTACACACTGAGTGTAGTCAGCCAATTGCAGATCCATGTGATGGTGATGATATCTATCCCACTTTGTTCTATCTTATTAAGAAGTAGGCTGTGGCTTAACTTTGTCAAATGCCTTATTGAAGTCTAAAATATACTATATCCACAATATTTCCTTGATCCACTAATTAGCTTTGTGTGCGTGTAGATTCTTGCACAACCTTCTGTGCAAGCATAGCCTCATGATACTAACCATCCATATACGAATTTTCTTTGGGACATTTTGTTTTACACACCACCTGTGCTATCTGGATAGGGCACCCCATTGGCCTCTTTTAAAGTGGCTAACCGTGGTTATGTATTTGAGTTGATTGCTCTGGGAAGTTACTATTGTGTCCTTGTTTATTTGGTTATTCATTATTTGAATTCTATTGGCTTTTACTCCTAGGATCATTGCTTCAAGTCAACAATCAAATGATGGTTGGCTAGATAAATCAATGCAATTAAACAAACAATAATTTTACAAGATTTATATGGACACATAACTCCAGGCAGTTCACCACAAATACAAAAATAGCAAAAATAAACCCATTTCACACAACCAGGTGGCAAGCTGTGGTTGGCAAGCTGTGATTATGTGGTTGAGTTGATTACTTAGAGATCCTGACATGGAGAAACAACCAAGAAATAAAGTTAAATTTACTAACGGTGAGAAAAATCAACCAATGGAACAGCTTGCCTTCAGAAGCTGTGGGTGCTCCATCACGGGAGGCTTTCAAAAATAGACCGGACAACCATTTATCTGAACTAGTATAGTGTCTCCTGCTTGAGCAGGAGGTTGGACTAGAAGACCTCCAAGGTCCCTTCCAACTCTATCCTTTTATTATTTTAAACAGCACTGAAGGGCATCATCATGTAGAAATGTAGGATACTTTGACTCAGGTATGCCTTAAGAATTTCTTCGGCAAAACACACTTTGAGTTAAAAGCACTCATTTCATCAATTTTTTTTTTTTTTACAAATGTGTTCATGAAGTCTTCATACAGTGATGATAAATGAAAGTTAGTTGTGTAGTTCTGCAGACACGCACCTACATTCACAGGGAGAGCACATATACAGCACTGAAGTCTTCCAATTATGCTACGTGTTTTATCTCTTATACAGTTTCTCAAATGTGACAACAAAAGATGGATGGACTTCAACTCCCCAAATTCTCCAGCCAGGCATGATGGTTGGGAAATTCTGGGAATTGAAGTCCACGCTTCCTAAAATCTCCGAAGTGGAGAAACTGTGCTAATGAGCCTTTAAGAAAATAATATTACCTTTGCTTTGCAAATTGTTCACTGAAGTTTTGTAGCTTTTTGAAGCCTGAGAAATCTACCTCGGTATTTGCTGTTGTCACTTAAAGTATCAAAGCGAGATTATATCCATTATAATCACATTTTCTTTCCATTAAAAAAGAAAAAAAGAAGAGGAAGAAGAACAGGAAGCTATTTAAGAAATACTGGCAAATACCTTCACGTTTAATTTTCACAGCTCCATTTAGCAGACCTAACGGCTGGAAAACAAGCGGTAATCTCCTACTTTGGGTGCATTCAATTTCCTTGTCATATAATAATATTTCAATGGAATGGAAGAAGATGCAAGAAGAGCATTGGAAAATGAATGTGAATGTGCAAAATCTCAAGGGACCTAATTTATCTGCCTCATCGCCTCCCTCAGTTCCATAGACCAATTCAGGACCACTTAAATAAACTATAGTCTCTGATTACCCAACATCATTTTCAGGGCTATAGAATTAAGATGAGTTAAGAGGCCCAGTTGGTGACAACATCTCTCAAACAAAATGGAATGAGGATAAATGAATGAATGAGTGAATGAATGAGGAAGGAAGGAAGAGAAAGAAGGAAGGAAGGAAGGGAAAGAGTGAAAGAGAATGAAAGTTAAGAGGCCCACCTGGTGATATTCTCTCTTAAACAAAATGGAATAATAATCAATCAATCAATCCATCAATGAATCAATCAGGAAAAAAGGAAAGAAGGAAGAAAAAGAAAGAAAGAAATGGAGGGGGGAGGAAAGAAGGAAGGAAAAGAAGGGTGGAAGGAAGAGAGAGAGAGAAAGAGAAAGAAGAAGAAAGGGAGGAATGAAGGAAGGAAGAGAAAGAAAGGGAGGGAGGGAGGAAGCAAGGAAGATTTGATTGATGTACTATTCTGAACACATTTTTTTAGGCTTCCTTCCCTGGTAATACTTTTTCCCTGATTTCTATTCATTTGTCTGTTTGCTACTTAGAGGAATCATATAAATCTATTGGGTAAGTATACATAAAATATCCCAACTACATTTAAAATGGCTCGGTCTCCATTTTTACCACTTCCTATTCTTCTAAACCAGATGGAACCGAAATAAATGATCCAGAATTTTCATGCAGGTTGATTTTTCACAAAATATAGAACTACACGTAATCCTTGTTTAATGACTGCCTTGTTTAGCAATCGCCTTCAGTCACAACAGTGCTGAAAAAGCAACTCTGTGACCAATTCTCATGTTTACAGAAGATGATAAGCACAAGTGTGATTTCCCCTAGCAACCACTTCTCTTAATGACTGAGTTGTGCATCTCAGTGGTGGTCGCTCAACAAGGACTATGTAAATGCAACGTTTGGAAGACTTCTCCCAAAATGTTGAAAACTGGGATGACTTGAAGAGGGTTCATGTACAAGATAAATATATCCAGAAGGTTGAAACAATTTGTTGCTGTTTCTTATATTAAATCTGGATTTCCTAAAATGGAGTTTGGTCCAAATCGATAAGAAATAATTGAAAAAAGGGAGAGACTTGAGCCTGAAGACAAAATTAAGCTGAAATGAGGTTATAAAATGCAATAATGAAATGATGGTTCGGCCACGTGAGCCGCGCCAAGGAAGAATCCATCATCAAATCTGTAATGAAGGTGACTGTCGGAGGAGCGAGACCGCGTGGTAGACCTAAACAACACTGGATGGACACGATCAAGGCCGATCTAGAGATCGCGAAGGCAGACCCGACACACGTGGCAGACAGAGAGGTGTGGAAGCAGTACTCAAGGACATTAGCGGACCTCGCCCGAGCGCGAGACAAACGCTGAAGAAAAAGAAGAAGAAGAAGAAAATGCAATAATGAAATGAGTATTTCTTTTTTTAATTTTTTTAATTTTTTTTAACAATAAACATAGACAAACATAAACATAAAACAAAAAATAAAACCTTCTTTCAATTATACAGTGTGTCAGTTGGCATATTTCTTGTGCACAAAATCTATAGCCTTTTCCTCTTAGATTAAATTTACATTCATATTACTTTAGTCAACATTCCATGTCATATTATATTATTATTACATCACCATTAGACTTTAATTTCAAATCGGCATTATCCTTTAGAGCAACACTCGATTCTTACTAATTTTAATTCATATTATAATTCATTCTATAATAATCAATTATAACATATCATTACTATTGTATTATACTTCAATTTCCTACTTTTCTATCTAGCCGTTGATAAAATAAATCCCATATCTTAAAATATTCCTTTTCTTCTTGCTCTGAAATGACTATTTCTGTATTCCCCAGACAACTCAAAGGGGAATGCTTACATTGTCATTTAACAGAGATCAGGGGAAAAAAAAAGAAATATTAAAATGCAGTTGTGATATTGCAAGTTAATGGGGTGATAGGTCAAGAAACTCTCTGAGGATTGATCATTTTTCCTATTTATGGCCTCTTGCTAAAACACTTTCTCATGGTAAATCATCTTTATACATCCTTGTGTTGCATAATTAGGTGCATATTAAAACCCCAATCCATGCATGCATTCATAAATGATGGACCACTGGCATTTTAAAAGCGTTATCACTCAAATATCATTGTTGCTACGTCAAGACTGTCTTAAAATGTGTGCTTCTTTTCCACAGGCAAGAGATAAACTCTGCTCACCGAGATATTTTAGCATATTAATAAAAACGTTCAGTTCCATCAGTATTCCATCAGTCACGAGACCAATTCAAGATGTAACTGGGAGACAATCTCTCAGACTTTGGTTAAAAGCAATGTCTCAAACATACTCATCTTAAAAGCCTCCAGCCTCCACACAACTTCTGAAGCTGCTCCAATGGTTAATTGTTCTCACTGTCAGGAAATTGGTTCTTAGTTTAGTCCTTTCCTTGATTTTTTTTTTCTTACTCTCACACTCTGCTCAAACAGGAGACTCTATACCATTTCAGATGGTTTTCCAATCTCTTCTTAAAACTGCTTCTTAAAACTTAAAATTTCTTAAAACTTAGAAGTGCTGATTCAATTCTACAGAGGAATTATTATGTCTGTCATCTGCACCTCTATAACTGTCTGGTTTGGCTCTGCAACCCAACAAGACAGACACAGACTTCAGAGGGTAATTAGGACTGCAGAGAGAACAATTGCTACCAGTCTCCCTTCCCTTCCATATATTGCCTCAGTCAAAAAGAGGGCTGTGAAAATATCTACAGACCCCTCACATCCTGGATGTAAATTGTTTCAACTTCTACCCTCAAAACGACGCTATAGAGCCCTGAACGCTAGAACAACTAGACACAAGGAGACTTTTTTCCCGAATGACATCACTCTGCTAAATAACTAATTCCCACAACACTGTCAAACTACTTAGTAAGACTGTATTACTACTATTCTTCTCATTCTTCCGATTATCTATCTCTTTCCACTTATGACTATAACCATGTTGCTTGTATCTTTACAATTTATATTGTTTTATTTGTTCCCTAGTATGATTTGATTGCTTATTAGTAACCTATGACTATCACTAAGTGTTGTATCTTATGATTTTTGATGAATGTATTTTATTTTTTCTTTATGTACACTGAGAGCTTGTGCTCCAAGACAAATTCCTTGTGTGTTCAATCACACTTGGCCAATAAAGAATTCTATTCTATTCTATTCTATTCTATTCTATTCTATTCTATTCTATTCTATTCTATTCTATTCTATTCTATATTTTCTATTCTATTCTATTCTATTCTATTCTATTCTATTCTATTCTATTCTATTCTATTCCATTCCATTCCATTCGATATTTTCTATTCCATTCCATTCCATTCCATTCCATATTTTCTGTTCTATTCTACTCCATTCCATTCCATTCGATATTTTCTATTCCATTCCATTCCATTCCATATTTTCTGTTCTATTCTATTCTATTCTAAAAACCTCCAGTGATGAAACACCTACAGTCTCTTGAGGCAAGCCATTCATGATTAATTGTTCTCACTGCCGGGAAATGTCTCGTTAGTTCTAAGTTGTTCTTCTCCTTGAATAGTTTCCGTCCGTTGCTTCTTGTCCTGCCTTCAGGTGCTTTGGAGAATAACTTGACTCCCTCTTCTTTGTGGCAGCCCCTGAGATATTGGAAGACTGCTATCATGTCATTCCCCAATCCTTCTTTTGACTAGACTAGATATGCCCAATTCTCGCAACCATTCTTCATGCTAATTCTTACATTGCTTCCTGTGAACCGATAAGAGAATAAGAGAGTTGGAAGGGATCTTGGAAGTTCCCAGACCCCAGCTCTTAATTTTGAACTGACTTGCAAAATCCAAGAAGTTGCAGAGTTATGGCTTTCCACAAAATGAATAAGGGATTTTAAGCGGACAACATCAATTATTAAACGATGTCTATAAATGTAGAAAGTTAATTATATGTGTCAAGTCTTCCTTGATACCTGGAAGTTGGCAACCAGACTTCTTTTCTTTTGGGGTTTGAAACATTCCACTACTTATCAATGTAACTGAGCCCACTGTAACAACATAGCCAAAAAGGCGTTAAGAGTTGCTAACCTAATCCTACGTAGCTTTTTCTCTGGTAATATTACACTAATAACTAGAGCATACAAAACATTTGCTAGACCAATACTCGAATACAGCTCATCAGTC
The DNA here is from genome assembly GCF_049901715.1 of Pseudonaja textilis. Taxonomy (NCBI): domain Eukaryota; kingdom Metazoa; phylum Chordata; class Lepidosauria; order Squamata; family Elapidae; genus Pseudonaja; species Pseudonaja textilis. The sequence goes on from NC_141991.1 coordinate 249,941,275, forward strand.
TGGAACCCACATTACGTATCTGATATTAACACAGTTGAGAAAGTCCAGAAATATTTCACAAGAAGAGTTCTCCACTCCTCTACTCGTTGCAGAATACCTTATGCCACCAGACTTGAAATTCTAGACCTAGAAAACCTAGAACTACGCTGCCTTCGGTCCAATCTAAGTATAGTATATAAAATCATACATTGCAATGTCCTACCAGTCAATGTATACTTCAGCTTCAACCATAACAACACAAGAGCAAACAATAGATACAAACTCAAGGTTAATCGCACCAAACTTGATTGCAGGAAATACGACTTCAGCAACAGAGTGGTCAATGTCTGGAATACTCTACCTGACTCTGTGGTTTCTTCCCCAAACCCCAAAAAGTTTAACCTTAGACTGTCTGCTGTTGACCTCACCCCTTTCCTAAGAGGTCTCTATGGCGCGTGCATAAGCGCACCAACACACCTACTGTCCCTGTCCTATTGTTTCTTTTATTTTTCTTACATGTATCCATGTATTCATAATTATGTTTTTACTTATTCCTATTATCTGGTAAGCAATTGACAAACCAAATAAATGAAATAAATAAATAAATGAATTAGAGGTGGTCAGACCTGCCATCTTCAGCTTCTTGGCTTTGCTGGCATCCTGCCATAAAACACAGGGGGAGTTTAGGAGGGATTTGGGGTAATAAATTCAGGCGTGGAAGTGAGAAGGCAAATGGTGGGAAGGAGGATACTTTGACAGAAACCAGGAGTGCCAACTTGGAATAAGCCAGCCATCAAGAATATGTGGCCTGCACAAAACGTAGTCACCAAAATGGTAGTAACACCGGTTGAATCCCACCCCTGCCAGCAAGATATTCAAACTAAATGTCCTCTGAAATTGAGGAGGAAAAGTTGCAAGAATTGGGTATGTCTAGTTCAATGAAAAGAAGGACTGGGGTGTGTGTGTGACATGATAGCAATAACACTTAGACTTATATACCACTTCACAGTGCTTTACAGCCCTTTCTAAGCGGTTTAGAGAGTCAGCATATTCCCCCCAACAATTTTAGATCCTCATTTTACTCACTTCAGAAGGATAGAAGGCTGAGTCAACCTTGATCCAGGTGGGATTTCAACTGCCAAATTGTAAGCAGCCGACAGTCAGCAGAAGTATCCTGCAGTCCTGCACTCTAACCATTCTGCTACCAAGGCTCATGGTAGCAGTGTTCCAATATCTAAAATGCTGCCACAAAGAAGAGAGGTTCAAGTTATTATCAAAAGAACCTTCAAATATTGGGATTGCTATCATAGAGCAGCCAAGATGATTAGGGGACTGGAGGCTAAAACATACGATGAATGGTTGCAGGAACTGGGCATGGCTAGTCTAGTGAAAAGAAGGAACAGGGGAGATAGGATAGCATCTTCAAATATTTTAGGGGATGCCACAGAGAGGAAGGGGTCAAGCTATTCTCCAAAGCACCTGAAGGTCAGACAAGGAATAATGAATGGAAACTGAATAAGGAAAGAGATCCAATCTGGAAATAAGGAAAAATTTTCTGACAGTGAGAGCAATCAAACCAATGGAACAGAAGTTGCCTTCAGAAGTTGTGGGAGCTTCATCACTGGAAGCTTTCAAGCTTGCAGGTTCAGCGAACAGAAAATCCCACCCCTGGCTGCCCCACCCACTCATCCCCTCCCCTCCCAGGAGTCACCACACGGTCTGTTTTGGATCCCAGGTAAGTACAGGGCCCATACAGAGGCTTGGGGAGGGCAAAAATTGGGCCTTCCGGAGGCTCTGGAAGGCCTGAGATGGTCCTGTTTCTGGCTTTTCCAGAGCCTCCGGAGCCTGGGGAGGCCGTTTTCGCCAGGGGTGGGATTCAAATTTTTTAACTTTCAGTTCTGTGGGTGTGGTTAGGTGGGTGTGGCCATCTGACTGGGTGGGCGTGGATTTTTTCCCCTGTACCCCCTCATTTTGGGGCCTCCTGGACCTCAGGGAAGCCTCCTGGGGGGGCATTTTTGCTCCCAGAAGGCTTCCCCGGGGCCCAGGAAGGCAAAAAAATGGAGCGCAGGGGGGGGAGCGTGAAAACACACCCCATGGTGCAGGAGGCCAACTAGGTCACACCCACCATGGCCACACCCGCCCAGCAACCGGGTAGAGAACTGGTTGGTAAAATATTCGAAGCCCGTCCCTGGATTAAACTATCGAAAGCATGTAACCAGGAGAGCAAAAAGTCTAACCCACATCCTCTCCATCCCACCCCATATATTTAACTGAACCAAAATTCAAGGAGGTCAATTTAATTTCCCAGCTTGCCATTCAAAACTTTTTTTTTTAAAAACGCAAACCCTGATTCCCAAGCAGACGGTTATAAAAGCAGAGCATTCTTGCCAGAAGTTTTTATACGCTTTCATTAAACCTCCCAGACCTTAAAGGAGGCAAAATTTCCTCTTTCTTTTTTTTTTCCCCTGGTGGATTGCCATAAAACCAGAGACATTTTGCAATGCAATAAAACAAAACTAATTGGTTTTTTTTTTTTCCTTACTATTTAACAGGGATTTGGGAACCTGAGAACAAAACGGGCTTTGTTTTTTCATTTAGAAATCATGGGAAAAGGTTTTTAAAAAAACCACACAGAGACATAGCTCGATAAAGATTATCAAACGCTGTATTGTAAGCACTATATTTTTAATATCTTGGCTGTCTAGATATACTAGAACCTGGCAACTTTAAATGCAGGGAATGTTATGGCTTTGCACCATAATATTACATATCTAATAATGCTTTCATTTGATTACAAAAGTCTTCTTTAGCAAATAACCTTAATTACTACCATAATCGGGTTATGAAACTTATTTATTTCTGATGGATGATCCTTTTGGCATATCTATAACTGTCTAGTTAGGCTAGCAATGAATATTCCCAGTTCTGAGTTATATTTTCAGTTATGCAAAAACCTTTGTATTTATTTATTATTTGAACCCTCGGTGAACTCAATATTTTTGACACTCCTTACTCCTACCCATGCGATTTAGAATTCATTGAAATTCAGTGTGTTTGATAATGTACAACAACATGTACATGCTACATCTGGAATCACAACTGTATGTCTTGATGATAACACACACATTAGATTGACAGAATAGAGTTGGAAGGGACTTTGGAAGTATTCTGGTCAGTGGAGGGATTCAAACACTTTTACTTCCTGTTCTGTGGGCGTGGCTTGGTGGGCGTGGCAGGGGAAAGATACTGTAAAATCTCCATTCCTTCCTCACCCCACTAACCTGCTTTCCAGCTCCGTTCTCTTCTGGGCAACCAAAGAAGACCCAGCCAATCAGCTGGGACTCAATGGGAGTCAGAGAATAGATGGGGATGGGGCCAGTTGAGATAGTATTTGTCAGTTCTTAAAACTACTCAAAATTTCTGCTACCGGTTCTCCAAAAACTAGTCAGAATCTGATGAATACCACGTCTGCTTCTGGTCCAAGCCCCTGTCATACAGCAGATCCTATACCATTTCAGACAAATAGTTGTCCAATTGTCCAGTCTCTTCTTAAAAACTTCCAGTGATGGAGCACTCACAACTTCTGAAGGCAAGCCATTCCATTGATTGTTCTCTCTGTCAGAAAATTTCTCCTTGGTTCTTGGTTGGACCTCTCCTTATTCAGAGGTTCTGGAGTGGGGAGGGAATAAAGATTATGCAGTAACCTTCCCTTGGAATGGGGTAGGAATGCAGTATCCTTCCCCTGCCACGCGCACTCAGTCACGCCATGTCCACCAAGCCACACCCACAGAATCGGTAGTACCAAAAAATTGAATCCCACCATTGAATCAAGGATGTTGGTGCAGGTGTTCGAGAGGTGGAGACTAAAGTCACCTAGCACCTGGACTATATGCTGATTGGACCATGTGACTGGAGATTCTGGATGGGGGCAAAGAAGTGACAAAGTTTTACTTGTAATTGGGTGTAAAACCAGTGGGAACTTAGAGCTGGTTTTCCACCAAATCTGTGCCAATTTGATACGTCCCAATACCTTATGCCACCAGACTTGAAAGTCTAGAACTAGAAAACCTTGAATTATGCCGTCTTCGGTCTGATTTAAGCATGGTATATAAAATCATACATTGCAATGTCCTACCTGTCAATGAATACTTCAGCTTCAACCATAACAACACAAGAGCACACAACAGATACAAACTCAAGGTTAACCGCACCAAGCTTGATTGCAGGAAATACGACTTCAGCAACAGAGTGATCAATGTCTGGAATACTCTACCCGAGAGTAGTTTCTTCCCCAAACCCCAAAGACTTTAACCTTAGACTGTCTGCTGTTGACCTCACCCCTTTCCTAAGAGGTCTCTAGGGGGCGCGCATAAGCGCACCAACGTGCCTACCGTCCCTGTCCTATTGTTTCTTTTATTTTTCTTTTATTTTTCTTATATATACCCATTTCATGTATTCATAACTATGTACACACTTATACTTATTATCTTGTAAACAATTGACAAATCAAATAAATAAAAATAAAAATAAATAAATAAAATGTTCTTTGAGGAATTTGTCTGCCTCAGAGTTCTTATTGAATGGGATGTACTACTTGGAATCGTGACAGCACCTGCAAAGTGACCTTGGCATTTTGCAGGCTTTCATGGTCCATGAAACGCATCTTGGCATTCTGGGTCCTCCCTATGCATTCTACCCACTCCTCTCTTGTCATTGGCAAGTTGAATAGCGATAGAGGGCAATAATTCAGTCTTGACAGCCAAATTCACCGAAGAACTGTGTAACTAATTTAACAACGGCAGCGGTTGACTTAAAAATTGTGGCAAGAAATGTCATAAAATGGGGTCAAAAACTCACTTAACAGCGGTCTAGCTTAGCAGATTTCAAGCCCAATTGTGGTCATAAGTCAAGGACCGCCCCGTAAGTTGAGAGCTTTTGATCCTGCCTTTTCCCCACTTCCAAACCTACTCGACATTCTACTTCTTTCTCTAATATTTTCTCCAGGGTAACAACTGTGCTTATCTGCATATTGTTATAAATCTGTTTGGGGAAATAGGCATGAAAATGCATGCACGGTTTTTGTGTAAATGTACTTTTCATCGCAAATTAATTTGCCATTTTTGAAAGTATCTCAGTGGAGGCTGCATTTATGCACCAGCTGTGAATTTGGCAGACAAATCTACCCAGTTTTTATTGTATTGGGTTATTAGCGTTGAGATTGTTGGGAAGAAAAGGTCAAGGCAAACCATGTTAATTAGAGTTTACATTAATTGCATGCTCAAGGTTAAAGAGCATGGATGGCTCTAATACCAGGTGTGGGCTGTTGTCTTTACCAAGAGTTGATTTAACTGTTCACCTCTGATATAAATCCATGAGGTTTCTATTCCATAGAAAAATGAGAATGGCTTATGTGAAACCATAATTGAAGTGAGCAGTAATCCATGGTGCTCATATGTTCTCAAGGATTGCAAATGAGTTTGGAAATATTAATTAAAACATATACCAGACATTTCTTACCTAGGTGGCTTAGAAATAGCAGTGGCCACAGCCATTCTCTACAACTCCATCCTTCCGCTTTTGAGTAGGAAGTGTCCTTGGACCACCAGCAAAAAGATTTCCAAGAAATACATATCACATACATCAAATTGTCCCTTGGATTGGGGATAGACAGAATTTGAACCAAGGCTAAAGCATTCAGATGTTGTCCTATGGTGAGTTTTCCGAACTGTAATGTGAGAGATCTATTGTGGTGTTGTGTTCTCGCCCACTCTTATTTTTGATGTTGAGCGTGATGTTATCCATTCAGTCATCTATGCTTTTAGTGATTCTGTGGGCCCGGATCTCTCCATAACTTCCAATTTTGCACTATTTATTTGAGTTGTTTTATGCTCTGGCTGATGTCAGCTCTGATGGTGTCCAGTCACTGTGTTCTTTGGATGGCCTGGTCAAAATCAAAAGATATAGCTTCAATTGACTTACTTTTCATTGAGTAATTCTAACTGTCTGTTTTGGCTCTGCAACCACACAAGACAGACACAGACTTCAATGGATAATTAGAACTGCAGAAAAAACAATTGCAACCAACCTGCCTTCCATGGAGGACCTGTATACTGCATGAGTCAAAAAGAGGGCTGTGAAAATATTTCAAGACCCCTCACATCCTGGACATAAACTGCTTCAACTCCTTCCCTCAAAATGACGCTATAGAGCCCTGCACACCAGAACAACTAGACACGAGATCAGTTTTTTCCTGAATGTGATCACTCTGCTAAACAACTAATTCCCATAACACTATCAAACTGTTTAGTAAGATTGTATTACTGTTATTCTTCTTATTCTTCCTATTATCTATTTCTTCCAACTTATAACTGTGTTGCTTGTATCTTTACAATTTATATTGTTTTGTTCGTTCCCTAGTATGATTTGATTGCTTATTAGTAACCTATGACTATCACTAAGTGTTCTGTCTTATGATTCTTGATGAATGTATTTATTTTTTCTTTATGTACACTGAGAGCTTATACACCAAAGACAAATTCCTTGTGTGTCCAATCACACTTGGCCAATAAAGAATTCTATTCTATTCTATTCTATTCTATTCTATTCTATTCTATTCTATTCTATTCTATTCTATTCTATTCTATTCACCCTTACTTTTTATCATCTTTGGTAAGCTTTGTGATAAACCAAAAGAAATATTAGGATCAGATTTCTCTCTTGACTCAAAAGATTCATAAAACTGAAATAAGAAGTTTCCCTTTTAGGTTTAATGGATAAAGAGCTTGAAAGAAAACTTGAAACTTTGGTACTAAAAACATTGACAGTAGCAGAATCTTACATGCGCTAAGATGGAAAGACAACACTAATTCTCCACAATAGAAGAATAGATGGAAAAAGTGATGGAGTTGACAGAGATGGCAAAATGGACTCTTCTAATTAAATCTACCCAGTTTTGTTTTCATTTGGAAACCACTTTTGGACTATGTTGAAATAGTTCAAAAAATGAAACCTTGATTAGAAGTTTTGATGATTAAAATGACTTTGTCATTACAGAAATGGCTTCAAACATTTACAAATGTGAAACGAGGTTGTAAGATTGTATTTTTTTGTACTTTATTGCACTGAAAAATGTCAGAAAGTCACTTTTTTCTTCTTCTTCCTTCATTTCTGCACCTCTGTTCTTTCTCTTTTTCTTCTCTTTTAAAACAATAATTTTAAAAATGGTGAGTCATGTGTTCTCTGCCTCTTAATGTGAAATTTCAAGGGAGAAATATCATGGCTACTCATATCTTTTCAAAAACATAAGAAATATAGAACTGTAGAATGATTCCAATGAAATTTCACCTTGCTTTATGTTGTTTCCTATTTTTTGTAAGATAACAAGAATTCATAAGAAACTTGGACCTCATTATGCCTTCCTTCCTTCCTTCCTTCCTTCCTTCCTTCCTTCCTTCCTTCCTTCCTTCCTTCCTTCCTTCCTTCGCTACAGTCATCCAACTCAACCAGTTAACTTTATACAGCTTACAAATTGAATTTACATGCCTACCTAGGCACCTCCATTTTTTTCTTAGATGGGATTTTCTTGAAATTAGGTCTGATTCCTCCCCGCCCCTCGTAATAAAGCTCAAAAATGACTTTTCATTGGCTTTGAACCTTTTATGTCCTTCAATCATCTCCTAATGATATTGTTCGTAGTTCTTATCAAAATGATAAAGGAGAGAAAATGGAGAAGTGACGTAAATTGGAAAATATATACATATACATTTTAATCTGTCGGTCGAACCTAGCTGACCTCCATAACAGTTAGACATTCACTTTCTGATATATTTAATTATGAATGGCTGCCCAGGACTTATTCCACTCTGGCTGAATTACTATTGTAACAAGCAACATCCTGGAGGAAATGCATAAGCCACCTGCTAAATGACCTGCTCTTTGTCTCTTTCCCATGATAAATGTTCTTTGCTTCATGTTTTATCTAATGCTCACTTCAGCTCTGCTAAATATATCCACCCAGCTGCTAGGGCAGCAACAAAAATGCTTGTTTCCATTTTATCAAACCCATTAATGTCATTTGCTCAATCAAATCATTTGCAAGGTCTTCCCCTCTCCCTAAACCATGTGTTCAATGCATGGGTGTGTTTGAGTCGGCTTCCCCCCGTCTCTTTCTAACATAGAATTGGAAGATAATGCCGTGTTTCAACAAAGCCAGTTGCATTTAACCCCAGCCAGCCGAGAGGAAGGATAAATGTGCCACTGGGCAATGGGCCTATCATAGAATTGTGTGTGTCAAGACTACAAGAGAATGTGATATTTGCTATGGGGAAAAGAAAGGGAGGAGAGGAGAGAAGAGGGGAGGGGAGAGGAGAGAGTGAAGGGGAGGGGAGAGGAAGAGAGGAGAGGAGCAGAGAAGGAAGGGGACCTGGGGAGGGAAGATGACTGGAGAAGAGAGAGGGGGAAAGGGGTAAAGAGGGAAGAGGAGCAGAGAGGAGAGGAGAAGGAAGGGACAGAGAAGAATGAAGAGGAGTGGAGGGGAGAGGAGAGGAGAAGGAAGGGAGATGAATGGAGAGGAGAGAGAGGGGATAGGAGGAGAGAGGAATGAATTCGGAAGGGAATGAGAGGGGGGTAACTTTCCATCTTTCCCAACATTAGGATCTTCTCCATCTTCTCATTTGGTGGCCAAAATATTTGAGCTTCAGCTTCAGGATCTGCCCTACCTCCAGGCTGCTCTTCATTTTGGTTTTTAGCTTTTCTATATAACTCTCCTAACCATCTTGTATTTTTTAAAAAACCTTTTTTTCCTATTATATCCACCTAAAGCCACTGTATCATTGAGCTGGGTGCCATAAAAATGTAATCTTTTTTTTTTCTTTTTAAGACTACGTAATGCCTTAATATCAGGGTGGAGTCGTGGCAACTGCATGGAGCTGAGCGTTTACTGGCTGGGTGCCCTTCCTGACACCATGCAGGGTTCACAGCAGATACTTTCTCTCTGTGCCATGAAAAAGAAACCCCGGTCATGGCCCAAGATTAAACTCTCAACCTCTAGCAATAGCAATACCCTCTATACTGCTTCACAGTGCTTTACGGCCCTCTTTAAGCAGTTTACAGAGTCAGCCTCTTGCCCCTAACAATTTGGGTCCTCATTTTATCGACCTCGGAAGGATGGAAAGTTGACTTAATCATCATTCGGTCAGGATCGAACTGCTGGCAGTCGGCAGAATTAGCTTGCAATACTGCATTTTAACCACTGCGCCACCACGGATCTTGATCTAGGCCACCATACCACTCATAAAAAATTGAACAGAAAAATAAGCAAGATCAATAAAATCCAAGTTGATCTTTTCTGGGAAAGGTTGTATGTACAAGTAATCTGTGAAAAAGTTTGTGAGAAGAGATTTGTGTATTTATTTTATTTATTTATTTTCTCAATTGCTTACAAGATAATAGGTATAAGTAAAAACATAGTTATGAATACATGGATACAAAAAAGAAAAAGAAAAAAGAAAAGAAAAGAAACAATAGGACAGGGATGGTAGGCACATTGGTGTGCTTATGCACGCCCCCTACAGACCTCTTAGGAAAGAGTTGAGGTCAATAGTAGACAGTCTAAAGTTAAAGTTTTTGAGGTTTGGGGAAGAAACCACAGAGTCAGGTAGAGTATTCCAGACATTGTACCACTCTGTTGCTGAAGTCGTATTTCGTGCAATCAAGTTTGGTGCAGTTTACCTCGAGTTTGTATCTATTGTGTGCTCTTGTGTTGTTATGGTTGAAGCTGAAGTATTCATTGACAGGTAGGACATTGCAATGTATGATTTTATATACTATACTTAGATCAGACCAAAGACGGAGTTTTTCAAGGTTTTCTAGGTCTAGAATTTCAAGTCTGTTGACATAAGATATTCTGCAACAAGTAGAGGAATGGAGAACTCTTCTTGTGAAATATTTCTGGACTTTCTCAACTGTGTTAATTGGATTGGATTTGCCTGAAGTGGGGTAGGGTTTCCTGCCTAAGCAGAAGGTTGGACAAGAAGACCTCCAAGGTCCCTTCCAACTCTGTCATTCTATTCTAGTCCTCAATTTGCAACCAGGAATTTAGTGAGCACTCAAAGCCAAATCCCCAAAAGAAAGTGACTTACAACCAGTTTCATCCTTACAATCATTGCAGCATCCCCATGGTCAGTGATCAAAATTTGGATCCTTGGCAACTGGCAATGTACTTGTGACAGTTTCATTGTCCCAGGGTCACATGATCACCATTTATAACCTTTCCAACTGGCTTCCAACAAACAAAGTCAATGGGGGAAGCCAGATTTGCTTAACAATGATGTGATTCACTTAACAACTGAAAAAGGGAGAAAAACTCACTGAGCAGCTGTCTTGCCTAGCAATGAAATTTTGGGTTCAATTGTGGTCATAAATGGACCTCATGACTTTTTTTAAAACACTACTAAAACTTTGACAAAAGGATGTCTAAGTTGAGCTTCCCAGTTACAAAAGGTGATAATATTTTATTTACAGATAACAGATAATCAGAGTTGGAAGAGACCTTGTAGGTCATCTAGTCCAATCCCCTGCCCAAGCAGGAGACCCTACACCATTTCTGACAGATGGCAGTCCAATCTCTTCTTGAAAGTCTCAAGTGATGAAGCTCCCACAACTTCCGAGGGCAATTTCTCTTCCATGGGTTGATTGTTCTCACTCTGTTCTCAGAAAATTTCTCCTTATTTCCAGGTTGAATCTCTCCTTGTTCCGTTTCCATCCATTATTCCTTGTCTGGCCTTCAAGTGCTTTAAAAAACAGCTTGACTCCTTCCTCTCTGTGGCAGCCCCTCAAATATTGGAACACTACTATCCCGTCTCCCCGGTCCTTCTCTTCATTTTTCACTTTTGCTCTCTAGTTCACCAAAGGATTTCAGTGTCTTTTTTTGGAAGACATAAGATCTTAAGCCTCATTATTTTCTATTTTAGCAATTAAACATCTGGATTCTCCCTGAGCTTTGGAACTTACAACTTTGAGACTTCTCCAATGCTATTGTTTTTTTGTTTGTAAAAACACTTATTTTGATGAGTTTACACAGGGAGGGGTCATTGTTGAGAATTGAGAATTCAGGCAGCAAAGCTGCACTAAAGTATCTTTTAGTGAATTGAGATGGACCCCATCCCCTTTACGAATATAAAACTTTACACTTAGAGCAAAGAATTAAGGAGCCTTGGATAAATCTTGCAACTGCATGCAATTTTCCAGTGAATGATATCACACTGAATCTCAGGTGATGTTCAGCTTCACGGAAATATTTTAGTTGATATATTAATTTTACAGCTGATGAACTTAAACGTTGTTGTTTTTAATGGTATGCTTTGTATTGGAATTTGAAAATGCACTGTTATTTATGGAACATAAATTGATAATAAAATAAGTAAAGAATTTGCTGTCCAGTTATGAGCAGCTCTCACCTTTATTTCTAAATTGACGAAGCCAGTATTGTCCGAAGATGCTTCTGTAGCCATGTGGCCAGCATAGCTTACATGCCGAAGGCACACAGAATGTTGTGACCTTCCCACCAAAGTGATACCTATTTGTCTACTTGCATTTGCATGCTTTCAAAATGCTAAGGTGGCTGGAGCTGGACCAAGTAATGGGAGCTCACCCTTCGCACAGCGCTCAGGTCTTGAACCCAAGTTGATAGCTTTCCAGCTGACAAACTCAGTGTCTTTAACTGCTAAGAATCTGTGGTCCTTTGATCTGACACACACACACACAAACACACACACACACACACACACCCCAGAGGTGGTATTCAGCAGGTTCTGACCAGTTCTGGAGAACCAGTAGCAGAAATTTTGAGTAGTTTGAAGAACCGGCAAATCCCACCTCTGACTGGAGATTTTACAGTATCCTTCCTCTGCCACACCCACCAACCCACGCCCACAGAACCAGTAGTAAAAAAAAATTGAATCCCACCACTGACACACACACAGACACACACACCACAAATAGGAAGAAGGGGGTAAGTTCTCTGCTTTGAATTATTTGTAAAAATAATAAAGGTGGAATACACATAAACAAGTTGACAGAATGGAATGGAATGAAACAGAACAGAACAGATAATATGGAAGAAAATGAAATGGAATGGAATGGAACAGAACAAACAGAAGGTATGGAATTGGAATTGGAATTGGAATTGGAATTGGAATGGGAATAGAATAGAATAGAATAGAATAGAATAGAATAGAATAGAATAGAATAGAATAGAATAGAATAGAATAGATGGGATGGGATGGGATGGGATGGAATGGAATAGAATAGAATAGAATAGAATAGAATAGAATAGAATAGAATAGAATAGAATAGAATAGGCTGGAAGGGACCTTGGAGGTCTTCAAGTCCAGCCCCCTGCTCAAACAGGAGAACCTATACCACTTGATGGCACATAGTCAACAATCAATCAATCAGTTAATCAGTTAATATTTGGACACACCAGCAATGGCAGCAATAACTGACCCCAACCATAAGATCTACTGAGGTCTCTGAAAATCTCATTCTACATAATCAATAACATCTGAACTCGCCTGTAGTACAGCCTGAACTGTAAAGTTCTATTTGTGGATTTTGGCACCCATCCTGATATAGGGTTTGCATTATCTTTCTTGTACAAATAAAATTCTTTACAACCACAAGTTTGAGCCATTATTTACCCTGATCTGGAAACTGCAAAGAAGTAAGAGGTCTACAGACCGCAGAGAAAGGTTGTTGAGTTGAGAGTTGTTGGACTTTGGAAGGGGAAAGGTTTGAGGGCTTCCCACCCAAAATACAGAATAGAGAGAGTTGGAAGGGATCTTAGTGATCTTCTAGTTCAACCCCTTTTTCAAGCAGGAGATCCTATACCATTCTGGACAAATGGTTGTCCAATCTCTTCTTGAAAAACTCCAGTGATGGAACACCCACAACTTCTGAAGGCAAGCTGTTCCATTGTTTAATTCTTCTCATGGTCAGGAAATTTCTCTTTAGTTCTAGGTTGCTTCTCTCCTTGGTTGGTTTCCATCCATGGCTTCTTGTCCTACCCTCATGTGCTTTGAAAAATAGGTTGATCCCTACTTTTTTTGAGGCAACCCCTCAAATATTGAAAGACTGCTATCATGTCATTCCTAGTCTTTCATTTTCCTGGACTAGTCATACCTAAGTCCTGCAACCTTTCTTCGTTTGTGTTAGCCTCCAGCCCTACTAATGCTCTGTTGCTGTTCTCTGCACTCTTGCAAGAGTCTTAACATCTTCAAAAGCAGAATAACAGTTGGAAGGGAGCTTGGAGATCTTCTAGTCCAACCCTCTGCTTAAGCAGGACACCCTATGTAATTTCAGACAAATGGTTGTCCAATCTTTTCTTGAAAACCTCCAGAGATGAAACAGCCACAACTTCTAAAGGCAAGTCATTCCATGGATTAATTCTTCTCACCGACAAGAAATTTCCCCTTAATTCTAGTTTGGACCTCTCCTTTTTTTAAAATAAAAGTTTTATTTATGTTTTCACAAAACATACAAATAAAATATCCTTTTTTGAGAACAGCGTGGCCCTGGGTTATCACTTCTCCATACAGACATAAACTCAATATATATTTATCTTATACATTCTAATCCATACCTTAGAACTATTTTCATATATTTTTTTCAGTAGCTTTTCCCTTTCTTTACTTCCTATAGTCTTATTTTAAATTATCTCATTCCTATCTTAATTCAATTACATATCTTTTTCTATTTTTAAAATCTTTCTAATCAATGTTTTTATACTTTCGTCTGTCCTGTTTACAATTTCATATTATCTTTGCTCATAAAACAAATTTTCCCTGTAATTACTAGACTGAGTATAACACCTTTGTACCTTTTTAAAAATCTTATTTAAAAATTTAAGTTACATCCTTACATTTATAACATTCATTTTCTAACCTCTATTTTATAACACATACCTATTTTCAATCAAATTCTGCTTGGTACATTCCCTTAAAATACACACTAAATTCTTAAAATAAAAAGTATATATGTATATATATATCTGTTTTCTGAGGTTCTGGTATGTATGTGGATCTTTGTTGTTAGGGTCGCGTAAGATTCAAAGTATCTATATGATGAAGTCTCATTCATCATCTTCAGGCTTGTGTCTTGCTGTGCTTCTCAGAGTGCTGAGAAGCACAGAGCAAGCAAGCCTGAAGATGATGAATGAACTTCATAACGTGCTCAGTCAATCTACGCGGAGACCTGAACAACCAAAGATCATATATATATCTGAGTGTATATGTATAACAATAGTAAATGGAATAATTATTCTATTCAAGTGCAGTTCTGCCATTAATATTAATAACACTTTTACTTTTCTATTTCTTTTAACAAACATTGCCCAGTAATATCAGTTGTCTTTCACTTTAATCATCTATATTTCATATTTTATTTATTACTGTCTTTAAATAAAAAAAAAACAATAGCTATTAACAATAGTCAATAGTTATTATTATTATTCAAGTTCACCTTATCAACTGATAAAAATCTTCCATTTCTTTTCAGTTTAAACCATTAAGAGCCTCATTCTCTTTACAAACAAATATTCCACTCCACATCAGTAGAAATTTTTTCTATCACTTTAATCATCTAGCATATTATATAACAATACTATCCCATGCACCTTTGCAGAATCCTCTCCTTAAGTTAAATTTTAACCATTGTCTCTGTGTCTTTTAATTAGGTTTATATCTTTAATTCTTGTACATTTTTCCTCTACCTCTATATCTTGTTTCTGTCTTTTGTAGCTTCTTTTCCTTTCCCTCTCCCCTCTCTTCTTCTCCCTCCCCTTTTTATTACCTTTCTATCTGATCCTCCCTTCTGCTTCTTCCTGATATTATGATTACTTTTCAAATTACTCTTTTTTGTTGTTGTTGATTCAGTACTTAAGTTTTTAGCTCTCTTTCCCCCCTTTCCCTTTTTTACCCTGCTTAAAATTGCTTGGTCATTGAAGATGGCTTCTTCGTTGTCCCCCCCTTCTTGTTCTGCCAGCGTTTCTTCTTGTTTTTCGTAGTTCAAGATCTCCATTTCTAGAAATTGAAATACGAAGCCAAAAGATCCTCTTCTGTCTTCTGCTTCTTCTTTTTGTTCTTTAAGTCTCATTTTTAACTCTTCAAGGAGTGATGCCATTTAAAAAAAAATTAAACAACCCCCAGTTGATTTTATTTTATTTCATTAGGATCCTCCACCCAAAGTTCCAGGAATCAACCAATAATCCAAAACTGTTTCTTGCTTCTTTTCTCACTTTCTCTTTCTAGGGGCTTTGTTCCCCTGTAACAAAGCTTCAGCTAAAATGTATCTTTTGCAAACCTTGTTAAAATTCTACTATCAATTTTTTTTAAGTTCCAGGTGGTCTCCTCCATTTTCCAGATTCCACCCTCTTTTTTCCTTTTTCCCCTCCACTGCTTTCTTTCTTTTTTTAAAAAGAAAGTTTTTAAATTATCCAAGAATCTGTACCCCGTTGACATTTTATTTTCAGCTAGAAATAGCCTATTAATGTCAAAGTGGATTAGTATCAATTTCTTACTCGAATCTCTTCTTAATATTCCAAGTCAGTGAAAACTGTCGATGTTAGAGGAAAAAAAGCCAATTCCAAATCCTTTCCCTTTCTCTTTCGCAGCTTAAAATCTTTTTTAGGAAAAGTATTAGTCTTTAAAATTCAGGTTCCAGGTACCTTAAATAGATGTTCTCCATTCAACCCGGTCAGTCAAACTTTCTCCTTTAAACTTCGTCTTGCACAATCTTGTCCAGTCGGGTTCTTCTTTGAGGTGGCCATTTCTGATCACCGCTGCAACCACCTTTGGGAAAGGGAGTAATGGCTAGCCAAGGAAGAGAGATGTGGCTCTCTTCAACCCCGCTGATGGCTCCCCCTTCTTCACCACCTCTACGGGGTGGCTTCAGCCCCAAATCTGGGCGGCTCGGGGAGCTCCAACGAGAGCACAGATCAAAACCACGGACAATCGCGAATTCAGTCCATCGCCAAAGAAGCCCTAACTGAAAGTCCGGACCTCTCCTTGATAAGCTTCCATCTGTTACTTCTGGTCTTGCCCTCAGGTGCTTTGGAGAATAGGAGACTTTAAAGAACGGGAGAATTTGAAGAATTTGCAACACACTAAAATGTGACCAGGGTTTCCATGACGTGGATATGGCCATGATCTTGACTTTCTTGACAACTTCCAATGGATACCTCCAACTTTATGGTCCTCCAGGTGTTGGTGATACAGAATCCATCTTTAACAGATAATAGATTAACAGCGTTGGAAGGGACTTGTAGGTCATCTAGTCCAACCCACTGCCCAAGCAGGAGACCTTACACCATTTCTGACAGGTGTCAGTCCAGTCTCTTCTTGAAAGCCTCCAGTGATGAAGCTCCCACAACTTCTGAAGGAAACTTCTGTTCCATTGGTTTGATTGTTCTCACTGGTTGTGCGTCTTGGATTTGCTAAGACTTTTGGTTCAGGACCCATGCAAGTGGTTTCAAACAGTCACCAAATGAATGGAATTTGAGGACATTGCATTTTGGAAGGTACATATCAAGTAGTGTATCTGATACCATCATGAAAGATAATAGCATGCATTTGTTCAATAATCTTTTCCCAAGGTGAAAAAAGTGTTCCACTTATTAATCAGTGGATGATTCCAGTCCATTTTGGTGGGGGGCTTGATAGGTTATCCTGGTGACCCCCGGTGAACCCTGACCTCTGATGACCTCTGACGTACAGGTGTACAGGCTACTCTTTTCTCATCTTTTCTCATACTCTTTTTTAAAAAATATCTGTATAGTATCTCGGGTATCAAAGGAAGGGATATCACAGGCAAATGTTGCAAAATTAATGATTGAATGACTATTGATTGCTTAATGGGTTTTATGGGAGGTGTAACTGAGTTTCAAGTTGATCCAAAAGCAAACAGCCCAAGTCAATGAACTAAATGTCTGAATTAGATAAATATTTGGTTGAGGAGAAGAGGAGGAAAAAGACCTTTGAAATGGGTACTATAAATAAAACAAATGAAGAAAATTAATGACATAAAGATTATTATCTAAAGCTCTAAAATTCATGTTAGTATGTCAGGAGAATGTGCCTTTTCCCCTTTCTCCTTTTTTAGTTCCATGTTTCTGTTCAAACTGATCCTTTTAGGGTTGAGAAGGCCAGTTACAGTGCTTGGGATTAGGCTTCAGAACTACCTGTATTTGTCATTTGTCATAGAAAATTGTTGGTTTTTAAAATGCTTTGTGTTTTTTGGGGGTGTGTGTGTGTGATTTACAGATAGCTAAGAGAGAGCTTGAACATGGGTTCCCGTGTGCCTTCGTTCATTACAAAATCAGTGGAATGTTTTTAGGCGACCCATTAGACAGATCAAAGAAAAGGAAGAAGAAAAAGGAAAATAATATGCAGGGATGGGATTTTACTGGTTTGGACCGGTTCAGGCTAATCGAATATTAAAGTTACAGCTGGTTTGCTGAACTGGTATTTCAACCAACTGGCTGGTCTTGCCCCTCCTACCCTTCCCCTCCCAGGAGTCTCCACACGGCCCATTTTTGATGGAGGTAAGTGCAGGGCCTGTGCGGAGGCTCTGGGAGGGGGAAAAATGGGCCTTTTGGACTGTTTCTGACTTCCGGAGGGCCTCCAGAACCCAGGGGAGACCTCTGGATCCTTGGGAGAGTGAAAAACAGCCTTCCTGGGAAAACCGGAAGTCACAAAATGGGCCTATTTCCAACTTCCAGTGGGCTTCCAGAGCTGGGGGAGGCTGTTTTCACCTTCCTAGAGGCACAGGGGAGGTCTCAGGACCCTTGGGAGGGTGAAAACAGCCTCCCCTGAGCTTTGGAGGCCCACTGGAAACAGGAAGTTCCAGTAGGCCCCGCCCACCATGGTCACACCCACCCAGCAACAGGGCAGTGAACCGGTTGATGGGATTTTTGAATTCCACCCCTGATAAAATGCTAAGGAGTGCAATGAATAGTTGTGAATCAGAAAAATTCTGGAATGTGAAGAGATGGATAGATTAGCCCTAAAAATTAAAGGAAAAGGAGATTTGGACTATTTCAGACATGGGAATTCTTCTATAAATGGTTAAATGACAGATATTGAGGTTAGAGGATTGGAATTAGGTGAAATATGGTTTATAGGAGAAAAAAAAACAGACGAGTAAATATTTCTGATGGTTATATAATCAATACTATAATGGAAAATAACATATGTTATAATATGATTGATGTTATTGCATATTTGTTTCTATTATACTGCATATATTTTAATATAGTTCTGATCATAATGATGATGATGATGTTTGTATGTTTGTATGTTAACACCTTGGACACCTAGAAAGCACGTTGCTCAACATGGAAAGGAAATGTATGACATAAAACAATAAAAATATTTTTTTTTAAAGTAAATAATATTCTAATGACATCTCTTTATGACATTCCAGGTGACATCCAAAGAGCAGAATGATTTACACAATACCCATCACTTCAAAGCAAAATGCATTGACTGTTAAAATTAAGAGTGCTTTTACCAGCTTTATGGCACAAAACTGTTGAACCGTAAAAGATTCTTTCCTTCCTGTTAATGTTCTGAGCAGCCTTACAAAGGAAATTAGAAAGGACTACAAACTAAGAAGAAGGATGAAAAATTATTTTCTATACATCCGTCAAACCCAAAGAATCATTAAGTTAGAGTTAAGATTATTTTTTTGGTCATGTCTATACATAAGAACAAATAAATCATAGATGGTTTTGGAATCAGTGGTCCTAATACTTTGCACATAATATTTGGCAACTAATGGTCAGCATTAAATTGGCTCTATATAAGAGTAAATGAAGAGGGTGGAATTTAGTGCCATTTGTGGCAATGTAATGATTCTAAGCTGATGACTTGCTTGACTCCTCCCTCAGCTTTTGCCTCTTCTTCTCCTACAACCTCCTACAATAAACTTGGATGCTTTCTATGTAACAGTTTCAAGGTGAGAGTAAGGAATAGGAGAAGAATAGGAGAATAGGGGTGTGAGCTTAAATGGACTCTGGAGGATGGTAGAGGACAGGAAAGCTTGGAGGAACATTGTCCATGGGGTCACAATTGGTCGGACATGACTTTACAACTAACAACAACGAGAATAGGAGACTTTTAAGAATATATATTTATCAAGGTGGAAAACATACATAATGTAGATAGTCCTCAGATTATGACAGCCATTGGGGCCAGAATTGCCATCATAAAGCCATGAAGTCATAAAGGGTGATACTATATGATTATGTTTCAGACCTAGAAGTCCAAAGAGTGAACAAAGTGGTTTATTTCCATTGCTAAGATAATAAAATAAAACAATATGATTAAAAAATAATAAAATAATTAAACATTAATAATATTAAAAATAATAAAAGAAACTAAACAATAAAATAAAATAAGGAAGCAAAATAATTGTGTATAGCATGTTTTCACTACCTCCTTATTTTGACAGGGTTTTTCTTTAACTTTTAAAAATAAAAGTTATTTCCTTGGCACTGTCTGGAATGATTATGTGGCCAGAAAAGGCAGCGTGGGAAAATCTATCTACATTTTTAAATTAATCTGTATGCACAATGGCCAGTCTGGAATCTCTCATATTCCTTCCTTTGAACCAGGCAGTTAATAAAGTGATTTAGATTAGAATACAATAACAAATTAGGAAGGGACCTTAGAGGTTTTCTAGTCTAACCCTCTGCTTAGGTAGGAAATCCTATACCATTTCAGGCAAATGATTATTCAATCTTTTCTTAAAAACTTCCAATGTTGGAGCATTTCCAGTGTCTGGGGGCAAGTTATTCCACTGGTTAATTGTTCTCACTGTCAGGAAATCTCTCCTTAGTTCTAGGTTGCTTCTCTCCTTGATTAGTTTCCATCCGTTGGTTCTTGTTTTGCCTTTTGGTGCTTTGGAGAATAGCTTGATTCCCTCTTCTTTGTGGCAGCCCCTCCAATATTGGAAGACTGCTATCATGTCACCCCTAGTCCTTCTTTTCATCAAACTAGACATTCCCAGTTCTAGCAACCGTTCTTCATATGTTTTATCCTCCAGTCCCCCTAATCAGCTTTGTTGTTCTTCTCTGCAACTCTTTCTAGCGTCTCAACATCTTTTTGACATCGTGGCACAGCGTCGTCTGTTTGTTCCTGCAGAAGTTTAATTATTGGTCCAGAAACATCTAGTCATCCTTCATGGCTAATTAGAAACCTGAATATTCACTTCCTGCCTGGACAGAGAATTGGACTCAGTGATCTAGACCAGTATTTCTCTGTTTCAGCAACTTGAACAAGCTTGTTGGGGATTTCTGGAAGCTGAAGTCCACACATCCTAAAACGGTTGCAAAGACCAGCCGGGGTGTTGTGTTCCCTTTCCTCCCAACTTTCCTCGAATCAAGCCACTGGTTTTATTGACTTTTTTATTGTCTCAAGGAACGTCCGATCACCGAACCTTTAAAAGGAAAATAAAATCATTCTACATCTCTCACTGCTTTCTATTTCCTTCCTCCTCGCTGCCCAATCCCATTAAACAGCCTGGAGTCCATTGAAAAACTCTGTATAATTAGCCGCTGCTTAATTATTGCCAACTCAAAGAAATTAAAATAGTGAGTCCAGTGTAGATTGTGCTGCTGTTTGGACGTCACCTGGAATGTTATAAAGAGACGTCAATATTTTTCATAACTTTTAATTCCGCTCATTAGCATATTATCTTCCTTTTTTTTTCTTCTTCTTCCTTTTTTCCCGGTCTGTCTAATGGGCCACCCAGAAACATTGCACTAATTTTGCAACTAATGAAGGGAACCTACATGCCACCGTGCGCTTAACTACCTGTTGCCATTTTACAGCTATAAGGAACACTACAACTTGGCAGTAAAACCTATTTACTGTTAAAATTAAGATTGCTTTTATCAGCTTTAAGACACGGGAATCAATTAAAAATAATTACATCAACCTGAGCAGCTGCTAGGATGACAGGAATGAGAAAGCAATCATCTGAGAAGAATGTGAATGACCATAGATTTTATTTCCATCAAAAATCAAAGGTAGGAGTGGAATAAATAGGTACAATCCCAACCCTATGAGAAGAAAGGAAAGATAAGGCTTTTAAATCTTCCCCAATACTTTCTAGAACAGCTGATAAACAGCTTTTATTTTTTAAAAGCATTTCCAGATGTTCAGCTCTGGGAGAAGATGGACGAAATTTATCTGCTCATTTGATTTCTCCTGCAGCTAAGTATAAACAGATGTTTATTTGCCCAGTTGGACTCAATTTCTTTGATTTGGGACATGTACACTCACCAATTGGATTTGTATTTAAATTCACGAAGAACTTCCTTTAAATGAAATTATAACGTACCCGGGTGATTTTGCACTCATAAAATGCACTGTCACTGACTAAGAGGCTTACTGGAAGGATAAACTTATCCCAATCTGCATTTTCATGCAGAAAGCAGAAAATTAGTCTCCTTAAAAAAATACCAACCCAAACAAATACTCGGGCCTTTAAATAAGATTTTAGAACAAGCCAATGTGGATGAGTCCTTGAAATTAGGAACAAGGAAATTTTGGCCTTGAGAAAAGATGACCGGACAGATACATGATATTTTATGTTTTCAATATCTGATATGGTTCTTGGTTTTCCCAGAATATAAGATAGAAGAATGTTCTGGTTGAATTTTATGTGGCAAAAAGTAGAAGGAGAACAGTTTGACAGCTAAATCAGTGGTCAGCCAAGCCAAACTGCTGGGCTTGCTTTCAATGCATTCATATAAACTCTGCTGGGGCTGTTCAATTTGGGTTCTTGTACAGTGGGAGAATAGCAGAGTTGAAAGGAACTTTGGAGGTCTTCTAATCCAACCCCTGCTCAAGCAGGAGACCCTATACTATTTCGCAGAAATGATTATTGTCCAATCTCTTCAGTGTGTTGTATCTTATGATTTATGATGAATGTACTTTTATGAAGACTATATCATGATTTATCACTTGTAGCTTTTATGTACGAGAGCTTATGCACCGAAGACAAATTCCTTGTGTGTCCAATCACACTTGGCCAATAAAGAATTCTATGTCTATGTCTATGTCTATGGCTATGTCTATGGCTATGGCTATGGCTATGGCTATGGCTATTTCTCTTCTGTTCTCTTCTCTTCTCTTCTCTTCTTTTCTCTTCTCTTCTCTCTTCTGCTCTCTTCTACTCTACTCTACTCTACTCTACTCTACTCTACTCTACTCTACTCTACTCTATTCTTAAAAACCTCCAATATTGGAGCATTCACTACTTCTGGAGGCAAGTTATTCCATTGATTAATTGTCAGGAAAATTTCTCCTTAGTTCTAGGTTGCTTTCTCCTTAGTTAGTTTCCATCCATTGCTTCTTGTCTTGCCTTCAGGTGCTTTGTAGAATAGGTTGACTCCCTCTTCTCTGGGGCAGACCCTTAGATATTGGAGGATCATGCCACCCCCTAATCCTTCTTTTAATTAAACTAGACATATCCAATTCCTGCAACTGTTCGTCGTATGTTTTAGCCTCCAGTCTCTTAATCAACTTTGTTGCTCTTCTCTGCACTCTTTCTAGAGTCTCAGCTTCTTTTTTTATATATTGTGGTGACTAAAACTGGATGCATTATTCTAGGTGTGGTCTTAGCAAGGCATTACAAAGTGGTGCTAAAATTTCACATGATTCTATCCTCTGTTGATGCAGCCTAGGACAATGCATTGGCTTTTTTGGCAGCTGCAGCACATGGCTGGCTCATCACTTCTTAGATGAGTCAAATAGAATAGGCTAATAAATAGAAATAGCAGCAATAGCAATAGCATTTAGACTTATGTGCCACTTCATGGTGCTTCACAGAGCCCTCAGGGTCAGCATGTTGCCCTCATTTTATTGACCTCAGAAAGATAGAAGGCTGAGTCAACCTTGAGCCAGTGAGAATCGAACTGCTTGGCAGTCAGCAAAATTAGCCTGCGATACTACATTTTAACCACTGCACCATCCTGGCTTTTCAAAAAATATCTCTGTTAATACAGATATAAGGCTACAATACATTATCTTATTACAAGAGTCTCATAGATTTGCAATGGGAAATATATTTTTTCTTTTAGCATCCAGCATTCCCAAACTGCCTCCTTGCTCTTGATAGATGGGATACGTTTTCCTCCCAGTTTAATTGTTTTATTCATCCCTTTAAGTTTTTGAAGGAAAACAAGGGCAAGAAGTAACCTGAGCAAATTTACCTATGAATATGTATGCTTACATCATCTGCATTCATTAATTATGCATTAGTATCTCCCACCTCTCTGAGATGTATAAATATGAGTGCATCTCTTTGTTGGAACATGTGCACATATATGTGCCTGTGTGTGAGAGAGAGAGGGAGGGAAGGAGAGAGAGAGAAAGAGAGAGGGAGAGGGAGAGGGAGAGAGAGAGAGAGACTATATTTGCTGGAGGGAGTCTCACCAGCATGTGCTGTCTAATAAATAGTGCAGGAATTCTTGATTATTTGCTTTGGGTCCTGCATTTGATTCCACAGTACTTGAGCAGAAACCATGGGGGTCCTTGGTGCTCTCTGAGCTTGGTTGTTTTCTTGCAGATGTTGATGTGCAGGATTTGAGTCTAAAACATATAAAATAGAATATTTGTAACTCTGGGTTGAACTGTGGAATCCTTAATGTCTCTGAGCTGGGTTGAATTTTTGTGCGTGTAGACGTTTCATTACCCCACTGGGTAATATCATCAGTACTAGAAGGGAGTAGGGTTTTCTCTCTGTTTATATACAAGTATCCTTCTCTATTAGCATTGTTGGGAATGTTCTTGGTGATTCCTGGCTGTTATTTACTGTTGGATTGTCTGTGTTGGTCATCCTTGATTGATTGTTGTTTACAGTTTTGTTGTTGGTCTAGTGTAGTAGTAATCTTAGTGATACTCTTTGCTTATCTGGGTGCTGAATCTGGATGCAAAGAGGTGTTAGAAGAAATACCTATCTGGTTCAGTTCCAAGCTAGGAGAAAGACACTGGAAACATGGAGGCTGATTGGAAAGATGGTTTATTGATGAAGTAGAACCACACAGGATTCTTCTGGGCAGCTGACAAAATGGAGTTAAGAGTGGGTGGGTTTTTATACTTTCTTTTGGGTTTTGGGTTTGAGCTTCCTGTTCCTGTGCAAGAACCTATCTTTAATATTCTATTGGCCATTGTCAAATTTCTATGGGGTCATGTAGGGGTCATAGCTGGCTCTATAGGCAAAAGAGGAAATGCAAATCCTAGGTGTTTGTCTGAGCTAATCTGGTCAACCTCTGGCTTACTGTTTATCAGAGCTCCCTGGTTTCTGTGACTCTGAAGTTTGTACTGCAATGAAGAGGCTTGTCTTCTGAAAGGGTGTTGGGCAATTCCTGTTGTGGCTAATTGGTTTTCATCCTGTCTTGGATCTTGGGTGAGGGGAGGCTGCTTCTAATCCTACCACTCTGCCTTTGTTAGCTGTCAAACCTTGCTGCAAGCAGTTTCAAAATATCCTGTCTTGAATGGATTTCTTCAAGCATTATTTGCTTTGCTTATAAATAGAGCCATCTAGATAGTCAGCTTCTTCTTTCAAGAAGCTCTTTATCCCTTAAGTGCTGACATCTGCTGTGGGCTATTAAGAAAAAGTGCAGGCTGCTTCCTGCCTCTAAAAAACATGTTTCTCCATTCCTCATTTAGGAAAATATAATATTCTGCCTTTTTAATATTCCTCAAAATATTTCATTCTTCTGGGGGGTGGATGCTGACTTTCTAAAGGTAAAGGTTCCCCTCGCACACACGTGCTAGTCATTTCCAGCTCTAGGGTGTGGTGCTCATCTCCATTACAAAGCCGAAGAACCAGCGCTGTCCAAAGACGTCTTCATGGTCATGTGGCTGGCATGACTACACGCCGAAGGTGCACGGAACACCGTTTCCATCCCACAAAAGTGGTCCCTATTTTTCTACTTGCGTTTTTATATGCTTTTGAACTGCTAGGTTGGCAGAAGCTGGGACAAGTAATGGCAGCTCACTCCATTATGCGGCGCAAGGGATTCGAACCGCCAAATTGCCAACCTTTCTGATCGACAAGCTCAGCATCTTAGCCACTGAGCCAACATTCCACCGCGTCCCTGCTGACTTTCTACAGAGGTATTTTCATCATCTTCTACAGTTTTGGTCTTTTTGTTTTGTTAGGATATTTAATTCAGTAGCTGGAACACCAAAGTGTACAACGGGCCAGAACACACAGTTCATAGTTGATTGGTTGGAGAGTGCGAGCTTCTGCATGAGGTAATCTGCACTCTGATTGGTTGTTGAGAGAACTTTCATAACCAAATATATTTTATTCATTCGTTAGACTGTTTCCATCTTCCCTTAAAATATTAACAGAATCCACAATGGTCTGAGAATCAGTATCTCTGCTAGATAATCGACAGTCAAGCTGTAATTAAGTTAATCAACTAAAATTAGCAAACATCCTCAAATAAGTTACCCAGACCCAATCCACATATCAAAGGATAAGGTCTGCAAACACAGAGTTAATTAAATTAAGTCTCCCAGAGGAACTGCATGTTCACAAGAATAAACATATCTACACATACACACACACACACACACACACACACACACACCCACATGTCCCTCAAGTGCCATCCTAGAATCACCATGTAAAACACTTTCCACACCTCAGACAAACTCCCCCTATAAAAATCTGTTGCTGTATCTCATTTCTCCGCAGCTGCCCCTAAAGGCAAACCATTTTGCTTTTAGAAATAAATATTTCTTCTTTCCTCACAACTATCTGGACCTCATTTTTATTTATTCTTACGCAGCCTCAGCTCAAGTTGGAACCCCAAATTATTCTTCTGACAGTTCCCCTTTCCCCCCCTGCTTTTTTCTTCTGTATGCTGTTTAGATTTACCTCATGATGTTCCTGTGTTTCTGACTATCATATGTTGTTTCTTTCTCTATATAAATTTGTGTTAAGTGTCTCTGATTTCACCTGGACAGCTGCTGTGCAATTCCCTGACATGTTTCCTTCTTAGCTTTTTGATTGTCTCTGTTGAAAGATATGTAGCTGTCGTTTATCTCTATGTGCCTGTTTCTGGCTGATTTATCTGAGTGACAAGCTTCCAGGAAATCTCTATTGTTTTTGCATTTAGCATGGTCTAGAAACCTCACAATTTCCAAATAGAAACTATAGTTAAGCCCGTCCATGGATTGTGTACTATGGGTTGTGTACTTCTATTGGTACTGAGCAAAAGTTAGGCCTTATGATTTAAGAGCTCCTTTCACCTATTTTCCAAAGCACCAGAAGAAGGCAAGACAAGAAACAATCAGGGGTGGGATTCTACAGGTTCTCACCTATTCGCTAGAACCGGTTATTAACATTCTAAGCAGTTCGGAGAACCAGTTGTTAGAAGAAATTACTGGCCTAATCCTGTAAGGAAGCAGGAAGGAAAGATTCTGGTGTTGCTTATAGAAACTGCCTCTCCATTAACTTTTATTACATTCTTGGCAGGACGAGACTTCCTGTTTCTGGAACTCCTCTGGAGTTTTTTTCTTCCTTTGCTGGTACTTTGCTTGTGTGGAGTGACCGTTCAAAGTTACAATGGCACTGAAAAAAGTGACTTATGACCATTTTTCACATTTACAACTGTTACAGCATCCCCACAGTCATGAGAGGCCAGGCGAGGAGATGCGTGCCTCGATGTGAGTGATATTGAGTTGGCCACACCCAGGCAGTCACATGACTACCAAGCCATGCCCACCAACTAAGCTACGCCCACAGAACCAGTTGTTAAAAATTTGAATCCCACTCCTGGAAACAATGGATGAAAATTAATCAACCAACCAATTAATCAATCAATTTCCTGATAGGGAGAACAATTAAATAGCTGAATGAAGTTTTTGCCCTCCAAAGCTGTAAGTGCTCCATCACTGGAGGCTTTTAAGAAGAGACTGAATCACCAATTGTCTGGAATGGTACAGGGTCTCCGGCTTGAGCAGGGGGCCGGACTAGAAGACCTCCAAGGTCCCTTCTAACTCTGTTATTCTGTTAACTCTGGGACTATGAAACATAGGCACAATTACTCATGTGTCCATAAGCTAGCCAATCTTTTATCAGTGTTGTTATGCATGCTTTCTAGAGCGGGCCCAGCATGAGCAAAGAGACAGACTCCAATTCTCTCTAAGTCACATGTTTATTCAGATTTGAGCAAAGTGGGTCTTCCCATCAGGCTGGGAAGAACTTATTACAGTATTTCAGCAAGCATTTATACTTTAATCTGTGGGAAGTTAGTGCCCACCCCTCTCCTACAAAATTGAAATATCCTGGGAAATATGAAAAAGGCAGAATATTTCCCCTAAAAGGAGTAGAAACTCAGAAGCAGAAACTCACCTCAGAAGCAGAAGCTCACCCCCACCTTTGTTAATAGGTGGGCCATCAAGGCCTGGGCCAGAATATTTTACTTAACAGAGATCTCCAGGTAAAACTATAGCAATTGCCCAAAGCCCTTTTCATTACATCATCATCCAGCAAGGCTCAACCAAGCCTGGAACTCAGGACAGCCTACAGAGGGTTAGCATCAAGGCAATCGGAGAGCTCCAAGCAGGAAGAGGGAGTGGAGCTGGCAGAGAGAGAGAGAGAGAGAGAGAGGGAGGGAGGGAGAGAGAAATGAAACCTGGGCCCTCCATCAGCCCTCAGATGGAGAGTCAACAGCCCCAGGTCTGGAGGTGGCTGATAAGGAAGAGGAGGAATAGCTGGGTCCAGTGCCTGACGCACGGATGCTCAGAAGGCAGAGGAGAGGAGAGCAGTGGAAATCTATGGGCTGGTCCTTGGGACAGAAAAGCCACCGCTGCTAGCGAAGCCCCACCCTAGCTCTGCGAATAAAAGGCAGGGGGCAGAGATGAATAGATGTGGCAGACAACTATTCACTTCCCCTGCCAGACAGGCTTATAAGCCTGCATTGAAAGATAAACTTTTTGCCGCGTCTGCTGGTGCTCCTAATAAAGGAATCATTGCTTCAACTACAGAGGGTTTGTTGTATTTGGGGCCTGGATCAGAACAGTATGCTTTTTTATCCCCCAATAATTCATATGGCTAGGATCAGTAACAAAACCAGAACAGCTGCTCCAGGAACAATTACGTATACATTTTAACAATGTGCATTTTAAGTCAATGGCACGTGTACTATTTTGTTGGTTTGTCACTTAAACATATCCCTACCTTAAAATTATATCTAAAACAAGGCATTATTTTCTTAGATTCAGTAAGCTGAGACCATTTGAACGGTGCAAAATAAGTCTAGGGCCATAAAACATAATAACTTCATTACAAAATCTTTTCATCCCTTCATTTTATAGCCATGTGCAAATAATTTGCCTGCTTATTATAACCTGAACAAATAGACACTCATTTACTTAGTTTTATTTCCTGTTTTAGTATGATAAAGGAACATTAAAGAGAAATCTAAATAATTTTCTTCCTATTGTGTTTAATACAAACAGAATAGTCGGCCGGATAAATTATATCCAAATAAGATTTTTTTTGTGTGTAGCTTGCCTCGGAATTAAAGAGACAGAGAAAGCACAAAAGAGAACTCCCATTTTTTTAAAAAAAATAGGCAGTTGAAGAGGATGGAACGAATTGATTATTTTATGCATTGGTTTCTGCACCAGAGACCTGGAATGGTGCAGAGCTGAAGGTTCTGGATTAGGGGCTGGACTTTTAGATCCCTGTTTTAGTCTTATCTCCTTCAGAAGTTACAAAATCTCCTTGGAGAATAGAAATAGCAATAGCAGTTAGACTTATATGTTGCTCCATGGTGCTTTACAGCCCTCTCTAAGCCTATTGTTCTCAACAATCTGGAAGGCTGAGTCAACCTTGAGCCTGTCAGGATTGAATTGCTACCAGTGATAATAATGCATTCTAACCATTGTGCCATCAAGGTCAACTCCTTCCTGCATGAGCTTTGATGGTGGAATAGGACAATATGTCTCAGCCAACTTGCCACAGCCACAATTCTCCGCAGGACAATTTAACGATTACATTTAATTCAATTCAGTCATTCTGTTGTTGTTGTTCAATTGCTAAGTTGTGGATCACAGCATACCAGCCCCTCCCCACTGTTTTCTACTGTCTCCTGGTAAGATAAAGGTAAAGATTCCCCTCACACATATGTGCTAGTCGTTCCTGGCTCCAGGGGGCAGTGCTCATCTCCATTACAAAGCCGAAGAGCCAGCGCTGTCCGAAGATGTCTCTATGGTCATGTGCCTGGCATGATTAAATGCCCAAAGGCGCATGGAACACTGTTCCCTTCCCACCAAAGTGGTCCCTATTCTTCTACTTGCATCTTTACATGTTTTCGAACTCCTA
Organism: Pseudonaja textilis; assembly: GCF_049901715.1. NCBI lineage: Eukaryota > Metazoa > Chordata > Lepidosauria > Squamata > Elapidae > Pseudonaja > Pseudonaja textilis. The sequence continues at coordinate 249,970,666 of NC_141991.1, forward strand.
GGTTGGCAGAAGCTGGGACAAGTAATGGGAGTGCAGTCCATTACGCGGCGCTAGGGATTTGAACCGCCAAACTGCCGACCTTTCTTTTTTATTTATTTATTTTTATTGGTTTTTAAAAACAAACATAAACAAACAAAACATAAAAACATCAAGCTGTCTTCCATATGTGTACATACAGTGTGCCGGTTGGTTTACAAATTGTTTTGTGCTTCCATTTCATAGTCTTCAATTACAATTACATTGCATATAATTACATTGCATATTTTCAATCAAAAATTAAATACCTTAGTATCATTATTAATCAATCTAACCATTGATAGAAAAGATCCCAAATTTTATAAAATTGTTTATCCTCTTGTTCTCTAATTTCAAATTTGAATCATTTCAGCACATTCCAATATTTTCTTAATGATTTCCTCCACTGATGGTATTTTCTCATTTTTCCAATTTTTAGCAAATACAATCCTAGCCGCTGTTAATACATTTACAATCAGGTATTTCAATTCTTTACTATATATTTCAGGTAAAATTCCCAATAAAAATATCTCTGGTTTCAAATCTATATGTTTTTTTGTCATTTTTTCCAACCACGTGTGGATTTTAGTCCAGTATTTTTTAGCGTCTGCACAGGTCCACCACATATGGTAATATGAGCCAGGTGTCTGATGACATTTCCAACATTTTTCAGATTTATTCTTGAACATTCTTGCTATTCTTGTCAGGGGAAAATGCCACCTGTAAAACATCTTCTACAAATTTTCTTTGTATGCTGTTGACATTGTCATTTTATAATTTTGAGACCAAAATTTTTGGCATTTCTCTAAATCAATCCCATATCCAAAATTCTTCCCCCAAGCAATCATAGTTTCTTTAACTTGTTCTTCTCCTAATTTAATTTCTAATAAATATCCATACAGTTTTTAAATCACCTTTTCATCAGTACCTGTCAAAATCTTATCTAAATCAGTCAATTTATCATAGAAACCTTCCATTTTAAAATCTTTATCATACCTTGAATGTATTTGCGCACATGAAAACCAGTTCATCTTTATACCTTGTTCCTCTAATTTTTGTATAGATTTGAGTTCACCCTTATCATTGAATATTTCACCATATCTAACTGTTTGTTCCTTTTTGTATATTATAGGATAAGAAAATGCTTCAATAGTCGATAACCAGACTGGAATTTTCAAATAACATTGTCTTTTAATCTTCTCCCAGTTTAACACAGACTCCTGTTTATAATGTCTTCTAAAATACCCCTGTGTTTTAGTTCCTTTATACCATAAAAAAGCATGCCACCCCAACAACAAATCATGTCTTTCTAATGTCAACAATCTAGTGTTTCTTAGTGTTATCCATTCCTTAACCCACATCAGATTTGTAGCTTGATGGTACAACTCCCAATTAGGCAAACCAAATCCTCCTCTAATCCTAGCATCTTGCAAAAGTTTTAACTTTATTCTCGCTTTCTTACCTTGCCATATATATTTCAACACAATTTTATTTAGATCTTCAAACTAATCTTTTCCAAGCCTAATTGGAATTGTTTGAAACAAATATAAAATTCTGGGTAATATATTCATCTTGATTGTTGAAATTCTCCCTATTAGTGACAGTTGTAAATTTTCCCATTTCGCCAGACCTAGTGCTATCTGCTGTTTAAGTTTGATATAATTATTCTCTTTTAATGTACTACATCTTGCTGCCAAATATATCCCCAAGTACTTGATCTTATTCGTAACCTGAATTTTCAATAGGTCTGCCAGTTCTTCCTTTTGTCTTAATAGCATATTCTTTGTCAAGATCTTTGTCTTATCTTTATTTATTTTCAAACCAGCCACCTTTCCATATGTCTCGAACTGCCGACCTTTCTGATAGCCACTGAGCCACTGCATCCCTACAACTGTCTCCTGGAGTTTGTCCAAATTCATGCTTATTGCGTCAATTACACCATCTAACCATCTACTCCTTGGCTGTCCCCTTCTCCTTTTTCCTTCCATCTTCACCAACATCAGGGTCTTCTCCAAGGAGTCGTCTCTTCTCATTGGGTAGCCAATGTCTTTCAGCTTCAGTATCTCTCCTTCCAAAGGACAGTCAGGGTTGGTTTTCTTTAGGATCGATTGATTGGATCTCCTTGCATCCCAAGAGACCCTCAAGGGACTTCTCCAGTACCACAATTCGAAGGCTTAAATTCTTCAATGCTCAGCCTTCCTTATGGTCCAATTCTCAGAGTCCTATATTACTACTGGGAAAACCATAGCTTTGACTATAGGGATCTTTGTCAGCAAGGTGCATCTGTGCTTTTAATAGTTTGTCCTTTGTCTTCCCAAACCCAAAGAACTAGATATTTCTAGCAAGAAGATAAATTGACCCACCAGGTTATTAGAGAAGAAAGCCAGGATCAACAAGACTCTGATGTTCAGAGTTTAAGGGATGTTAAAGGAGAATATTTGTGGCTCAGGGTTGACATGAGGAATCCTTGGTGTTCTCTGAACTTGCTTGTTTTCTTGCAAATGTTTCCTTATCCAGCTAGGTAATATAATCAGTACTAGTCCCAGTGTTGTTTAAGGAATGTTGCACCAGAAGCATCACAACAACAAATGAAGGTTGTTTTGATTTAATGGATTCATAAATCATGTACCAGATTTAGTAGAAATACAATTAAAATATCCTATAAAACTAGGAAACATGGAGAGAGAAAAAGCAATCTGAACAATAAAAGAAACACAGTATTAGCTGTCATATTGGTCATTAACATTCAAATTCAGGAGAGATTAAAAACCCAACAACTTGTGTGTTATCCTGATTCTGGAGGACCCTCAAGTTGTGTAATAAAGGATTTCAAACTGCACAACCTGTTAGTGTAAACACATACATACACACACAAACACACACACACACACACACTTCCTGGAAACCCTGGTGGCAAAGCACTTGTGATTAAAAATTGACAATAAAGCGAAATGCGTCCTCATTGTAATTTATTTATGCAAATGCATGCTATTTGAATTTCAGGAAAAACAATGGATACCGCAATTACTTTCCATAAAGTTTCTCCCATCATTTTAAGTATAAAAAACCACATGGTTTATTGCAAATGCATTATTAAACGTGGCCCATGTGCAAGAATTTTTAAAAATTGGAATTCAGCATTCTTTTTTTGAACCAGACAAATCGATATCCGTTGACTGCTTTTTCTTAGAAAAATTGTTGTAGGCATCCCTGGCTGTGTCTTTATTCTCATACAGAACTCTATTAAGTTCTTATGGAATTCTTTTTTTAAAATTACTATTATTATTTTTATTAATTACATTTCTTAGTGCTTAATATACATCGTGTTGTCTGGGTATTCAATCTGCTTAACAATACGTATTACGTTTTTTAATCTCCATCCTTTTTTTCCAACCATTGATAAAACAGATTCCATGTTTGATAATATTCTGTATCTTCTTTCTCTTTTTAATGTCAGCCTGTCCATTTCTGCACATTCTGGTATCTTCATTCTTTCTTCATCTTGTGGCGTTTCTTCATTTTTCCAGCATTGTGCAAATACAGTCCTTGCTGCTGTTGTGCAATATTAAATACATACTTTTCTTATCCAGTCTAGATGATATTCTACCTAATAATAATAATAAAAAAACAGTTCAGGTTTAAAATCTACATGCTTTCCAGCCATCTTTTCCAGTAATTTTGTCAGGCTTGGAAGCCATTTTTTACTTGGAATCTTTGAGGCTGACGCATTTCAGTGCCTGGGAATTTGGGAGGGGCACTTTCATAGAGAGGTGGAAGATTAGACTCAACAACATTCTTTCTCAAAGAATCAAGGATATGTTGCCCTGCACCTGGAAGGGAGTGACTGTGGGAATGTCTCCAGTTGGGATGGAGATTTGATTGCACCACGTGATGGATGGATGGGGGCAGGGGAAGGATCTTTGAATTTCAGTTACGAAGGGAAAACCCAGAACTCTCAGATTCGGATTTTCCCAGATGTGCCAATATGACAATTCTAATAAAATGGAATTTTGAGGAATTGTCTCAGAGTTTATTGATTTGGAGTTGGTTAGTTGGAACGTTCATATTAACCCAAATCTCTAAAACTTCAACCAGCTCCCGAGAACTGGGGACTATCCAGGGCTCTAAGCCCTGAACGCCAACCTGCAAACTGGGTGGCATGAAGACTCAAGGAAGATGACACATTTATGTATTTTTTTCCTAACGTTTTCTTGTTTTATCACAAGTTCACCACACATTACATCCTACTGTAAGATATCAGACCTAAACCTTAATAGTATTTAAGCTTTGATATATTTGAGGGCATATTTGTGCAGTTTTGCTTGGCATTGTTGATTATTTAATTGGCGCTCTCCCTTCCTCCTGAAGCTTCTCCAAAAAGAAGCATACCACTTTAACCCTTCTCTTCCATCAATACCCCTTTTCTTTTTGGGGGGCATAATGAAATCTCCCACCATCTATTTTTACAGAAATCATTTTACAAACATGTTAGGGAAGCTCTTTTCTGAATCTCTTTCTCTACCCATTATTCAATTGTGGGCTATGCCTTCTGTTATCTGATCGTCCCTTAGGCAGGGTCTCTTGCAGTTTATCTCCCAAGGCCACCCCTACATACCATTTCAGATTGCTTTTAACCATTTCTTGCTCTCTTTTTTTACCCTCTCCTTGGTGGACACCTCTCCATCCTATCATCTAAACAGCAAATAGATGGCAATACAAATCTAATAAATAAATAAAATAAATAAATGTAGTTCTCCATGGATTTGATGGGCCATTTCTCATAATTCCAAGATACAAAAGTTTTGTCTTCTCCTTTTCCTTCTCCTTCTCCTTCTCTTTCTCCTTTCCTTCTCCTTCTCCTTCTTCTTCTCCTCCACCACCTCCTCCTCCATCTCCATCTCTATTCCATCTCCATTATGTGAATATATAGAAATAGGAATATACAGAAACATGGAAATTCATCAAAGAGATTTCCTTTTGCTCAAAAGTGAAAAGGACAGAATCCCACAGTAAACATAATACTCAAATAAAAGTGGAAATATGTAAAACAGAGGGATTTTATAATGAACTTACATAATTGGATGAAATTTTAACAGTTACTGATGAGAAAATGATTAAAAAAATTATGGTTATCTACTTGGAATTAAATTGGAGGAACAACAAGTTAAAAAAAACAATGATTGCTTGGGGGAGGAATTTTGGATATGAGATAGATTTAGATAAATGGCAAAAATTATGGTCTCGAAATTATAAATTGGCAATGTCAGTAGCATATTAAGAGAATTTGTATAAGATGTTTTACAGGTGGCACCTACCCCCAGCACGAATAGCAAGGATGTTCAAGAATAAATCAGAGAGACGTTGGAAGTATCATCAGATACCTGGATCTTATTATCATATGTGGTGGACATCTGTGGAAGCAAAGAGATACTGGACTAAGATTCATACATGGCTTGAAAAAATGACAAAACGTCATATAGACTTGAAACCAGAGATATTTTTATTGGGTATCTTGCCTGAAGGATACAGTAGAGAATTGACGTAGTTGATTATAAATGTGTTAACGGCAGCTAGAATTGCATTTGCTAGAAATTGAAAGAATGAAAAAATTCCAATAGAGGAAGAAGTGATTAAGAAAATGATGGAATGTGCAGAAATGAGTAAATTGACATTAGCAATCAGAGAGCAAGAAGATAAAGAATATTATAAAATTTGGGATTTATTTTATCAATGGCTAGATAAGAAAATAAAGAAGTAAACTATGTTATGGAAAGGAATAGTATAATATGTAAGATAATATGATGCAATGATATTTTATAATAGAATATAAGAAAATGAATTGTATGATCCCAGGTTTGTCAAAATAGAGATTTGCTTGATAAGAAATATATAAATTTATAGTTGGATCTAATAACAATAACAACACAAATAATAACACAACACAATATAATATAATATTTATAGTTGATCTATGTAATATGAATATTATGTTTGGAAGGGAAGGGAAGACTGTTGATATTGTGACATTGCATGAAAGAAATGTACCAACCGACACACTGTATTTGGGAAGACGGTTTTATGTTGATGTTTTATGTTTGTGTTTGTTAGTGTTTGTCTTTAAAAAAATAAAAAAAAATATATTTAAAAATTTAAAAAGTGGAAATAGAAAGCAATGACTCTGGGAGATGAATAGCTTCAGTTCTTATCTGTTAAATTCCTCAAATATCCCTCCCCAGCAAGAAAACTCTCCAAGATACAAGCCTCAATCTACCTTTTACAGTTTTCTGCATAACACGAGGTAGAAAGACAAACTGAAAATTTGCAAGGCTAATAAATTTTCATACATCTTGCACGACCAGATTGTTTTTCGAGGCAACCTTTTCTGTCTATCACTCACACATTTTAGTCAGATTCACTTATCAAGGGCTTTGTGAAAGATCAGTGAAGGGAAATGTTTTCCACGTATATATTATATACTTGCGAAATAGCTACATGGTCCTTGGGCAATGCTATATGCTTTAATTTACTGTTTCCTTTTAAAAATGAAAAGCTCATTTCTTTTAAAAAAAATCTTGACTGACAAGGTCAGAAAGCAAGAACTTGAGAATTAAGTGCTTTATATCAGGGGTTTCATTGAGGGCTGCATTAGGGTTATATTTGACCTTGGGTGGGGGGCAGGGGTGGGATTCTACCAGTTTGCACCTATTCTCTAGAACCAGTTGTTAACATTCTAAGCAGTTCGGTAAACCAGTTGTTAGAAGAAATTACTGGCCTAATCCTGTAAGGAAGGCAGGAAGGAAACATTCTGGTGTTGCTTACAGAAACTGCCTCTCCGTTAACCCTTATTACATTCTTGGCAGGACTAGACTTCCTGTCTCTGGAACGTCTCTGGAGTTTTTCCCCCCTCCTTTGCTGGTACTTTGCTTATGTGGAGTGACCATTCAAAGTTACAATGGCACTGAAAAAGGTGACTTATGACCATTTTTCACACTTACAATTATTGCAGCATTCCCCACAGTCATGAGAGGCCAAGTGAGGAGATGCGTGCCTCGATGTGAATGATATTGAGTTGGCCACACCCAGCCAATAACATGACCACCAAGCCATGTCCACCCAGTCACATGACCACCAAGCCACGCCCACCACCTAAACCATGCCCACAGAACCGGTTGTTAAAATTTTGAATCCCACCCCTGGTGGCCAGGTGGGGGCACGGCCAGTTTGACATCACTCATATCAGGGGATGGCCACCTGTGGTGTCCAAGTGCTAGAGCAGGACTTTCCTCAGATCCACCCTCCCTCTCATTATAATCTCCTTCCTTCCTTTTCTTCTTTTTCCTTCCCTCTTCCTTCTCCTTTCTTCTTCCTTCCTCTCTTTCCTTCTTTTTTCCTTTCCTTCATTGCTCTCTTCCCATCTTCCCTTCTTTTTCTTTGCTTTTCCTCTTTTCCTTTCTCCTTTGGATGCTGAAATGCAAAAGGGGAAACTTCTGGGGGGGGACACACACACAGTCCCCTCAAACTCCATTTTAGCTGGCAGAGGGCTACAGGAGGCTGTCAAGGCTGCAAATGGAGTCTCCATTTTAACTGAAAGAGGCACCCTGGGCCACTCCTTCACTGTTTCCAGGGCGGCGCTGTGGGCCCAATCTAAGCACCCCATGGGCAGGATCTGGCCTTGAGTTTGACACCCCTGGTTTATGTTATTTTTCAGGACATACTGCAGTCTTATGAAAGAGGGAGAAGGAAATAAAAATAGGGTTTGGACACATATAATAATTAGTAACTGGATTCTAATTTCCCTAGTATCAGTAGATGCATCTTCCACAAACCTGATTAAATCTGTCAGCTCTTTCTTGTTTTATATGAAATGCCTCATAAGAAGGGATAGCTATCACATATTTATAGGACGATGTAGGATAGATGTATGTCATTAAACTAAAACGTGGCACTTTCCTTGTTTGTAAATCATTTCTCTTTTAATGTAAATGCAAATCTCTCTACATCTATTCTAAAGCAGCTGTTGGTGTTCAGAGAGTGATCTCTTTTAGGGCTTATCAATCAATACATTGAGTTGCTTTTGAGGGGTGTAGAAATGTTAACAAGTCCACCAAATATGAGATAAGAGGAGAATCCTCCTGGAATTAGTTTGGTTATGATTTCTCCTGAAATCCAGCAAAGTTTGGGCATGCTCTGATAGATTTGTACTTCAGATGTGAAGAAACGTATCCAATTCCTAAAACGTACAAAGAATCATTGCAGGAATTCCTAGTCTAGGAAAAGAAGGACTAGGGGTGACATGATAGTAGTCTTCCAATATTTGAGAGGCTGCCACAAAGAATAAGAGAATAAAAGAGTTGGAAAGGATCTTGGAGGTCATGTAGTCCACCCCACCCTCTGCTCAAGCAGGAGAACCTATACCATTTCAGACAAATGGCTATCCAATCTCTTCTTAAAACACCTCCCGTGTTGGAGCACTCACAACATCTGGTGGCAAGTCATTCCACTGGTTAATTGTTCTCATTGTTAGGAAATAGTTCTAGTTTGGATCTCTCCTTGATTAGTTTCCACCCATTGTCTCTTGACTTGCCTTCAAGTGCTTTGGAGAATGGGTTGACCCCTTCCTTTTTGTGGCAGCCCCTTGGGATGCTGCTATCATGTCATCCCTACTTCTTCCTTTCATTAAAGAAGAAGGGGTCAATCTATTTTCCAAAGCACCAGAAGGCAAGGCAAGAAACAATGGATGGAAACTGATCAACCAGAGAAGCAACCTAAAACTAAGGAGAAATTTCCCAACAGTGAGACCAATTGATCAGAGGAATGATTTGCTTTCAGAAGTCAAGATCAAGGGAGGTACTAACACCACTCTATAAAGACTTAGTAAGACCACATCTAGAGTACTGCATCGAGTTTTGGTCACCACATTATAAAAAAGATGTCGAGACTCTAGAAAAAGTATGGAGAAGAGCAACCAGGATGATTAGGGGACTGGAAAGAATGGTTGCAGGAACTGGGCCTGGCTAGTCTAGTGAAGAGAAGGACCAGGGGAGACATGATAGCAGTCTTCCAATAGTTGAGGGGCTGTCAAAGAGAGGAAGGGGTGAAGCTATTTTCTAAGGCACCCGAAGGCCAAACAAGGAATAATGGATGGAAACTGACCAAGCAGAGATTCAACCTGGAAATAAGGAGAAACTTTCTGACAAGGAGAACTATCAACTAATGGAACAGAAGTTGTCCTTGGAAGTTTTGGGAGCTTCATCACCTGAGATCTTCAAGAAGAGATTGGACTGCCATTTGTCAGCAATGGTGTAGGGTCTCCCGCTTGGGTGGGAGGTTGGACTAGATGACCTAAAAGATCCCTTCCAACTCTGATTATCTGTTATCTGTTATGGCTGCTCAAATACTGAGGGTTTTTTAAAAAGAAGAGACTGGATAGATACAAGTTCTTCTGCTTGAGCAGAGAGTTGGACTAGATAGAACTTCAACATCTCTTCCAATTCTGTTATTCTGTTATGGTTCTACTGCGTTTTACAACCAAGGTTTATGGTTGCAATTCTTCCAATTTAATTTGAAGCAAATAGGAATGTTTGTGTGCAAAACACCCAATACTCAATTTGGACTCATGATTCCATTTACTGTAGGCAACTAATTCAATTTAATCTGAGTTAGGATTCAATCCAGTGAGTTGAGCCAAGGAGCCAAATGTGCCAGCAGAGAAAAATAAAAACAATGTTTGAATCAGTTCAGGGCTTTCAATCGGATAGATCGGATTAATTTAGTGGTTCAATGGTTCAGTTGAAGTAATGCTGATAGAAGTAGATGATACATTCACCTTTCCAAATAATATGAATCCAGAATATTTTTTTTGCCATTTCGGAGATGAGTTTGCAAACTTCTTGGAATCCAGTTTTCAGAAGGCCAGACAAGGAATAATGGATGGAAATTGAACAAGGAGAGATTCAACCTGGAAATAAGGATAAATTTTCCGACGCTAAGAGCAATCAACCCATGGAACAGAAATTGATTTCGGAAGTTTTGGGAGCTTCCCCGCTGGGAACTTTCAAGAAGAGACTGGGCTGCCATCTGTCAGAATGGTGTAGGGTCTGTTTGGGCAGGGGGTTGGACTAGATGACCTACATGGTCCCTTCCAACTCTGTTAATCTGTTAAGAACCTCCCTCTCCCTCTCATATGGAGTCCGGGTGATGTAAAATAAAATATTAAAAGCATAACAACTATGTATAAAATTTAGAAGAGGCAAGGAATGTTAAAAATTAATTAAAAAAACAGGAAGGGCCTTCAGGACATTTACCAACCCCTTCGCTTCTGCACTCCCCAAGCAAGACTACAGAGCCATGATTTTACAGAAGGCCCTCAGAATGGGGGCTTGCCCCTCTTCTGGGGAGGGGGATAATATTCAGCAAGGAGGGACAACAGCAGAGAAGGCTTGCTTCTTAAAACCCACCAGTCAGAATTATTTAACTGACAGGGTCTGCAAAATACATTCCCTGCTTGACATGGTTGGATGGGCTGAGATAATAGAATGAAGATGGTTCTTTTGCTAACCAGGATCTGGGCCATGTAGGGTTTAAAGGTCCATAACCAACACCTTGAACTGGACCCAGAAGCAAACCAGCATCCAAAACATCTCAAATTGAAGTTTGGGCACATTTTGGAAGGGATTAAAAACTGGAAAAGGGAGTAGAAGACTGATTGGAGACTCAACAGTCCTACAATCTTCCTGCCCTTGCTGTAAATTATTACGTTATCTCACCTCCTTTCTAAGGTTGCCAAACCAACCTTAGAAACTATGGCACCCATCTTCAAATTCTATGAGGAGAAATCTCAGTAGCTCTCCAGAACATCTCGTTCTGTGGCTGAATTCAGAAGCTTAAAAGGAAAAGAAAAAAAAAAGAGAGAGAAAGGTTTAATATAAATTCTGGAGCTTAAAATTCTGTGAGAAAAATCTCAGCAGCTCTCCCGAATTGGGGGGGAAATGAAGAAAAGTTTTACGTAAATTCTGGACAGGTGGCCATATTAGTAGCTGGAGAGCTACTGAGATTTTCCTCACAGAATTTGAAGCTCCAGAAATTTTTATTTATTTTATTTATTTATTTGAATTGTCAATCGCTTACAAGATAATAGATACAAGTATATACATAGTTATGAATACAAGAAATGGGTACAGATAAGAAAAATAAAAGAAACAATAGGACAGGGAAGGTAGGCACGATGGTGTACTTATGCACACCCCTACAGATCTCTTAGGAAAGGGGTGAGGTCAATAGTAGACAGTCTAAGGTTAAAGTTTTTGGGGTTTGGGGAAGAAACCACAGAGTCAGGTAGAGTATTCCAGACATTGACCATTCTGTTGCTGAAGTCATATTTCCTGCAATCAAGTTTGGTGTGGTTAACCTTGAGTTTGTATCTATTGTGTGCTCTTATGTTGTTATGGTTGAAGCTGAAGTATTCATTGACAGGTAAGTTGTTGCAATATATGATTTTATATACCATACTTAGATCAGACCAAAGACGGCATAATTCTAGGTTTTCTAAGTCTAGAATATTATTTATTCCATATTTTATTCTGTATATTATTTAATATGATATTAATTTTTTCTCTTTTTTTTTCTTTTCAAGATTTCCACCTCATTCCATGGCTAAATTAGGAAGCTTAAAAAGAAGAAAAGTTTAATATAATTTCTGGATCTTCAAATTCTGTGAGGAAAATCTCACCAGCCCTTCAGAATTGGGGAAAAACGAAGACAAGTTTAACATAAATTCTGGAGAGGCGGCCATATTAGATGCCTCCCTCGCTATAAGAGGATTTAGTGAAGCCAATGCACGTGACTTCCAATTCATGCCATGTTCTATGAACATTACAGGCCTGTCAGAATAAATCCCCAATGATCCAATTATTTTCTCTATTTAGGAGTATGATTGGGTTATAGCCATTCCTATTAGGTCCAAACTAAATGGAATGAAAGATTAGTGATAAATCATGGCTGTTAACAGAGATGATAAAGTAAACGACTTCTTCAAACTAATTGAATATTTTTAATAGAAGAAGCATAACCAAGATTTATATGTACATTTTTAATGCTCTGTTTAGTAATGCTTTTATTGATGAGTTAATGGTTGGTTAGATATATTAAATTCCGTCCATTTCACCAAATTGCTATTTCCCAGCTGACATCGGCCGTTAGCCCCTTGATTAGTGAAGTATTTGATGGTTATTATTGTTTTTGATAAGGGCTGATGCGATGAATTGGTGCTTCCATTATTTTAGTGGGTTGGCCCTGGCATTCTACTTCAGGAATAAACAAACAAACAAACAAACATGTGTTGAGGAATTAGAAGCTGCTTACATTGCTTGGATTCATTGGGCATTTGATGAATTTAATTTAATAAATAAATAAAGTGGAAAGTAGTGTCATAAATAAATAAACGTAGTACTATTAAAAAGTATTGGTAAAAGTAATGTTAGCTTGGAACCAATTTCAAGACAGACACACACACCAACAAACTCAGGAAACTACAACAATGCCAGAAACCAACTCCCCCTCCCCCACAGCCACACATGAAACAAACAGTGCACAACATCTCAGACAAGATCCTCACTGAAGCTGAAACCAAGATCCTTTCAAAAGGATTCAACTTTGCTGTCGCTCCCAAACACATCCCCACAGAAACCATCATATGCGGAGTTGAAACCAGCCTGACCAAAACCAACCCTGATGATGCTAACAAAATCAGACTCGAAATCACCAACATCCTCTGCACTAGCAAACCACCCAAAAGCAACTTATCCAAAGAAGAACAAACTGCACTACTTAACCTGAAAGAAGACACCAGCATAATAATCCTACCAGCAGACAAGGGCAACGCGACAGTGGTTATGAACACATCTGACTACCAAACCAAGCTAACCAACCTACTCCAAGACCCCACATACAAACCCCTAAAGACAGACCCCACCACCTACCTAGAAAAAACTACCAGATCCAAAATAAAAGCCTCCCCCATCAGTGAAGAAATCCAGCAACGAATCATACCCAGAGAAAAATCATCCAGATGCCCCAAGCTTTATGGTCTCCCCAAAATACACAAAGAAGGAACCCCACTCAGACCAATAGTCAGCTCCATAGGCTCACCTCTACAAAACCTGGCCAAATTCCTCGCCAAACAACTACAACCCTATGCAGAATCCATCAACTCACACGTAAGAAACTCATTCCAGTTCATCGAGATCATAAAGAAACAAAACTTACAACCTAGCGACCTACTAGTAAGCTTCGATGTCATATCCCTCTTCACCCAAGTGCCAATAAAAGAAGCCTTGACAGCCATCCAAAACAAATACAACCCCCCCCAAGCACATCCTAGATCTGACCAACCACTGCCTATCCAATACATACTTCACCTACAATGGACAAAAATACAAACAAATAGAAGGAGCACCCATGGGATCACCCCTCTCACCTGTCATCGCAAACCTCTACATGGAACACTTTGAAACAGAAGCTCTAGAAAAATACGACCACAAACCCAAACTCTGGCTCAGATACGTAGATGACACCTTCATAATCTGGCCACATGGGAAAGAAAAACTGAACAACTTCCTCACACACCTCAACAGCCTACACCCCAAAATACAATTCACCATGGAAACAGAAGCCAACAACCAACTTCCCTTCCTAGATGTCTTGGTATACAAAAGATCCAATGGCTCCCTAGGACACACCATCTACCAGAAGAAAACACATACTAACCGCTATCTACATGCACTCTCACACCACCACCCAGCACAGATCAATTCCGTAGCCAAGACACTCATCTCCAGAACAAAATGCTTAGCCGATGAACAACACCAAAAAACCGAACTACACACTCTCACCAACGTACTTGCAGCCAATGGATTCCAAAGAAAGAAGATTACCCACCTAATCCAAAAAGAAACCCCAACCAAAATCCAAGACAGAGAACAAGAAAACGGCAAAGCCCTCCTCCCATATATAAAAGGCACTACAGACAAAATTAGCAAGATCCTGCAAAAACACAACATCAAAACAGCATTCTGCACAAACAGAAAAATATCCACCATCCTAAGAAACCCCAAAGACAAAATCGAATTAGAAAACCAAGGAGTATATGAAATCCCCTGCACTGCCTGCCCTACCACATACATTGGACAAACTAACAGAAGAATAAGTGCACGCGTTGAAGAACATAAGAACTCAATCAAAAAAGAAGAAACGACCTCTTCCCTGGTCCAACACCTCAAAGCCACAGGACATGAAATTGATTTTAAAAATACCAGAACTATCGCCAAAACCGAACACTTCAACAGCAGAATAATCAGAGAAGCCATAGAGATAGAAAAACGCCCACACAGCATGAACAAACGAGATGACACCTCCCGCCTTCCAGCCATTTGGAAACCCGCCCTCATGAACAGACGAGTACCTAACATGAAGAAGGACACCAGACCCACACCCATGAGAGCCACACAAGATGCCACCACCACACTTCCATATAGAAAACAGACTCCCACCCACTCAGAAGATGAGACACGACCATGGACCAGAAGCTGCACGGCAGCTGCATCACTACCCACTGCAAACCCCTCCGAGCCATACATGAAGCAAACCGACACCCACTATGAAGATGCAGCAGGACCATGAACTCGAAGCCAAACAGCAAGATCACAACTCACCAGCTCAAATCCCCCAGCAACTAAGACTAACCTGAGCACAACCAAGCCCCCACCTGAACAGAACACGCCTCCAACCAATCAGAACACGGCTAACCCCCAACCAATCAGAACACAGCCAAACCCCCTACCAATGAGAACACACCCCCACCCAATCAGAACACAGCCAAGCCCCCACCCAATCAAGTCCCACCCCCACTGGCAGTTAAAAGGAGGAAGCAGCTGCAATCTCACATTACTCTGAGAAGCACAGAGCCGGAGACAGAAGCCTGAAGATGATGAATGAGACTTCATCGAAACGTTGCCTAGATACTTGAATCTTACGCGGAGAAAACCCGAACAACCAAAGATCCACATACAAATACCCGTGAGAACCTCAGAAAACATATATATATATATATATTGGATCTTTGGTTGTTGGTTTCTCACAGAAGATTCAGTATCTAGGCTGTTCGATGAAGTCTCATTCATCATCTTCAGGCTTTGTCTCTGGCTCTGTGCTTCTCAGAGTAACTTTACTCTGAGTAACATTACTCTGAGAAGCACAGAGCCGGAGACAGAAGCCTGAAGATGATGAATGAGACTTCATCGAAATGTTGCCTATATACTTCGAATCTTACGCGGGAGAAAACCCGAACAACCAAAGATCCACATACAAATACCCATGAGAACCTCAGAAAACAAATATATATATTTTATATATATATATATAATTTTTTATTATATATATAAATATATATATATATAAAGCACCAGTCTGAAGATGGAGAGTGGGACCTCGTCGAAATGTTGCCAAGATGCTCTTACATGGGAAAAGACCCGAACATGCCAAGACCTGCATACCTGTATCCATGAAAACCTACGAAAACACGCAAGCACGCACGCACGCACGCACGCACGCATGCACACACACATACACACACACACACATATACATCCATACAAATATCCATCTCTCTCTCTCTCTCTCTCTCTCTCTCTCTCTCTCTCTTCTATCTACATACACAGACAGACAGGCAGGCAGGCAGGCAGGCAGGCAGACAGACACAGATACACACACACACACACACACACACACACACGCTCACACATATATGCACAGGGGTGGGATTTTACCAGTTCGGACTGGTTCAGATGAACTGGATGCTAGATTTGCATCTGGTTCCCCGAGCCAGTATTTGTACTAACCGGCTGGTCCTGCCCACCCCACCCCGACCCTCCCAGGAGCCTCCATGTGGGCCATTTTTGATGCAAGTAAGTGCAGGGTCTGCACGGAGGCTCTGGGAAGATGAAAAATGGCCATCCCAGAAGGACTGGAAGTCTGGAAATGGACCCGTTTCTGGCTTCCGGAGGGCCTCCAGAACCTGGGGGAGGCTGTTTTTGCCCTTCCAGAGGCCTGAGGGAAATCTCCAGACCCTTGGGAAGGTGATAAATGGCCGATCCAGAAGTTGTGATAGGCCATGCCCACCATGGCCACGCCCACACAGCAACTGGGCAGCAAACCAGTTGCTGGGATTTTTGAATCCCAGCCCTGTATACACACACATACATACATATATATATATATGTGTGTGTATGTATGTGTGTGATATATTGAAGTCATATATGTGTGTGTGTGTGTGTGTGTGTACATACATATATATATATATATATATGTGTGTGTGTGTGTGTGTGTGTGTGTGTGTGTGTGTTTTCTTAAGTTTTCGCGGGTACTTACATGTATGGCATTCAGCTTTGTTCGGGTATTTTCCCACATCATTGGTGTGTGTGTGTGTGTGTGTGTGTGTTGTGACTGGGAGATTTGAGCCTGCTGTGCGCTTTGAGTCTGATGTGTCAGAAGACACAGGTTCGAGTGATGAGGAAGGTTTGGCATTAGGATTTGAGCCTGCTTTAATGGGAGATGCAGACATGAGCCAGGAGGATGAGGAAGTGTCGGAATCACCTTCCTCTCCAGAACCTACCTCATCAATTATGCCTCAGGTGTCAGCAGATGATCGACAGAACGTGCCAGAGTCCTTGGGTGATGATCAAGCCGATGAATGTTGGGTTGATGTAAGGACTAGACGTAGGCTGAGACATCAAGCACAAATTGAAAGGAAACATCAAATCAGGGACTGAGTAGAGAGACTGACACGCCCCTTTAAGGAATATAAGGAGGCGTGTTAGCTTGGAATCCCTGTTTGGGTCAAACTTTGTTAGTCACGTTCGCAGTTTGGAAAAAGTTTTCTGTTTACCGCTCGGCTCTGATTTATAGTGCTGCTCGTTATTTGGACTTGGTAGGTGTAGGGCACTTTTTCACAGCTTCACCCCGTCTGTTTTTCACACTTCCTTTATTAATTAATTAAAATTAATTTTCTCCCACACCTTGTATATTAACTAACAACCCTTACCATAACACTTGAGGAATAACACATAAGATGATAGAGAGAGCCTCAGCAGAAAGGGAGCAGAAATGAGACTTGTTCTCATTCTGATTTGTTTTTATAGTTGCTTTTATAGTTATTATCACCTTTACTCCTTCAACCAAGCCGGGTGGTGGTGGTGGTGGTTTGCAACCCTAAGTCCTACACCTGCAATAAATTTGTTTTCTTTTTGTGTTGTACAAGTCACCTTCAAGAAGTGAGGGGAGCCAAATGTCAACTCATAAAATATTATATGGTCTTTTTAGAGTTGCCAACAGAAAGGGAAAGGAGAAAGGGGTTTGAAAGACCAGTGTGGCAGCTTGGAAAGCAAAAGTGCATTTCATAAATAGTTTTTCAAAGATAGTAACTAGGTGACTGAAGTTTCTGCCATGCAAAATTCTAATTGGAGAACATAAGGGGCTGCCACAGAGAGGAAGGCATGCATAAGCGCACCAACGTGCCGACCATCCCTGTCCTATTTTTTTCTTATATGTATCCATTTCATGTATTCATAACCATGTTTATACTTATACCTGTTATCTTATAATTGCTTGACAAAATAAAATAAATAAATAAAAAATAAATCTATTTTCTAAAGTGCCTGTAGGCCAAACAAGGAATAATGGATGGAAACTGAACAAGAAGAGATTTAACCTGGAAATAAGGAGAAACTTTCTGACACGGAATACAATCGACCAACGGAACAGAAGTTGCCCTCAGAAGTTGTAGGAGTGCCATCACTGGAGACCTTCAAGAAGAGATTGGACTGCCATTTGTCAGAAATGGTGTAGGGTCTCCTGCTTGGGTGGGGGGTTGGACTAGATGACCTATAACGTCCCTTCCAACTCTGATTATCTGTTATGATTGGTGACCCTTGGCTATGGATGTGTCCCATTGGAGAATATGAATTACAATACACCCAGGGGGTGGTGGGAAAACCAGGGTCAAAGGTGACAATGAATTATGTGTCTCAGAGTCGGCTACACCCAGGCAGTGACAGATATTTAACCTCTCAATAAATCCTTTTAAAGTTCTGGAAGTTTGGCTCGAGACTCATGATTTAATTAGGGGTAACTGCCAGAATCCTGACACAAGGAAAAGGAAAGACTTAGTGAGTCAGTTCCTGAGAATCTGGATTTTAATAATGTGACCATGGGAATCCTGCAATGGTGGTAAGTGAGAAAAATGTTAATAAGTCTCTTTTTTAAAAAAAAATCACTTCCCATGCTTTACAAACTAGGATATTGTCACCGAGGCCACCACATAACCCAGAAAAGGCAACATTTGAGAAAGAGTGAAACAACCCATATTTTAAGATCTGATTTGCTTTTAACAAAAGAGCAAGGATGGTGTGCTTTTCAGTGGACATTTTTGCAAACTTTCAGCTAGATGGGGATTCAAGGATCTCTTTTTAAATTTTTTTAATTTATTTTCAAAATACATATAAAATTTACATTTTAACAGTTCTGTGTCAAGCATTACTTATATACTTAAATACAATATTTACAATTCTTCTCCATATCAAACCTTTTTTCTCTTATCTAACCATATATATATAACTTTTCCCAAACCTCATAGAACTCAGACTCCTCTTTACCTTTTAGTTTTCTCATCAGTCTGTCCATCTCGACACAGTCAAGTATTTTATTTATTATCATATTTTTTGAAGGTACATCACCTATTTTCCAACTTTGGGCATAAGCAATTCTGGCCACTGTCAATATGTTGTATGATGTATTGGATATGTTTGTTTGGGTTTCCTTGAATCAGGGGATTCAAGAATCTCTACCTAACCCAAATGTGCCTCTCTTAAAGCAAACATAATATCAGGATTCCGGCAGTTCCCCCATTTATATTGTGAGTCTCGAGCCAAACTTCCAAAACTTAAAAAGGATTTATTGGGAGGTTAAATGTCTGGCACTGCCTGGGTGTAGCTGACTCTGAGGCACATTATTCATTGTCTCCCTTGACACTGGTTTTCCTTTACTCCCTGGGTGTATCATAAGTCATATTCTCCAATGGGACACATCCATAGCCAAGAGTCATCAATCATACTCTCCAGTTAGAATTTTGCATGACAGAAACTAGTTACTATCTTTAAAAGCATTTATGGAATGCACTTTCGGTTTGCAAGCAGCCACACTACCCCCCCTCCCTTTCTGTTGGCTCTAAAAAGACCATGGAAATATTTTATGAGTTGACACATAACAGCAGTGGTGGGATTCAACCAGTGTAACAACTGGTTCGGTGCACACGGGTGCAGTGTTTAAAAACACCATTTTTTAAGCTCTAATACTTACCTTCTACTGCAGTCCTGATGAGTAAATAGCTTACACACAGCAATCTGCTGAGCTCAAAAACAAGGAAATACAGCACAGAGAAGGGCAGGGGTGGGTGGCTGGGGCCAAATGATCACCGGAATTACCAGTTTGCCTGAACTGGTCTGAACTGGTAGAATCCCACCCCTGCATAACAGGAATGAGCAAAAGAGGTTCAGCGACCAATCCTCTGACAAGAATTAAACTGACCCAATGTAGAAAGTGTCCAGTTTCTAGTTTTAAACACCAATATTCCAAAAATGATGAAAGAGTATTTTTTTTTAACTAGAAATGAAAGAATACACTACAATAAAAAGAAGATGTGCACAGTGAAAGCCGATGTTCTTGAGAACTTGTAATACTGACTTTGTAAACATTGACTTCAATCTTGAAGTTGGCAAAAGTTTGCAGAAACAACTGTCTATCGCAAAACAAAAGTAGAATAGAAATAGAAATAGAAGTAGAAACAGAAACAGAAACAGAAACGAATAGAATAGAATAGAATAGAATAGAATAGGGAATGGGAATGGGAATGGGAATGGGAATGGGAATAAGAATAGAGTAGAGTAGAGTAGAGTAGAATAGAATAGAATAGAATAGAATAGAATAGAATAGAATAGAATAGAATAGAATAGAATAGAATAGAAATAGAGTTGGAAGGTTCCTTGGAGGTCTTCTAGTTCAACCCCCTGCTTGTGGAGGAAACTC
Source organism: Pseudonaja textilis (assembly GCF_049901715.1). Lineage (NCBI taxonomy): Eukaryota > Metazoa > Chordata > Lepidosauria > Squamata > Elapidae > Pseudonaja > Pseudonaja textilis. The sequence continues at coordinate 249,990,814 of NC_141991.1, forward strand.
TATACAGTTTCTGACAAATGGTTGTCCAATCTCTTCTTAAAAACCTCCATCATTGGAGCATTCACAACTTCTGGAGTCAAGCTGATCCACTGGTTCATTGTGTTCACTGTCTGGAAATTTCTCCTTATTTCTAGGTTGCTTCTCTCCTTGATTAGTTTCCATCTAGTGCTTCTTGTCCTGCAGTCAGGCGCTTTGGAGAATAGCTTTCAACTTCCTCTTCTTTGTGGCAGCCCCTGAGATATCAGAACGCTGCTGCACTGAAAATATGAACCAGGGTAGCCTCGTTCTCTCATCGATCTTCAGGTAAATTCCCCTTCAGCTCATTTTGGTCAGTTGAACTGACAAAATATTCGTCATGCTGACATCGTTCCAGGTCCACATTTTCGACAGAAATGCATTTTGGAAGCTCAACAACATAAGTGCTAAAAGCAGCATTATTAGCTATTTTTTTATGATAACATCTGCAATAAAGAGTAAATGAGCATCTGTGTAAAAGAAGCTTTGAAAAGAATCCAGCATATCTGTGTGAAACCATCTGGACACAGGCTTGCCTAAGTGGAGAATCCGTTACATTTAAATAGACTGTAAGGCTGGATAAAGGGAAGGAAGGAAGGGAAGAAATAAGTAAGGAAGGGAGGATGGGAGGAAGGGGGAGAGAGGAAAAGAAGGAAGTGAGGAGAGAGGAAGGAAGGACAAGGGATAGAGAAAAAGAAGGGAGAAGGAAGGGAGGGAGGGAGCAAGGAGGAGAGAGGAAAATAAGGAAGTGAGGAGAGGGGAGGGAAGGAAGGAAGGAAGGAAGGAAGGAAGGAAGGAAGGAAGGAAGGAAGGAAGGAAGGAAGGAAGGAAGGAAGGAAGGACGGACAAGGGAGAGAGAAAAAGAAGGAAGGGAGAGAAGGGAGGGAAGAACAGAGGAAGGACAGAGAAAAAGAAGGAAGGGAGGAGAGAGAAGGAAGAAAAGTAAGGAGGGAGGGAGAAAGGAAGGAAGGGAGAAAGGAAGGAAGAAAGAGGATGGAGAAAGCAACAACAATCCATCTTGTGTTCAGTTCATTGGAAATTATGGCAATGTTGACAGTAATAAAACACATTTTTGTATTAAAGGGTAGCAACTTTCACTTAACGATATCAAGCTCATGCTGGTGACCAAGGAAACAAGAATTGTACAGACTTCAATAAGGATTTCTAATGCAGGAATAACTGGTAGTATTTCTATTTCTATTTCTTTTCATATTGTATGTTTTTGGTTTGTTCTATTGATGATATTACCTAGTTGGGTAATGAAATGTCTGCAAAAAGGAAAAAAAAACTAAAACTAAAACAAAAACCAAGCTCAGGGAACACCCAAGGACATCAATTGTTAAGCAAATCACCAAGGTCATTAAGTGAATTGACAGTTGTTAAGTGAACCCACTGTTCACTGTGGGATGATTTTGCTTTCAGATTGTTAGCCGGACAGAGGTTGAGCAAATGACATGAGCTGACCCTACTACGCAGTGCTAGGGCTCGAACCTCTGGAGCTGAGACCATCTCCAGCATCATTAAGCCACTGTACCGCTCTGTGTATATGTGTGTGTGTGAGAGAGAGAGGGGGGGAGGAGGGAGGGAGGGAGGGAGGGAGAGAGAGAGAGAGGGAGAGCATGTGAGAGAGATGTCTGTATGTTTGTTGTATGGTATTGTGTGTATGTGTGAGTGAGAGACAGTGAATGGGAGAGAGAGAATGAGACAGAGAGAGAATGGGAGAAAGAGGAATGGGAGAGAGAATGAAAGAGAGAGAGAAGGGGAAATAGAGAATGAAAGTGAGATAAAGAATGGGAGAGAGAATGAGAGAGAGGGAGAATGGGGGAAAGAGAATGAAAGAGAAAGAGAATGGAAAGAGAGAATGAAAGTGAGATAGAGAATGGGAGAGAGAATGAGAGAGAGAATGAGAGAGAGAATGGGGGAAAGAGAATGAAACCGAGAGAGAGAATGGGAGAGAGAATGAGAGAGAGAATAAAAGGAAGACAATGAGAGAGAGAGAATGGGAAAGAGAGAATGAAAGTGAGAGAGAGAAAATGGGAGAGAGAATGAGAGAGAATGAAAAGGAGAGAATAAGAGAGAGAGGAGAGAATAAGAGAGAGAGAGAGAATGGGAGAGGAATGAGAGAGAGAGAATGAGAGAGAGAGAGAGAGAGAGAGAGAGAGAGGGAGAGAATGAGAGAGAATGAGAGTGAGAATAAAAGGAAGACAATGAGAGAGAGAGAATGGGAGGGAGGGAGAGAGAGAGAGAGGGAGAGCATGTGAGAGAGATGTCTGTATGTTTGTCGTATGGTATTGTGTGTATGTGTGAGTGAGAGACAGTGAATGGGAGAGAGAGAATGAGACAGAGAGAGAATGGGAGAAAGAGGAATGGGAGAGAGAATGAAAGAGAGAGAGAAGGGGAAAGAGAGAATGAAAGTGAGATAAAGAATGGGAGAGAGAATGAGAGAGAGAGAGAATGGGGGAAAGAGAATGAAAGAGAAAGAGAATGGAAAGAGAGAATGAAAGTGAGATAGAGAATGGGAGAGAGAATGAGAGAGAGAATGAGAGAGAGAATGGGGGAAAGAGAATGAAACCGAGAGAGAGAATGGGAGAGAGAATGAAAGAGAGAGAGAAGGGGAAAGAGAGAATGAAAGTGAGAGAGAGAATGAGAGAGAGAATAAAAGGAAGACAATGAGAGAGAGAGAATGGGAAAGAGAGAATGAAAGTGAGAGAGAGAAAATGGGAGAGAGAATGAGAGAGAATGAAAAGGAGAGAATAAGAGAGAGAGAGAGAGAATGGGAGAGAGAATGAAAGGGAGAGAATGAGAGAGAATGAGAGTGAGAATAAAAGGAAGACAATGAGAGAGAGAGAATGGGAGGGAGGGAGAGAGAGAGAGAAACTGTAGTGCTTAAATTTGCCTCTTCGATTTCCCCCATTTCCCGCGTTCATCAGTTTGGCCAAACCCCCGAGAGGCATTAGACAAACCCAGCACTGAGCTCTCAAAATTTCCCCCAAATGATTTGACTCTCTATGCATTTTTGCTGTTGTGATGATGCTTCTTTTACGAGATCCCAAATATTCCCCCAGGGATTGTATCTCCCCCTCCCCGCCCCCACCTCCTGTTATGTTCCTCATTAGGAGCTCTGGAGCTGCCTTGCTTTGATAGTACGCCATATGGAACCACGAACTCTTCGGTGCCGGTTGCGATTCCTTCTCAAGCCCATCAGTGTGCCAGTTAGTCTTAATTAAAGCAATGGTCTATAGGCCTGGGATTTTTCTGTGTTAAGAGACTCCATCCCAGGCAGGTTCTTTTTCCAGGAGGCAAATAAGCTCTGGGTTTTTCCAGAATACCATTGGGTTAGAAAAATGCACCGGAGCATGTAGGAAAAGAAAAACCCTTCTGAATGCACCAAATGGCTTTATGAGAAGACAGTGGGCAAGTTCATCCCATTAATTGGCAGCATTTTTTTGCAATACTGGACCGGATGTCTTGCAATCCTTCCAAGCTTGAATGAAATCCTGTTAACTAAATGAAGCAGGGGATTTCTGAACAGGAAATATAAACTCTGAAGCAGATCTTTCCCTTTGTGCAAAGCAAAGCTTTTCTTTTTTTTCTTTTGTTGCAGAAAAACATTTTTTTTGTTTGGTCTTGGATACTTAAGAATTCTTTAGCAGTGGTGGGATTCAAACAAATTTACTACTGGTTCTGTGGGCATGGCTGGGTGGGCTGTGGCAGGGGAAGGATACTGTAAAATCCCCATTCCTTCCCCACCCCACTAACCTGCTTTCCAACTCTGTTCTCCTGTGCAGGGCAACCAAAGAAGACTTAGCTGATCAGCTGGGACTTGGGAGGCAGAGAATAGATGGGGCGGGGCCAGTCAGAGATGATATTTGCCAGTTCTCTGAACCACTCAAAATTTCTGCTACTCGTTCTCCAGAATTGGTCAGAACCTGCGGAATACCTCCTCTGTTCTTTAGGTGTATAGTAAAGATAATTTGTAGCCCAGCCTTAAACAAGATGACTCTTCCACCCCATTGGCAACAGGTCAATATGTACCCAAGAGAGATTCAAATGTTATTTTCATTGCAGATAAGTGGTCATGCCACAGCATATAATTTTTATACACTGTTCTTGCTCTCTAGTGCCATCTAGTGGCCGGAGGGACAAATATGACCCAACATACGATCTTTATATATCGTTGTTGTGCTCTCGCCCCATCTAGTGGGCAGAGAGAGACCAAATAAAAAATATATTGTTTGAAGCTGACCCAACCCAGTTACCCATCAACCCGCACTCTCAAACCAAGTGCACGCTGGGAAGTCAGACTCCATTTTCCTTTAACATTTGGAGAAGGCAGAAGCACAGAGAAGAATCCATCTTAATTGGTGGCACATGGTCATCTAAGGACAAACCTACATCCCACACACAGAGCATCGCTGGTGAGGTTTAGATTGCTTGTATCTATTAACTGTGAAGTTCAGCAGTAACTCAATACTGTCAATCTTGTATTTTGTTCTCATTGTGTGTATCCCTATTTTCCCCAGTTTCACCATATCCTGTTCTTTTAATAAAGCATCCAGATCTATGCATGCAGCTGGTTTTATTGGAGGATAGATGGGTTTAGCTGCATGTTGAGCTGCACACAGACTAACATGTAGTGTGGACAAAACATAAGTGATTCACCACTGAACAGCACAGGGATAAGAGGAAGAAGATGGGAAGAAACGTCTGCATAAAATGCTTAGTTTAGTTAGCAAGCTAATCCTGTTTCTTCTCACACACAATGGGCTTTTTGTAGGTCATAACCAACATCTTGAACTGAACCCAGAAGCAGGGCAGCAACTAGCACAGTTTGTGGAGCAAAAATGTTACATGCACTGTTGTGTTGGTGCCAAAAATTGTTCACACAGCCAGTCAAAGCATAAACATTATGCATAAACATTGATGCCAGTTATATCTATACAGTACATAAGAGAGCTCTTATATCACACATCTAGCAAGCAATAGTTTAACAAGCAACCAATATCTGAGGGAATTCTACAAAGATGAGGGGGAGTCAAACTATTTTCCATAGTACCAAAAGGCAAGATGAGAAACAATGGATGGAAACTAACCAAGGAGAGGATGATTAAAGGCCTAGAGACTAAAATATATGAAGAACGGTTGCAAGAACTGGGTATGGCTAGTCTAGAGAAAAGAAGGACTAAGGGTGACATGATCACAGTATTCCAGTATTTGAGGGGCTGTCAGAAAGAAGAGGGGATCAATCTTTTCTTCAAAGCACCAGAAGGCAAGACAAAAAAAACAATGGTTGGAAACCAATCAAGGAGAGAAGCAACCTAGAACTAAGGAGAAAGTTCTTAACGGTGAGAACAATTAATCAGTTTGCCTCCAGAAGTTGTAGGTGCTTCATCACTGGAGGTTTTTTTAAAAAAGAAGAGACTGGAAATCCACTTGTCTGAAATGGTATAGGGTCTCCTTCTTGAACAGAGGGGCTGGACTAGAAGACCTCCAAGATCCCTTCCAGGTCTGTTCTGATTCTTTTAAAAACCTCTCCCAGCTACCTTTATGGAGGATTGCACAGCAAATCTATTCAACATTTTTTCTTCATAAAATAATTCTCTTTGATTGTGCCTTTCTGCATCAACCTCTCTATTTCCTCTGCTTGCCTTTGATCTCACAACAAAGTGAAGGGGAAAAAATATCAAGGCAAAGAGAGAAGAATCTGCCTTCGCCAACGATACCTGCTGTGACCTCCCTTGAATTCATCAAATGGCAACTCTGACATAAATGTTCAGGTCCCAGTTAAGGAGTGTTTGACATTTGGCTCAAAGGGAAGCTTCGCATGATCCTAAAGCCACGAAGAAATGACTAGACATAATAGTTGAGTTATTGTACTACACTTGAAAGACACAGGTGCAAAACACCACAGCTGTTTTTACAGTTGAGTGAGTCAAAGTCACACCAGGTGATTTTGAATCATTCACTCGATCTCAACTAAGCTAGTTTGCCTATTTCCAGGGCTGGAGATAAAATGAAAGAAAGCTACATGTAAGTCACCTAGAGAAAGTCACTTAGATTAACTTAGAGCAAGGATCTCCAAATGTTAGAAATTCTGTTTATATACAGCACCACAGACCAAACAAAGAGTACAGTCACCATGTGCTTTACTGCTCAACTGCTTTAGTTGTAACAGGAAACAGGAAATTCTACTTAGAACAAAAGAACATAGAGTGTATACCATAGATCCAAACTTGTAAACACTGCTATCTATTGGCTGAATACTACTGTAGTTGTTGCAGAGAAATACATCCCAACAATGAATTCCAACACCAAACTTAGCAACTTTTGGACTTCAGCTCCTATGGATGGCTTGGGAATTCTGGAAGTCCACCAGTCTTAAAGTTACGAACTTTGTAGAGTCTTGGAGACTCCTGACATAAAGAAAACATGACAACATGACAACATTACATAAAGACCCCTGACATAGAGAAAATATGGGACATAAGTCCAGCAAAGAAATAACATTGGAAATGAAATTCTCATAGCACATATGTGTGCAAATCTCCATAAGGAAAATAACTACACTAAAATTGCAGCAAATGGATGCTACAGTGAAATTATTTTTCATATTTTTTGAAATTTACTTGAAGAATGGGAGAAGTTGGCTTAGTATAATAATGTGACAATAATAGAAGACAATGGATTACTCTTTTTTTAAAAAAAATATAATGTGTGTTGCCATACATGTCTTCATCAAGACCAGGGATTTCCAAAATTGGCCACTTTAAGACTTTGAGACTTCAACTCCCCGAATTCTCCAGCCAGTGTGGAATTCTGGGAGTTGAAATCCACAAGTATTAAAGTTACTAAGTTTTAAGACCTCTGATCAAGACAGTAAGGATTGTATTAATCAGACTTTCAAAACTGGAACAAGAATGAAACATTTGGTTTTTTTTATTGGTCCTGAGTATACAGGCATGGAGAAAATTCTTATATTAAGAGTTAATTCACTAAAAGAGAGAGAGAGAGAGAGACAGAGACAGAGACAGAGAGAGAGAGAAACAGACAGACAGACACACACACACAGAGACAGAGAGAAGGAACACTACTGCTTCTCACTGTAGGAATCTTTCAATTACACTGGCCTTAGGTTTTTGTTTTTTTAATGCATTGTTCCCTCAATATGGTAAATAGAAACTGCATAAACTATTTATGTTTGATTTAAATTCCAATCCTTTAATTTACTTTTCTCATTATGTTCCAAAGTTATGATCGCCCTGCTTATTGGTGTTAAATATTTCATGTCCTTCTCAATATTGTATAACTTATTAAGAACGAATGCAGGTCATTACGCTACCCACCGCATCCTAGTGGATGAGTAGTGGATGAGTAGTGGATGAAATAAACCTGCAGAGGTATGATTGCTAAGAGGACACGCATTGTCAGGTGGTGATACCGTTGTGCCAAGAAGAGTGGTGGCTCAGAGGCTTAATGACACTGGAGATGGTCTTTGCTCCTGCAGTTTGAGTCCTAGCACTGCCTGTCAGGTTGAGTTCCCATCAGCTTCTGTCCACCTGTGCTGCCTCACTCACTCACACACCAATTGAGGTTTAGTGAGTTTACTCCCCAGCAATTCTCTTCACCAAGCGTCAGAACTGTTCCAAATACGTCCAGCCACAAGCAGACCAAGATTAGTCCACAAAGCAATGGGCCAATAGTCCATAAAACAATTGAAAGCTGCCTAAAGAGACAAACTTAAATCCACCAGACAAAACATAAATACACAAGTTGGAGCTCATTTGGAAGAAACGTTCAGAGTCTCCAAGGCACAATTCCAAACACAATGAAGCAGGAAGCACAATGACCAAACAAACAGGTAGAAAACCCACATGTTATTCCCAGCAACACCCTCCCTCTGCCTGCTGTAATAAATAGCCAGCTTTCCAGCACAGCCCATGAAGATGAATGGGCCACTCCTCCCAACAGAGTCATTTGCCTGAATTCCATTGCTCCTGTCTTTTCTCTGCCCTGAGTGCTGTTGGATCAGATGAAGAAGGAGCTCCTCCTCCTCTTCGCTGGCCTTTTCCCCCTGTAAGCTTTCCCCAGCTGAAGCCTCCTCCAAATCTCTTTTGGCCAGCTGTTCAGAGCCATTAATCAACCCCACTCCTGAAGTGCCAGGAATGAGCTCAATTCTCCCTTGTGCTGATCTCTGAGGAAGAATAAGGAGACTCATCCAAGGGAGGCATCACACCCCCTAACAGTTCAAAAACATGTTCTCTGTGAGTTGATAAAAGAGATACCACTCTGGTGAGGAGATGAGCTGGTGCTCTGTGCAGGCACACAGATTCCTGATGACTGTGAACTTTCCCAGTTGCATCGCCCATTTGCAAGGCAGGTTTGGGGAAGGAGGGGGGCTTTGGATGCTGCTGAAGGAAGAGTTGTTTGTCTTTCTGTTGCCCCATAGGAAGCACACAAGCATACATGCCCCCCTGCTAGAGCTGGTAAACCTGAAGTCAAACTCCTACTCTGCAACTGCATAGAATAGAATTAGAATTCTTTATTGGCCAAGTGGGATTGGACACACAAGGAATTTGTCTTGGTGCAAATGCTCTCAGTATACATAAAAGAAAAAATACATTCGTCAAGAGTCAAGAATCATCAGGTACAGTGGTTAATAATGGTCATAGGGTACAATAAGCAACCAAATCACACTAGGAAACAGTCAATATAAACCATAAGGGTGCAAGCAACAAAATTACAGCCATACAGTCACAAGTGGGAGGGGATGGGTGATAAGGAGTGATGAGAAGATTGATAGTAATAGTAGTGCAGACTTTGTAATAGTTGTACAGTGTTGAGGGAATTCTTTGTTTAGTAGAGTGATGGCGTTCGGGGAAAAACTGTCCTTGTATTTAGTTGTTCTGATGTGCAGTGCTCTATAGCGTCGTTTTGAGGGTAGGAGTTGAAACAGTTTGTGTCCGGGATGTGAGGGGTCTGGTCTGTAAGTCCTAATTACTCTCTGACGTCCGTGTCTGTCCTGTTGGGTTGCAGAACCAAACCAGACAGTTATAGAGGTGCAGATGACAGACTCAATAATTCCTCTGCAGAATTGTATCAGCAGCTCCTTGGGCAGTTTGAGCTTTCTGAGTTGGTGTAGAAAGGACATTCTTTGTTTTGCTTTTTTGATTATGTTTTTGATGTTAGGTGTCCATTTTAGATCTTGTGATATGATAGAATCTAGAAATTTGAAGGTCTCTACTGTTGATACTGTGTTATCTGGTATCATAAGAGGTGGTAGTATTGGAGGGGTTCTCGTCAGTCTACCACCTGTCAAGCCCGAAATTGACATATGTGTAGCCATTTTAGTTAGGCTTAGTATATATTCTTTTTCTTACTTTCTCTTTGGCGGTCATGGGGGAAGGATTTTGGGCTTGCCACATTCCTAAAGAGGGAGGAGTGGAGATAGAGAGAGTTGTTTAGGCTAGGTGGTTCTTCTTCCCATGGGAACACAAGCTGACTGTGCTCAGGTCTCTTGAGGTGGAGATTTATGACAGCAGGCTGTTGGGTATATGGATACACCAACCAGGTTTGGGTTGAATAAATATGTAAACCTAGGATTAAGTGTTTTGTAGCTTTAAGCACAAGAAACTGCAATGTCATTGTGGGTGCGGTTGCAGGCAGCAATATAGGTAGGAAGGGAAACGTAATAGACCCGGCTTCTGGATGCACCTGGTTCTGTTCCTGGTCTGCTGCCTGCTGGAACGTCTATCTGCTTACTCTTGGAGGCTACTGTGCCAGATACCATTTCACCTGAACACAAGGACTGTTTGCTTGGTGAGCTGAGGATTCAGCGTTGTCCTTGAGAGAAAGGTATCGGAAGGAGAAGATTACAAGCAGATAAGAACATTGTATTTACTGTTAATGAACTAGGTAACTGGATTGATATACTGGATACTGACATATGGACTGAATGACACTTCTTAATCTCTGTGTGTATTAAATAACTATTTAAAACCACAAACAGTGTTTTTGTCTCCAGTGTGTGTATACTCTTGGGCCCAGCCTCTCTCTCATTTGCCTGCCTGGCTTGACTGCTGCTGCACACTCTGCTAGGGGGTTTATCCCCAAACACTAACACAGGCAACGTTGAATTACTTCTGTTGGAGAATGTGACTTTGGGGGGTTATTTCTAACTTTCAATATTATGTGGAGTAATTCCGGGTTGTGTCAGATCTGGAATTACAACGGACTTTGCCAATTTGATGCTTCCCTAAATAAAAGGAATTTGTTTTGGAAGATGGACTTTGTTCTTTTCTTTTTAAATGGATTTCATCACTTGGAAACCTGACACCACCATTTCCACCATTTCTACATTGCATTGTAGAAATGTTTCATTGTTTCATTGCATTGTAGTCTCCTAGCTAATGAAACAAAGCCATATGCTAACAATAATAATCATTGTACCTTGAATGCGTATTAAATAAAGAGAAATTTTTTGACACTGATGGATTTAGCAGCAAGGATAACATTAGGGTTGTTTCCAATCAACCCTCTTGTTGCAGCTGCTGACAAACCATACTCAATGAGTAGTCCTTAATGGGTCTAAGTCTACATGGAGGGAAGTAAGCAGTGGGGTGTCACAAGGTTCAGCCTTAGGCCCAGTACTCTTCAATATTTTCAGTAACGACTTGGATGAGGGAATAGAAGGGGAACTTACCAAATTTGCAGATGATACTAAGCTGGCAGGAATAGCTAACACCTAAGAAGATAGGCTCAAGATCCAGATGGATCTTGACAGACTAGAACCCTGGGCTGTATCTAACAAAATGAAATTCAATGTAGAGAAAAGTAAAGTCCTATACTTGAAAAACCCAAAGTACATATATAGACTGGGTGAAACCAGGCTCAATAGCAGTAACTGTGAGAGGGATCTTAGAGTCTTAGTGGACAACCAGCTAAATATGAGCAGCTGCCGCCAAAAAAGCCAATGCAACCCTAAGTTGCGTTAACAGAGGGATACAATTAAGATCAAGGGAGGTACTAATACCACTCTATAAAGTCTTAGTAAGACCACATCTAGAGTACTGCACCCAGTTCTGGTCACCACATTATAAAAAAGATGTTGAGACGCTAGTAAAAGTGCAGAGAAGAGCAACCAGGATGATTAGGGGACTGGAGACTAAACATACAAAGAAGAACGGTTGCAGGAACTGGGCATGGCTGGTCTAGTGAAGAGAAGGACCAGGGGAGACATGATAGCGGTCTTTCAATATTTGAGGGGCTGCCACAGAGTGGAAGGTGGTCAATCTATTTTCTAAAGCCCCCGAAGGCCAGACAAGGAATAATGGATGGAAACTGAACAAGGAGAGATTTAACCTAGAAATAAGGAGAAACTTTCTGACACGGAATACAATCAACCAATGGAACAGAAGTTACCCTTGGAAGTTGTGGGAGCTTCATCACTTGAGATCTTCAAGAAGAGATTGGACTGCCATTTGTCAGAAATGGTGTAGGTTCTCCCACTTGGGTGGGGGGTTGGACTAGATGACCTACAAGGTCCCTTCCAACTCTGATTATCTGTTATCTCTTGGAGCTGACACCAGGTTATAGAAATTAACATGACAAAGAATATCTGGAAATGCTTGCAATCTTTTATTCAATAGTGCATACCAATACAGCAAACAATAATTCATGGTTACAGCTCGTTAAGCTTGTGGACTATACAGGTACTCCTTGACTTACAACCACAATTGAGCCCAATATTTCTGTTGTTAAGCAAGACAGTTGTTAAGTGAATTTTGCCCCATTTCTCCACCTTTCTTGTCACCGTTATTAAGCAAATCACCTCTGTTTGCTAAGTGAGCAATGCGGTTGTTAAACAAATTTGTCTTCTCCATTGACTTTGCTCATCAGAAGGTCGCAAAAGGGGATTGTGTGACCCTGGGACCCCACAACCATCATAAATATGGACCATTGCCAAGTTGGCAAGCGTCTGAATTTGGATCATTTTATTTATTTATTTGATTTGTCAATCGCTTACAAGATAATAGGAATAAGTATAAATACAGAACACAGGAAATAGCTATGAACAAATGGGGACAATAGGACAGAAATGGTAGACACGATGGTGCACTTATGAACACCCTTTACAGACCTCTTAGGAATGGGATGAGGTCAATAGTGGATAGTTTGAGGTTAAAGGAGTGGGGTTAGAGGATGTAACAACAGAGTCAGGTATTTCATTCCAGGCATTGACCACTCTGTTGCTGAAGTCATACTTTCTGCAATCCAGTTTACATTGAGTTTGTGTCTGTTGTATACTCTTGTATTGTTGTGGTTGAAGCTGAAGTAATCATTGACTGGTAGGAGATTCTAGCAGATAATTTTGTGTACCACGCTTAAGTCCAACTGTCGGCGGTATAGCTCAAGGTTGTCCAAGCCCAAAATTTCAAGCCTGGTGGTGTAGGGTATTCTGTTGCGAGCAGAGGAGTGTAGTACTCGTCTCGTGAAATACTTCTGGACTCGCTCAATTGTATTAATGTCCAATACACAGTGCAGATTCCAGACTGATGAGCTGTATTCGAGTATTGGTCTAGCAAAGGTTTTGTGTGCTCTAGTTAGCAATTCAATATTTCCAGAGGAGAGAAGCTTCGTAAGATTAGATTTACAACTCTTAATGCATTTTTGGCAATGCTGTTACAGTGAGTTCTGGCGCTTAGGTCATTTGATATAAGTAATCCAAGGTTCTTGACAGAGTGAGGATCATCAATGAGGTCATGTGACCATGGGGATGCTGCAACAGTCACAAGTGTGAAAAACGATCAAATGTCACTTTTTTTCAGTGCCGTTGTCACTTTGAACAGCGACTAAACAAACTGTTGTAAATCAAGGACTACCTGTACTTAATGAAATTTGGAATGAAACGAATGAATGAATTCGATCAATTGATGAAGTGAAAACTTTCTTATTTAATGACCCTTGTAAGCTTCCCAGACCTGCTTTGATAGCGATACGGACAGCAGATAAATTAAAATAAATAAATAAATATGAAATCAAATATTTTATTTCATTTAGACATAAATAAGATGAAATTGAGTGGGTGTTTTGTTTGGTTTTTGTTTGGTTTTCTTGTGTTGTCTTGTCATTTTGTTTTGTTTTGTTTTCATCCTAGCTCAACTCATTAATTTTCTCCAAGCTCTCACCCACTATTGCAAAGATCTGTCTTTTGTACTTCTGAAAAAAGCCGCCCCAAAAGAGCTTTTTTCAAGAAGCGGCTAGACTTCCTTTGTTTTTTCTCTTGAAGACATTTCGCTTCTCATCCAAGAAGTTTCTTCAGTTCTGACTGAATGGTGGAGAATGGAAGGATTTATATTCCTGGCAGTCATCAAGGAAAAATAAAGGAAATCCAGGTGCCTCTTGAAAAAGCATCTCCGGGACAACCTGGACATGGAAGACTGAGAATAGCAATAGGCTTATATACCGTTTCACAGCCCCCTCTAAGTGCTATACAGAGTCAGCCTATTGCCCCCAACAATCTATATCCTTATTTTACTGACCTCAGAAGGACGGAAGGCTGAGTCAACCTGGAGACAGGCAGACCTCTGTACCACCATGGCTAAGAAGGAAGGAAGGAAGGAAGGAAGGAAGGAAGGAAGGAAGGAAGGAAGGAAGGAAGGAAGGAAGGAAGGAAGGAAGGAAGGAAAGCAACAGCACTTAGACTTATATACCACTTCACAGTGCTTTACAGCCCTCTTTAATCTGGTCAGGATCGAACTCCATACAGTGGGAAGAGTTGGCCTGCAGTACTGCATTCTAGCCACTGCGCCACCATGGAAAGGAAGGGAGGGAGGAACAGAGGGAAGGAAGGAGGAAAATAAGGAAAGAATAGCAGTAGCATTTAGACTTATATACGGCTTCACAGTGCTTTCCAGCCCTCTCTAAGCACCTTACAGAGTCAGCCTATTGCCCCCCAACAATCTGGGTCCACATTTTGTCGATCTCAGAAGGGTGGAAGGCTGAGTCAACCCTGAGCTGGTGAGACACAAACTGACAAACTGTTGGCAGTCGGCAGAATTAGCCTCTAATACTGCATTGTAACCACTGCATGACCACAGCTCCATAGTATGGCATTTGGTGAGGCTCCCCAATTGTGTGTTTAATGGCAATAATTTGGGGTTATTTTCATGGGTTAATGATCTCCTATATTTATCTCTGTGTAGCACATGGTGCCACTGTTTTTGAAAGCTGAGTGATAATATGCATCTTTTAAATAAATAAATTGAGGGATGAGATTTAAACAATTCTAGACAAATTTCTGGGCACCCATTTTCAGGGCTAAAGTCTATGCAGATAGTCCTTATTCGGTGACAGTAGTTGGGACAGAAATTTTCATCACTCAACAATGTGGTCGTAAAGTCTGACTGTCATGCTCCTGTTGGAGTCTGACTCTGAGGGAGAGGAGGAACAGCCAACAGGAGTGGAAGTGTGGCTCCGGAGATTGTGGAGGAAACTGAGGAAGGGCACAGGCCTGCTGGGAATTCAGCGGAAGACCCAGGCCCATCCCCTCTTCATCCTAGGGCATGCAGGGTGGAATGGATAAGGGAGAAACACGAATGGCATGGTCTACGGGGAGGAAAGGGCCTTGATCCCCTTCATGGGCTGCAGCTGTGAGGACTGTTTAGAAGGACAAAGTGTGCATGGCCCAGTGCTGGAAGCAAAGCATGAAATAATTCTAGCCTTTCAGTTCTTATCTGAGTTCTGGCGTCCTTCCCAGTGTGTGTATTTCAATATCTGTGGACATCTTCAAGCCCTTATCCTGCCTTGTCTCATTAATTGCTTCAGTGTGGTTTGTGTTGTTTTTTTCTATTTATAATTTATATGTATTTGGAGTTTGAATGGCATTTCTTCCTTTTCGCAACTGTTTGTGGGGGAGTTTTTTCTCCAGTCAATGATAATTGGAGTTTTGAAGCCAAATTGAAGGAATTAAAGGGACTTCACCTGTTTTTGTGACTTTGTTGCTTGTGTATCCCATCCTGGGTCATCACACTGACGTCACCGTGACCATACTGCTTAGTGGCAGTAGTTCCGGCAGTCCTTGGTTACCATCATTAAACAAATAACTATAGGGCATTAAGCAAAGACCTCATGTGACTTTTAATTTCCTGCTGGCTTCCCCATTGCTTTCGCTGGCAAGGCAGACTGCAAACTGCAATCACGTGACCTCAGAACACTGCGAGAGTCAGAAATGCAGGCTGGTTGCCAAGTGTACAGATCACAATCATGAGTCCATGGGGATGCTGCAACAGTCAGGAACTTGAGGACCGGATGTAAGTAAGTAGCACTCAGAGTCATTGCAAGATCAAGCAGTCACTGAATGAGTGGTCATTAACGGAGGACAATCTTGTTTCACTGGAGTCAGCTGGCCAAATTTAGCAGCACAACGATGTGTGGTGGAGGACAGTAACCTCTGTGGATGTAATTACCTGCAAGAAGAAGAATAGAAGGAATGATTTCAAGATGCTTTCAAAGGCATGAAAATCCAGGGTTTTCTATTGAAAATAATTGGTATACATCAGATTACTGAGTAATGAGGAATAACTGAAGGGGATGGAAGTTTTGCAAATACTGGAAATTGCTCCTTCTTTGGATGGGGTGGATTCTGATTTCTTTGAATATATTCCCCAAAGAATGTACACTTTTCCCTCCTTCCTTCCCTCGCTCCCTCCCATTTGACCTTCCTCCCCTCCTTCTCTCTTCCTGCCTCTCCATTCCTTCCTTCTTTCTTCCCTCCTTTCTTTCTCCCCTCCCTATTTTCCACCCTTCCTTCCTTCCTTCCTTCCTTCCTTCCTTCCTTCCTTCCTTCCTTCCTTCCTTCCATCCATCCATCCATCCCTCTCTCCCATTTGATCTTCCTTCCTCCCTTCTTCCCCCCTCCTTCCTTCCTTCTTTTCTCCCCCCTTCTTCCCTCCCTCTCTTCCTGCCTCCCTCTTCCTTCCTTCCGTCCCTCTCTCCCATTGATCTTCCTTCCTCCCTTCTTCCCTCCCTCCTCCTTTCCTTCTTTTCTCCCTCCCTCCTTTCTTCCCCTTCTCTTCCTGCCTCCCTATTCCTTCCTTCCTTCCTTCCTTCCTTCCTTCCTTCCTTCCTTCCTTCCTTCCTTCCTTCCTTCCTTCCTTCCTTCCTTCCGTCCCCTCTCTCTCATTTGATCTTCCTTCCTCCTTTCTTCCCTCCCTCCTCCTTTCCCTCCCTCCTTTCTCCCCTCTTTCTCTTCCTGCCTCCTTATTCCTTCCTTCCTCCTTTCCTTCCCTCCCTCCCTCCCATTTTATCTTCCACTCTCCCTCCTTCTCTCCCTCCTTAGGAACTCATCAAATTCTAAACTGGCAGTTACAGCCCACAACCCAGAAGACAAGCTCAGGATCCAAAAAGATCTTGACAGACTTGAACAAGGGGCCCTAGCCAACAAAATGAAATTTAATATGGGGAAAAGCATAGTTTAACCCGTGGGCAGGGGGGAAAAAAAGGGTGCATACACAAATTAGGCGAAACCCGCTTCGAAACAATAACTGTGAGAGGGACCTTGTAGTCTTAGTGGACGATCACTTAAACACGAGCCAGCAGTGTGGAGCAGTAGCCAAATAAGCTAATACAATCCTTGGTTGCATAAACAGAGGCATAGAATCAAAATCACATGAGGTCTTAATACTGCTTTATAAATCCTTAGTAAAGCCACACGTGGAATAGTGCATCCAGTTTTGGTTACCACATTACAAAAAAGATCTTGAAACTTTGGAAAAAAAAATGCCAAGATGAACAACTAAGATGATTAATAAAGGCCTGGAAGCTAAAACATATGAAGAACGGTTGCAGGATTTGGGGTTGGCTAGTCTAGAAGAAGGATTAAGGAGACATGATAGAAGTATTGCAATACTTGAGAGGCTGCCACAAAGAAGAGGGAGTCAAATTATTCTCCAAAGCACCAGAAAGCAAGACAAGAAACAATGGAGAGAAACTAATCAAGAAGGGAAGCAACATGGAATTTAGGAGAAACTTCCAAACAGTGAGGACAATTAACCAGGGGAACTGCTTGCTACCAACAGAAATATTGGGTGCTCCATCACTGGAGGCATTTAAGAAGAGTCTGGACAGTCACTTCTCTGAAATGGTATAGGGTCGCCTGTTTGAGCAGGGGGCTGGACTAGAAGATCTCCAAGGTCCCTTCCAGCTCTATTCTGATTCTTTTTAAAAACTTCTGCCACCTACCTTTATGGAGGACTGCACAGCAATTACTAAACAAACTGTTGAAATTCAAGGATTACCTGAACATATTTTTCCCTAACAAATTTTTAGAGCAACATTCCAAATACATAATGTACAACCACTGCACCGCTGCGCCATCCAATGCTGCCCAAATAGGCTCCTTTCCAAATATAATTGCCGAAAGCACATTGTTGTTTTCTTCTGCTTTGCAACATTCCCAAATATATGCTTTTCCAACGCCCGAGTCCGCAAGTATTTTAAGAAAGAGATATTATGGTTTATTTGTGGGATTCCAGATGGTCACCAGTACTCCCAGCCACACCAATAGTATCCTTCCGCATGCCCAAAATGTGTTATCTTTAAACCAGTGGCAAATTGGTTTGAGGCCAAGAAACTTGCGCAATTCCCCTTAATCCTATCAACCTAATTTATTGTGGATTTCGCAAACAAATTAATCTTCTTTGGTTACCTTTCTTTCTCTTTCTTTCTTTGCCTTGCTCTAGGAGTGCGTGCACCTTATTTTTCTAGCAAACGCAAGCACTGCTCGCTGGCAATGTTTTATGTGCCTGAGAAAATAAAACACAGCTAAAAAAAAGTTTTGTTGCTTCTCCCTGTTTCTAAATCAGAGGCCTTTCTTTTATAATGATAGCATAGTCCTCTGAAGTTCCCTAGGGCGCCACTAAAGTTATCAAGAATAACTTTCTCCCCTCTTGTTTTTAAGGTATGGGTTGGAGGGAAGGAATAAGGATCAATTGTATTTTGTACCTTATAAAACCCCCAAAGCCACCCTCCCTCCCCCTCTCTCTCTCCCCTCTGAGATTTTTCCTTCCTTCCTTCCTTCCTTCCTTCCTTCCTTCCTTCCTTCCTTCCTTCCTTCCTTCCTTTTTTCTCTTTCCTTCATTCCTTTCTTCCTTCTTCCCTCCCTTCATTCCTTCCTCTGTTCCTTTTCTCCTCCCTCCCTTCTTTCCTCCCTCCTCCCTCTCCCTTCATTCCTTTTCCCTTCCTTCTTTCCTTTCTTCTGCCCCTCCCTCTCTTTTCTCCTTCCTTTCTTCATCCCTCCCTTCTTTCCTTCCTTTGTTCCCTCCCTCCCTTTTCTCCCACTCCATCCTTTCTTCCCTCCCTCCCTTCTATCTTTCCTTCCCTCCTTCCCCTTTCTACTCCCTTCCTCCTTTCTTCCCTCCCTCCCTTTTTCCTTCCTTCACTCCTTCCCTTTTCTACTCTGTTCCTCCCTCCCTCCCTCCTGGAGTTTTCCTTCCTTCCTTCCTCCTCCTCCTCCCTCCCTCCCCTTCCTTCCTTCCTTCTTCCTTCTTCCTTCCTTCCTTCCTTCCTTCCTTCCTTCCTTCCTTCCTTCCTTCCTTCCTTCCTTCCTTTCTGGTCTGGTGCTATAAGGAGTTTAAACAGGCATCATATTCTTCCTTCCGTCCTGCATGAGCCAGTAAATCCAGAGAAAACATTTAACAAGACATGAACCCTTCCTTCCTCCACCTAAGTCACAGAGGTGGGATGACCAACCTGAGAGATGCAACTGGCTTTCCCTTGTAGCCCTTGGCGTCCCTTTCACCCGTCTCCATCCTTCTCAAAGTCATTATTGCCCTTGAGGGTTGCACTGGAGAGAAGCAGATGGACAGCTGAAGAGCAACTCGGCTGAATCACGAATCTCTCTTCTGATGCCTGACCGGACCTCAGTTTTCTAATGTTACGCAGGTGCTTCTTCATCAGTAGCTGAAATAGTTTTTTCTGATGCTTATTGGTGCATCCTTTGGCCTTCCACCCCTTGTCTGGGGAGACCTCCGAGCTTCTTGAGGGGTTCTGAGCTTCACAGACTGGTGGAAGAGTCTGTTTGGGCACAAAGAGTTGGAACTCCGTAGACTTGAACTCAAAGAATAAAGATTCTTTCCTATGGACTTTGGGACATTCTCCCAATGTCAGGAATCCGTAAGGGGTCATGATTTTGGCGAGATGAGGCATAGACAATGCAGCTTGTGTCCCAGGATCTGAGTGCGCTCCTAACTCCCAAGAAGAAAAACTGGCGTCTCTTTCTCCCCTAGTACCTTGAGTGTGAAAATCTTGTCTTAGGCTGATCTCAGGTGAGCTTCTAACCCGCCTTGGTCTTCTAATCACTTCTTCAGACAGTCTAACTCTTGGAGATGTTTCTTGAGCAGGCTGAAATGTGGGGTGATCCACCTCCAAGGAAGGTATGCAGAATTTGGGGATGCGATCAGGAGTTAAAATGACACTGAAAATATCTCGGTTTTTCAGCTGGCTCACTTCGGGAGAAGCTGTCTGTCTGTTTCTGGAAGTTTTCCAGGTCAGCATACTTTGGAAAGTCTCCATCAGCGAGAGCTCAGCGGTTGTAGCAAACATCACAGGGAATCTAGGCACTCTCTTTCCTACTCCCTTTTCTTTTTTAAAAAAGCGCACAACTCCTTGGTGATGGAAAGTCAAAAAGGTGTGGAAAATACCTGCTTTTATAAAGCGAAGCCGAGCCACGTCATCTGCCATTGGCATGGCAACCAAAGATAAGAAAGTTTTCTATGATTCAGTCTCGCATCTGATCCCTCTGGCATTGCCCACGTTTAGACATCTGGACGTGTTTCTGATCGTTACTAAGCCAATATTAGCCTCTGCTCTTTGGTTACGTAGGGAAGGGTTTAGGAACTCTTTCAGAAAACATCTTAAGTTGCAGAGCTCAGTTTTCACTTAATGCAATTAACAGAATAACAAAGCTGGAAGGGACCTTGGAAGTCTTCTCGTCCAACCCTCTGTATAAACAGGAAACCCTATGCCATTTCAGACAAATGCTTGTCTAATCTCTTCTTAAACACAACTTTTGAAGGCAAGCTGTTCCGTTGGTTAATTCTTCTCACTTTCAGGAAATTTGTCCTTAATTCACCATTGTCTTTCTTTTTGTTAAGCTTCCATCCATCACTTCTCATCCTTCCTTCCGGTGCTTTGGAGAAAAGCTTGACTCCCTCTTCTTTGTGGTAACCCCTTAAATATTGGAACACTTCTATGATGTGATCCCTAGTCAGTCTTTGCATTAAACTAGACACATCCTATTCCTCGTATCAGGAACCTCCTAGCCTCCAACCTCCTAATCGTCCTTGTTGCTCTTCTATGTACTCTTTCTAGAGTCTCAACATCTTTCACACACTCAGGAATGAACTGGGATATGAAATCAGCAACAGATTTGAGGCTAATGCCGAGTTTGAACTGAGGATGCTACCTAAAACTGTTACGTTTCTTGACTTGCCTTTCCAATTTTGTCTAGAGATGACGAACAATGTGACTCAAGTTATCTAATACCACTCACCTACTACTAATTGCATATTTAGAATCTTATTAGCAATAGCACTTAGATTTATATACCACTTCACAGTGCTTCACAGCCCCCTCTAAGCAGTTTACACACTCGGCCTATTGCACCCAACAACCTAGGTCTTAATTTTACTGACCTCAGAAGGTTGGAAGGCTGAGTCAACCTTGAGCCAGTCAGAATCGAACGCCAGGCAGTGGGCAGAATTAGCCTGCAAAACTACATTCTAACCATTGTGCCACCCAGGCAACTAATAGCAATAGCGCTTTAGACTTATATACCGCTTCAAAGTGCTTTATAGCCCTCTCTAAGCAGTTTAGAGTCAACCTCTTGCCCCCAACAATCCAGGGTCTCATTTTACTGACGTCAGAAGGATGGAAGGCTGAGTCAACCCTGAGCCTTTTCAGGATTGGACTTCAGGCTGTGGGAAGAATTAGCCTGAAATACTACATTTTAACCACTGCTCCACCACAGCTCTTAATGCATTAGACTGGGTGTGTTTTAACAGTCTATCTGGAATATCCTTACACAAACTCTGATTTATTATTAAAAGTACATTAAGATGGGGAACATTTGTTCATGCAAACACCAGCAGTTAAACTTCACTTAATGTGTCAACTAGTCTTCCTACATATGTATCAGATATCAGCATTCCAAGTAATAAACTCCAACTCAATAAACTCCAAGACAAATGTTTTCTCAATGTTCCATTTTATTTGAGTTGTCTTATTGGCACATCTGGGAAAGCCCAAATCTGAGCGTTCTGGGTTTTCCCTTCCCAAAATAAAATCAAAGATCCATCCCTTGCATATCAGTTTACCACATGGCCCAATGACCAATTGTCCCCACTGGAGACCTTCCTCCAATCCCTCCTTTCCAGGTGCAGGGTGACTTGTCCTTGACTTTAGGAGAAGAATGTTCTTATGTCTAAACTTCCACCTCACAATGAGATTCCCCCTCCCAATTTCTCAAGCACTAAGATGTGGCAGTGTAGAAGCTTCTAAGTAAAATGTGACTTCCAAAGCTGACAGGAGACATGTTCCTTAGATATGGATGCAAGGGGTCCTCAACTTATGACCACAATAGAGCCGAACATTTCTGTTGCTCAGCGAGACAGCTGTTAAGTCAATTTTGCCCCATTTTGGACCTTTCTTGTCACAGGTATTAAGTTAACACTTGACACACTGCATGTCAAGCCTGAAATTGACATGTGTAGCTATTTTATTTAGCCTTTTTATATATTTTATTTGCTGGTATTGGGGAGAAGGGTTTTGGGCTTGCCACATTCCTAAGGTGGAAGGAGTAGAGATAGAGAGAGTTGTTTAGGCTAAGTGGTTCTTCTTCCCGTGGGAACGAAAGCTGACCCTACTGAGACCTGGAGGGGGAGATTGATGACATCAGGCAACGTTGATTTACTTCTTCTGTTGTTAAGTTAGTAGCATGGCTGTTAAGTGAATCTGGCTTCCCCAGAGTCAGAAGGTCGCCAAAGGGGATCACGTAACCCCGGGACTGCGACCATCATAAATATGAGTCAGCTGCTAAGTCTCTGAATTTTAATCACATGACCATGGGGATGCTACAATGGTCGTAAGTATGAAAACTGATCGTAAGATACTTTTTTTCCAGTTGTAACTTGGAACGGTCACTAAATGAGCTGTTGTACATCAAGGACTATCTGGACTAAAGATTTATATTCATGTAACTCAGGATAGATGAAGATTATGGGCTGCTTTGAAAGCAGAAACGGATGCCTGTGTTTCTATAACAGCTGCCAATAGCAGAGAATACTTTTATAGATCAGGGTTGAAATGAAGAGTCCTTGGCGTTCTCTGAAGGATAGCACTTAGATTTAGATGCCACTTCACAGTATTTTACAGTCCTCTCTAAGCAGTTTACAGAATCAGCATACTGGTTCCAACAATCTGGGTCCTCATTTTATTGACCTCAGACGGATGGAAGGCTGAGTCAACCTTCAATTGGTCAGAATCAAACTTCTGGCAGTGGGCAGAGTCATCCTGAAATACTGTATTCTCACCACTGTGCCACCACAGTAGTGGTGGGACTCAAAAAATTTTTTACTACCAGTTCTGTGGGTGTGGCTTGGTGCACGTGGTGTGGCTTGGTGAGTGTGGCAGGGGAAGGATACTGTAAAATCTCCATTCCCACCCCAGTCCAGGGGAAGGATACTGCAAAACCCCACTCCCTCCCCACCCCACTAACTTGCTTTCCAGCTCTGTTCTCCTGTGCAAGGCAACCAAAGAAGACTCAAGCAAACAGCTGGGACTGGGGAGGCAGAGAATAGATGAGGGCGGGGCCAGTCAGAGGTGGTATTCCAAATTACTCAAAATTTCTGCTACCAGTTCTCTGAACTACTCAAAATTTCTGCTCTCGGTTCTCCATAACTGGTCAGAACCTGCTGAATACCACCTCTGCTCCACAGTCTTCCTTTCCTTTCCTTTCCTTTCCTTTCCTGTCCTTTCCTTTCCTTTCCTTCCTTCCTCCCTAATTAGCACTTAGATTTATATATCACTTCATAGTGCTTTACAGCCCTCTCTAAGCGGTTTACAGAATCAGCCTCTTCCCCCAATAATCGGAGTCCTCATTTTACCCAACACAGAAGGATGGAAGGCTGAGTCAACCTTGAGCCTGGCGAGATTTGAACTGCCAAACTGCAGGCAGCCAACAGTCAGCAGAAGTAGCCTGCAGTACTGCATTCTAACCACTGTGCCACCATGGTTGTTTCTTTGGAGCTTGATTGTTTCCTTGCCAACATTTCATTTCACAAGCTACGTAACATCATCAGGACTAGTAAGGAGTGGGATTTGAAAACCCCACTCTCTTCTAGCCCTGATAATGTTACTTAGTTGGGTAATGAAATGTCTGCAAGAGACCAACCAGGTTCAGTGAACACTGAGGACGCCAAAATGGTGGTTATGAATTCTATCTTGATTACTTTAACCCTGTCAGCTTCACGCATGCTACTGTCTTCACTCTATTTGTCATGCACCATACAACATAACATTTGCTTCGAATGATTTGGGTTTTTCAGATGACCACACAATATCATTTATTGTGGCCTGTCGGCCACTGGCCTCTCTAGCACCAAATCAGATGAGGAGGAAACGTGGAGTCAGGGCCAGCATCAAGGCAATGTGAGAGCTCTGAGGGGGAAGAGGGAATGGAGCTGTGAGTGAGAGAGAGAGAGAGGGAGAGGGAGAGAGAGGGAGACAGAGCCTGGGCCATCCATCAGCCCTCAGATGGAGAGTCAACAACCCCCAGGTCTGGAGGTGGCTGATGAGGACGAGGAGGAACAGCTGGGTCCAGTGCCTGACGTACGGATGCACAGAAGGCAGAGGAGAGGAGAGCAGTGGAAATCTATGAGCCGGTCCTTGGGATGGAAGAGCCACCACTGCTAGTGAAGCCTCACCCTAGCTCTGGGGCTAAAAGGCAGGGGACAGAGATGAATATGTGTGGCAGATAACTATCCATCTCTCCTGCCGGACCGACTTGTTAGCCTGAGGTGAAAGATACATTTTTTGTTGGGGTTCCAGGCCCTCCTAATAAAGGAACCTTTGAGTTAGCTTCGTAGGGTTTGTCGTGTTTGTGGAGCTAGGTCAGAACACAAACACATTCATAATCAAAAACCCTAAACATCATCTCTCTAATACTCCTGCAAATATTCTATACGTATTTTCTGTAAATGTATTTCATATCCAAGGGAACCTCACACCCTATTTAAATAGACCTGTTCCTTAAGTTCGCCGTTTCTTTTCATCCTTGCTTTCCTTTCCTTATGTACCTCTCTTATCAGTTTTGGGAACCAACTTTCAGCTCCAGATCTGTTCAAAGATATCATAAATCAAATCTGTTCATTTTATCATATGCTTTCTCTAAATCAACAAATGCGCAATAAACTTTTACATGCATTCATCATTTATTCAGTCAGCGCTGGAATCGCGGTTAGCTAGGGGAAAAAAAAATATCGTGCAAGCTTATACAATTCCGTTTTAGAGTGTAAACATTTTCTTGGCATTTTAATGCCCAATGAATCAACCGAATGATGGATTTTAAATACTAAAAAAAAAAAAATATATATTTTAGATTCCAGGAGATCACAGCCTGCAAATATTGCTAAGATAATCAATCACTTGGAATTGTACAAAGAGAAAAAAAAACTTGCCCAATGCCTAAGAAAGCACCTCCTGGTAGAAATAATGTTTCATTTTTTTCTGCAGTTTGGTGAGTTTTATAGTGAACCTGGGCTGTGTTGCCACATTTTCAAGGAGCTGTAAAACATGTCTTTGGAGGCTTAGCTGCCACTGAAATTTGAGCAGAGAATTAGGTGAAGTCCTGAGACAGCACTTTGCAACTAAAGCTCCATTTAAAATGGTAAAAGTTTCACCTGTCTAGTTGTGCCTGACTCAAGGGGTGTTGGAATTCATTTGTTGGAAGAAATAACCTTCTGCGTTTAGTTCCAAGTGGGGAAGAAAGACATTGGAAGCATGGTGACTGCTTGGAAAAATGGTTTAATGGTGGACAGGATCACATGCCTTGCATGAAGGAAAAAAGGACAGAGATGCTGAGAGTCCCTGGGTTTTATAACCTTTGTTGGGCTTTGACTTGGACCTTGTATTATGATTGGTTGTCAGATTCCCATGGGGCCATGCATGGGGCACCTCTATAGACTGTCCTGAGTCCCAGGCTTGGTTGAGCCTTGCTGGAGGATGATGTAATGAAAGGGCTTTGGGCATTTTCTATTATAGATCTACCTAGAGTAGATCTTTGTTATCTAAAATAGGCTGCCCCAGACCAGAGTAATGGCCCATTAGCAAGGGTGGGGAGCCTGAGTTTCTGCCTCTTTGAGTTTCTGCTTTTCTTTTTAAAGGAAATATTCTGCCTTTTTAATATTTCCTAGGATATTTCATTTTTCTAGGAGAGGGGTGAGTTTTAACTTCCAACAGATTGTTGGAATGTATTTCTAATGCAACAGCTACAGTAGTATTCAGCCAGTAGATGGGGGTATTTACAAGTATGGATCTATGGTGTATACTCTATGCTCTTTTGTTCTGAGTAGACTTTCCTTTTTCCTGTTACAGTAAAACAGTTGAGCAGTAAAGCACATGGTGACTGTACTTTTTTTTTTTTTTGCTCTGTGTGGTACTTTATACTGTAGAAAGAAAAATCCGGTCCCGTTCCAAGCTGGGAGACAATCACTGGAAATAAAATGGAGGCTGACTGGTTTGAAAGAAAGTATCTGTTTTGGGGGGTACCAGAAACTTCAGTGATAGCAGCATGTTTCTGAGGTGGCTGATCAAATGGCTATCAGTGGATAGATTGTTATAGGGTTCTGGGTTTTGGTGATTGAGATGCTCCAGGGGGTGCGTGCAATGTAGGGAGCCTTGTGTTTTTTTTTATTATTTCAATGGTGGTGGGTTAATCCTATTATCTCCTAAAGGTCTTGGCCTGTTCCTGGAGCTGGGTGGGGGAAAATAAATTCTTAATCTCATCAAATCCAACATTCTATGTGTTTTGTTTATGAATAGATTGGCCCAGTCTTTCTTAATCGGCACTAAATATCCAACTCTATGTCAGGATTCCAACACTTAACCCCATTTAAATCATGAGTCTCTAGCCAAACTCCAAAAAGATGTATTGGGAGTTAGAAGATGTGGCACTGCCTGGGTGTAGCTGACTCTGAGGCACATTATTCATTGTCACCCTTGACACTGGTTTTCCTTTACTCCCTGGGTGTATCATAATTCATATTCTCCAATGGGACACATCCATAGCCCAGAGTCATCAATCATGCTCTCCAGTTAGAATTTTGCAGGGCAGAAACTTCAGTCACCTAGTTACTATCTCTGAAAACATTTATGGAATGCAAGCTGCGCACTGCTCCCCCTTCCCTTTCTGTTGACAACTCTAAAAAACCACAGAAGTATTGTATGAGTTGGTAAAGACTTGAGGCTATCGGGCTGCTTTCTGCCTTTGTTGATATTTTACTCCTTTGGGGAAATATAATATTCTGCCTCTTTTAATATACCCCAAAATATTTCATTCTCTAGGAGTGGGGAGGGGCTTCCCACGTCATGAAACTTCCACCAACTTCATCTTCATATTGATTATTTGATATACCAAAAACCTGCTAATTTTGCAGTCTTACAAATACCAGGAAGATCGTTTCACAGTTCATTTTATCTCCATCCCCTTCTTGGTAGCAGATAAGAAACCTTCCCCAATTCCATGTGTAGTCATAACAGTCCTAATTTATCCCCTTTTGTTTTGTTCAAAAATAGGAAGGAAGGACGCGTACACATATTTTAGAACTATTTATTTAAGACAACAACCTTCAACATCTTCACGGTTTTTGGTTTGTTTATATATCAATCTTTTTAACCACTCATCTCTCCCTCCTGGACGAGCTCTGAGCAGTGTACAATTTCAATAAATACAATGAAACATTAAAAGCCTGAATCAGATTAAAAATTAAAAATTAAAAAAAAAAACCATTATAAAATTGCAAAAAAGGAAAGCTCCAAGACGGGCAGGGGAACTAAGAGTTGTTAATAGCAAAGCAGTAGCACTTATATACCGCTTCAAAGTGCTTTACAGCCCTCGCTAAGCGGCTAACAGAGTCAGCCTATTGTTCCCCCAACACAGCATTAATATTCAATCAATGTTCTCAGAGATGCATGGTACATCTTCACATCTTCCGGTTGGTTCTTCGGAGCTTGAATGCTCCATATTGCTAAGCCCTTTTAGACATATTGGTGTTTACGATCTAGTATTTGACCAGCTGTCTTAAGAATGGCACGCGGCCTTGTTGCCAAATTGTGGTTGATTGGAGTTACAGTCCATCCTGGACCATCTGGAGAAAGCAAAGAAATAGATATGAAGGCAGAAAGCAAAGCAAGCAAAGAAATATGCCATAGGATATTTTCTGGATTGAGGAAGACATGTGCAAAATTCCCCTTTAGATGTCAGACAGACAGACGAACAGATGGAATAACAGAGTTGAAAGGGTCTTTGGTGGTCCTCTAGTCCAACCCCCTTGAGCAGGAGACCCTATACAATTCCAGACAAATGCCTGTCCAGTCTCTTCTTGAAAGCCTCTAACGATGGACCACCCACAACTTCTGAAGGCAAGCTGTTCCACTGGTTAATTGTTTTCATTGTTAGGACGTTTCTCCTTAGTTCTAAGTTGATTTTCTCCTTGGTGAGTTTCCATCCATTGTTTCTTGTCAGGTGCTTTGGACAATAGATTGACCCCCTCTTTTTTATGGCAGCTCCTCATATATTGGAACACTGCCTGGTCCTTTTTTTCATTAGACATACCCAATTCCAGCAACTGTTCTTTATATCTTTCAGCCTCCCCTAGTCATCTTTGTTGCTCTTCTCTGCTCTCGCTCGAGAGCCTCAACGTTTTTGTTACATTCTGGTGACCAAAACTGGATGCAATATTCCAAGTGCCTTATAAAGCTGTGCCTGTTAAGTATGGTCGGTGGGTCCCATTAAGACACGAGGCTTGAGTAGTGAACAACAGCTCTTTATTAAGGAGGCAGATTCTGAGACAGCAAACTCAGCCACGGCAGCCCTTTATATAGAGCCGGCTATGGATAGGCAGCCTATGACAGTCTTTCAGGCTTGCCGCGCTTGGTTTCACCCAATCGCGGCAAGCCCTGTACGAACCAATCAGAGATGTTCATATCGTCCAATCATGGCCCGGGTTTCCCGGACCAATCGGATTTGCAGGTCTACAAGCCTGCTTAGTATGGAACAGTGCCAACAAGTCACATTATATCACATTCACTTCAGTTCACGTCAACTTAAGCCTCAGAGCAGGAGTTATTAATATTATTATGCCACAGCGCTTTTTATGAGTATGAGCAGGCTGAATCTGAGGGAGGGATCAAATGCATCATCAGTTTGGAATCCTTTCGTGCCCACAAGAGAGCTAAGTTCAGATCACCTTGTATTCCATTGACTCTTATCTACCCACCACTTTGAATAACAGAGTTAGCCGGGGCCTTGGAGGTCTTCTAGTCCAACCCGCTGCTCAGACAGGAAGCCCTAAACCATTTCAGACAAACGGTTGTCCAATCTCTTCTTAAAAACCTCCAGGGAAGGAGCACCAGCAACTTGCCTTAGTCAATGTACACTCGAGAGTGAGGTTCCCACTCTAGAGTGAGGTTCTTTAGAAGTTTGGATTCTTGTAGTAAGCTAACATAGACTAAATTTGTATTTATTTGAAAAACCCTGGTTCCTGGTTTCTTGTGCCTGACACAACTGGCTCAAAGTCAGCTTCCATGCCTAAAGCAAAACTAGAACTCACAAGCAATAGATTTACCTCACATCAGAGGTGGTATTCAGCGGGTTCCGGAGAACCAGTATTGGAAATTTTGAGTTGTTTGGAGAACCGGCCAATCCCACCTCTGACTGGCCCCATCCCCATCTATTCTCTGCTTCCCGTAGAGTCCCAGCTGATCGGCTGGGTCTTCTTTTGCTGCCCTGCACAGGAGAACGGAGCTGGAAAGCAGGTTAGTGGGGTGGGGAGGGAATTGGCATTTTGCAGTATCAAGTACCTGCCACACCCACCAAGCCATGAGCACCTAGGGGCCTGCTTAATGGTTTTTGTGACTTCTAATTGTGTGCTTGGTCACGGTCATTTTTTTGTACTTACTGTAGTACAAAATATCTATCTATCTTTTGGAATCTCTTAGATATCCATCGGGGGAGAAGAGTTTGTACACCTTTTTGAATTTCTCCACCTTTTTTCTCACGCCAAGAAAATCCAATCCAGACTCTATAAGGTAGAGAATTGTTTGGCTATTCAATTCACACCCCATCTCCTTCTTGAGAAGGCTGGAAAGGCTGACATATTAGATTAAACCCTAAGGATAATTCTAGGCAGCCCTGAAGGGTTTTCATCTCCCCATAAAACAGGCCATTTTCAAAGGAACGGAATGAAGAGTCAGCTATTCGGTATGAAATTGCAAAACAATAATAACAATAAAAAAAAGTTCCACTTTATGCAATAAGGGCTATCTAGCTTTTCTCAGCTTTTTCTTCAACTTGTGAGCTGAGGAAAGCCAATTTTATAAAAGATAATGAAGAATTCAGAAGGAACAAAATAAAAATGAACGGAGGATACAGTACGGTCTGCTCCCTGCTTATCGTCTCAAGTCTCTTAGAAAAGAATCCGTAATATGTCCCGTAATGGAAGTAGTTTCTTTTACCAAGAAAAATAATATAAAAAGTTAAAATGAAGTGCCATCCGTGTCTGGTAAGTGAAAAGAATGGGAAGTTCTAAAAACTTCTGCAAAACGTTCCAACGATATTGGAGGGAGTTTTTTTTTTCCCTCTCTACATAAATAGTAAGAGCTCCTACGAGGGACAAATAGGTACAATCCCATAAATTATTCTTGTAAAACCAGATTTAATAAAGCTTTGTAAGGCTTCCAATGAAAAGAAAGGAAGGGAGGAAGAGTGAGATGGAGAAAAAAGAGGAAAGGAGGAGGAGAAAGAGAAGAAGGGGGAGAGAAGGAGGAAAAAGAGCAGGAGAGGAGGGGAGGGGAGGAAGAGAAGGAGAAAAAGAAGGAGGAGGAGAAAGAGAAGAAAAAGAAAAGGGTGAGAGGAAAAGGAAGAGGACGAGAGGAGGAGGAGGAAGAGGAGAGGAAGAGGAGGAGAGGGGGAAAAGGAGGAGGAGGAGGATAGGAAGAGGAAAAGGAGGAGAGGGGGAGGAGAGAGGAGGAAAGGGAGGAAAGGGAGGAGAAGGAAAGAAAGGAGTAGGAGAGAGGAAGAAAAGGAAAGAAAGGAGGAGGAGGAGAAAGAGAAGAGAAAGAAAAAGAAAAGAAGGATAGGGAGAGGAGGAGGCAAATCCCTTTGTTCTCCCATTTCAATGGGTTTTGTAAATTAAAGTTTAATTGCAATTTTTACATGGCGTTGCAGCGACAGTTTCCTTAGAATTGTTCGGATTCCTCCTCCCTACAAGAGGGATTTCCTGCCCAGTAGTAGCTCTCTGATCATTTTTATGGACACCGGGCACATCGTCTCACACTCTGGTGCCATACAGACCCAGGTTCATACATTTTTAAAAGGGGGCTTAGAAGAGAAGCTGGCCCAGCTCCCACAATCATTGCACTGGTGTAGTAAATCAAACCTGGATTGGAAAAAAAAATAACCAGAATCAGGTTAAAACCCCCCGAGATGGGGGCTAGTACATCAGCCACAAGACATATAAATATGAGAACAGTGTGTGTGGCTATTGAGAGCAAATAGTTCTCTTCATTAACTCTTGTTTGGGAGAAAACAAAAGAAGACAACATTTTTGGAGAATACTTGTTTTATATGAGCAGTGGGTTGGACCAGAAGAACTAGTCCTTTCTATTCTATTCTATTCTATTCTATTCTATTCTATTCTATTCTATTCTATTCTATTCCATTCCATTCCATTGCTATTCTATTCTATTCTATTCTATTCTATTCTATTCTATTCTATTCTATTCTATTCCATTCCATTCCATTCCATTCCATTGCTATTCTATTCTATTCTATTCTATTCTATTCTATTCTATTCTATTCTATTCTATTCTATTCTATTCTACTCTACTCTACTCTACTCCACTCCACTCCATTGCTATTCTATTCTATTCTATTCTATTCTATTCTATTCTATTCTATTCTATTCCATTCCATTCCATTCCATTCCATTCCATTACACTCCACTTCATTCTATTCTACTCTATTCTACTATTCTATTCTATTCTATTCTATTCTATTCTATTCTATTCTATTCTATTCTATTCTATTCTACTCTACTCTACTCTACTCTACTCTACTCCACTCCACTCCACTCCATTGCTATTCTATTCTATTCTATTCTATTCTATTCTATTCTATTCTATTCTATTCTATTCTATTCTATTCTATTCCATTCCACCCCACCACACATCCCATCCCATTCCTACAACATGATATTCATTTATCTAGGCACTTTGTCTCTCAGTATTGCATTGGGTTGTGCAGCAATGACGAACATGGCATATGGAAAAGGAAGGACATCAGTCTGGCAAACCAAGGTAGATCAGTACACTCTACTGTGCTCCTCGTAGCTACCTATGGATATGAAATTTGGACGTAAAAGAAGCAAAACAGGAAGAAAATAGACTCGTCCAAGCTGTGGTGTTGGAAAAAATGCGTGCATATTCCTTGGACAGTAAAGGTGACTAACAAGCAAATGCCAGAGCACATAACACCAGCCTTGTCTCTGGAAGGAAAAATCACCAAACGGTGTCTTACTTATTTTGGCCACGTCATGCAGGAGAATTGACTGGAGAAAAAGCAACTAATCTTGGAAGAGTTCGTGGTAAAAGGAATCCAGGCTGCCAAAGAACATGGTGGCTGGAAACCATCAAAGCTGACACCAGTCAGAGCATAGAACATCACAAAGAAGTGGTGCAAGATGAGAAGATCTGAAGTAACTGTGTGAGAGGGACATTAGAGTCTTAGTGGACAATCACTAAAACATGAGCCAGCCATGTGCGGCAGCAGCCCCCCAAAAAGCAACTACCATCCTTAGTTGTATAAACAGAAGCATAGAATCAAAATCTCGTGAAGTATTAGTACTGCTTTACAAAGCCTTAGTAAGACCCTACCTAGAATATTACATCCAGTTTTGGTCAACCAGAGGTGGTATTCAGCAGGTTCTGATCAGAGAACCAGTAGCAGAAATTTTGAGTAGTTCAGAGAACTCGCAAATTCTACTTCTGACTGGAGATTTTACACTATCCTTCCCCTGCCACGCCCACCAAGCCATGCCCATAGATAGTAAAACAATTTGAATCCCCACCACTGTGGTCACCACGTTATGAAAAAAATGATGTTGAGACTTTCGAAAAAGTACAGAGAAGGGGAAAAAAAAGATGGCGGAACACCTGGAGACCAAAACATGAAGAATGATTGTAGGATTTGGGTTTGGCCAGTCTAGAGAAAGAAGAACTACTGGTGACATGATTGC
The DNA here is from genome assembly GCF_049901715.1 of Pseudonaja textilis. Lineage (NCBI taxonomy): Eukaryota > Metazoa > Chordata > Lepidosauria > Squamata > Elapidae > Pseudonaja > Pseudonaja textilis. Next base: position 250,023,396 of record NC_141991.1, read on the forward strand.
CGTAGTCCAGTATTTGAGGGGCTGCCACAAAGAAGAGGGGTTCAACTTATTTTCCAAAGTACAAGAAGGCAGGACAAGAAACAATGGATGGAAACTAATCCAGGAGAGAAGCAACCTAAAACTAAGGAGAAACTTCCTAACAGTGAGAACAATTAATCAGTGGAACAGCTTGCCTTCAGAGGTTGTGAGCGCTTCATCACTGGAGGTTTTGAAGAAAAATCTGGACAACCATCTATCTGAATCTTGAGCAGGAGGTTGAGCAGCGGGTTGGACTAGATGACTAGAACACCTCCAAGGTCTCTTCCAGCTCTATTCTGATTGATTGAAATCAGTGGAATGACTTGCCTTCAGAAGGTGTGCATGCTCCAACCCTGGAGGTTTTCAAGAAAAGATCGGACATCCACTTGCCTGAAATGATACAGGGTGTCCTGCTTGAGCATGGGGTTGGACTAGAAGACCTCCAAGGTCCCTTCCAACTCTCTTATTCTGTTATTCCCGTCATATATATATATATATATATATATATATATATATATATATATATATATATATATATATATATATATATATATATATATATATTAAAAAAAGGAGTCCAAAGTCAAATTGACAAGGAAATGAGTCACACTCAATCAGTGTAGAAAAATCGCTCTGTTACTCCATCCATTGTTTCTTCAACCCATGATTAAACAAAGGCCTAGCAGTACCCCGGGTGGTGAAATGCGTCAACTACAGAAACATAAAAGCCCCATTACCATTAGAGATTTATGCTGGCGTGCAACCAATTAAGCCCTCGCTTCTTTCAAATGATGGATCGTAAGTGTGCCCAGATCCTTAAGCACATTGCAAAATGACAATGCTGTGGCTACACAAAACGATAGATCAACAGGCCCGGAAGGGTGAATGAGGATCTTTCTATGGTTTAGTTTAGTTTGGAGAAAGCTTTGCCAAAATATAGAGAAGTGGCTGGGCTTCTTTCTCACCCAATGCATTGTAGGAAGTTAGCCCTTACCCCACTCCTAGAAAAATGAAATATCCTAGGAAATATGAAAAAGGCAGAATATTTCCCCTAAAACAACAAAAAAAGTAGAAACTCAGAAGCAGAAACTCACCCCCCACCTTTGTTAATGGGCAAGCCATTAAGGCCTGGGTCGGAGTATTCCACATAACAAAGCCCTCTACCCATCTCACTACCTGGCCTGGGAAGATTGCATCAGCCAGCACTCAGGTGAAGTTATGTGGTCCAGACAAAGCCTACAATGTTAGCTAAGACCCCCTGCCCCTGAGAGTCTGACAGCCAATGGGATACATTTCTTACACAGGAACAGGAAACACAGGTGGGGCCAACAGAGGGTATAAAACTAAGGAACTCTTAGCATCTCAGCCCTTTTCCTTCTTTCTTCACCCAAAGCATGTGATTCTGTCCACCATTAAACCATTATTCCAAGCAGTCACCATGTTTCCAGTGTCTTTCTTCCCCACTTGGAACTGAACCCATGTCATGCCCCTGGTGGAGTCTGACTCTGAGGAAGAGGAGGAACAGCCAACAGGGAGTGAGAGTGTGTCTCCAGAGGTTGTGGAAGAGGCTGGGGAAGGGCAGAGGCCGGCTGAGCAATCAGAGGAGGATCCAGGCCCATCCCCTATCCATCCTAGGACACGCAGGGAGGAGATGATCAGGGAAAAGCAAGGTCTACTCAAGAGGAGATTACCATGATCCTCCTCGTGGCTTGCAGGTGGGAGCTATGAATATAAGTTTGCAACTGCACAGTTAGAATTGCTGAAGTCAATTAGTGTTTACCTTGAAAGAGGTTTATCTTTGTTGGTGTTCTTCCCATGGATTTTTCTTGGTTATTTTCCTGGAGTTTATAGTTAGTTATCTCAGCTTGCTTCAGAAGTCTCATCAATGCAGTTTGTTTTGGTTTTCTGTTTGCCTCATTATTTACTTTTGTGACTTTAAACTGTGCTTAATAAAACAGTGAAGTTAACTTGAAGGCTTTACCGGACTTTAATATATGTTTTGGGTTTGGGGTTATTTTGAGAGACTAGGGGTCATCACCTTTTGACTTCAGCCACCCCTTCAACTTATTTTTGCTTTTTGTGGGTGACCATGGATCAACTCAGAGCAGAGATTGACCAGTTAACCCAGCAAGTGGCTCTTTTGACTGCACAGGTGGCACAAATGCAAGTTGCCCAGCCATGCCGAAAATGCCCAGTGGCAGTGCCAGATAAATTTGATGGTTCGCTGGCCCAATTTCCAGCATTTTTTTGTGCAGTGCCAGCTTTACATGAGCCTTCGGCCTGAGGATTTTCCCACTGACTGGGATAAGGTGGGGATTTTGATTAGTTTGTTGTCAGGCTCTGCAGCACGTTGGGTGACGCCTTTGTTGACCCAGCCCAACCAGGTGTTGGACAATTACGCTGAGTTTTGCCATCAGTTTCAGGCCATGTTTGAGGACCCTGTTCGAAGCCAAACAGCAAACAAATATTTGATAGAGTTGAAGCAGGGGCATGGCTCACTCATGGATTATATTGCTATTTTTTGGGTGGTTGCTCAGGATGTACAATGGAATGAGGCAGCACTATTAGACCAGTTCCAGGCAGGTGTGTCATCGGAGTTCCTGGATGAGTTGGCACGCACTGAATGCCCCCACACCCTTCAGGAGCTCATGCATTTGTGTCTTCGTATCAATGATAGACTTCAGCAACGATGGGTGTGATGACGGACAGAGACCGTACCTGTTTCCAGCAAGATGGCGCCCTTGGTGGAAGTGCCTTTGGAGGAACCCATGCAGTTGGGGGCTGGCCGCCCTTGCCTGACTCAAGTAGAAAAGAATAGACATCGTCATGATGGTTTATGCCTCTATTGTGGCAATCGACGCTATTTTGTGCCCAAGTGTCCTGTTAAGACATCCACAGCAGCGACACCTGTGGTGGCAGGAAACAAGCATCGCTTGGCCTACGAGGGTCTGCAGGTCAGGATGTAAAGTCCATAGGCCCACCATCTTCACCAACCTTGCCACCCTCACCACCTTTGACATCTTCGACATCTCCACCACAGTCGCTATTGGTGAAGCGTCTTGTGCTGCCAGCAAGTGTGTTCGTGCCTGGTGTGGGAGCGGTGGAGATCCCAGCTTTGGTCGACTCAGGGGCCACAGCCAATTTCATGGATGCTCATTTTGTCAAGCAGTGGTTCATTCCTCAGCAACAAGTATCCCCACCAGTAATGGTGGAGACGACTGATGGTCGGCCCCTTCGTTTGGGACCTGTGGTTGCTGCAATCAAACCCCTTTGCATGCGTATTGGGCAGCATGTGGAGGAAACCGTGTTTTACATTGCCGCAGTGCCTCATTTTCTGGTGGTGCTGGGTTTGGAGAAGCTACAGGCCCATGATCCACAGATTGTCTGGTCGTCTGGAGCTGTGCAGTTCTTTGATAGGAAGTGTTCCAACCATTGCTTGTGCTCCTGTGCGGGGAGTGTGGCTATGCCCGTGGACCTGGATCTTACCTGCAGAGTTGGTGGACTTTGCTGATGTGTTTGGGGAGAAGGAGGCGGATCAGTTGCCTCCACATCAGGCTTATGACTGTCCACTAGACTTGTTGCCGAGCGATACAAAATTGCCGGTGGGTCGGATATATTCCCTGTTGGAACCGGAGTTGGCCACGTTGCGGGATTTTATTGACAAGAACCTCTGGAAAGGTTTTATCCAGCCTTCTACCTCCCCATTGGCTGCACCAATGCTTTTTGTAAAAAAGAAATCGGGGGAGCTACATTTGTGTTGTGATTACCACAAGTTAAATGCAATCACAATGAGGAATTGGTACTCGATTCCCCTCATCCCTGAACTGATTGAGCGACTTCGTCAAGCTAAGATCTTTACGAAGTTGGATTTGCATGCGGCCTACAATCTGGTTCGCATTCGTGCAGGGGACGAGTGGGAAACAGTTTTCCGGATGAGGTACGGACATTTTGAATATACCGTGATGCCTTTTGGATTAACCAATGCCCCAGCTGTGTTCATGCATTTCATGCACAATGTTTTCTGTGATTTGTTGGATCAATTTGCGATCATTTATTTAGATGACATTTTGATTTACTCAGACTTCCTGCAGGAACATTGGCAGCATGTGCCGCTAGTGTTGCAACGTTTGCGTGATAACCACCTGTTTGCTAAATGTGAGAAGTGTCAGTTTGCACAAACCATCGTATTTCACCTGCTGGGGTGGAAATGGACCCAGAAAAAATCCAATCGTTGCAGGAGTGGGAACCTCCAACGGGTTAAGGATGTGCAATGACTGTTGGGGTTTGCGAACTACTACCTCACATTTATTCCCTGCTTTGCTGCCTTGACTGCTCCCCTTTCTAATTTGCTGAAGAAGGGGGAGAAGTTTCATTGGGCTTCTGAGGAGCAGGCAGCTTTCGAGGCGTTGAAAATCACCTTTGCTTGTGAGCCTATCCTCAAACACCCTGATCCAGGCCAGCCATTTGTGGTGGAAACAGATGCTTCCAATGTGGCTGTTGGTGCAATGCTCCTCCAGGCCTATGATCCCACGGGCACCTTGTTCCCGTGCGCTTATTATTCATAGAAGTTGTCGGCTCCAGAGCGCAACTATACGATTTGGGACAAGGAGCTACTGGTAGTTAAGGTTGCTTTTGAGACATGGAGGCACCACCTGGAGGGGGCTCGTCACCAAATCGAGGTTTGGACGGATCATTGCAATTTGGAACACCTACGTACAGCTCAGACATTTAACCAGCATCAGGTGAGATGGTCCTTATTCTTTGCTCGATTTGATTTCCAGGTGACGTATGTTTTGAGTGGAGGGAATCAACGCGCTGATGCCCTATCTTGGAAGCCTGCATTTTTCTCTCCTTTCTCCTCTCAGCTGATCGTGGGAGGCGTGTGTAGTGTACTTGTTTCACAGACTTGTAATACTGCATTCCTATTGGATAGATACCATCGCTGGTCGATTGGTCGATAACAACAAACCTGATTGGCCGCCTAAACGTTGGGAAGTTTAAATAAACGCCATTGGTTGTGAGCCGCGAGCAGCCGCTATAAAAAGGGCTGCCGCGGTTCAACTTTAGTTGAAGTTACTTGGTTATTGAATAAAGAGCTGAACTCAACTCCGGTCTCAAGCCTGCTTTGTTCGAGCAATAGAACAGCGTGTTTTTTTTAATTTTTTACTACTAGTTGGGCCAAATCGGTCCAAACCAGTAACATACCATCACTGGATCTCTAACACTTCCTTATCCTCTCTTTGACTGCTCAGAAGTGGTTGTCATGCTTCAAAATATTCTCAAATGTCTGCAAGAATCCTGCCAAAATATTATTTCAGTTTGGTTCTGCCAAAATTGTGTCTAGCCATCAGCAAAGTTCACCTTTTTTTTCCACACAGCCTGTCTAGCAAAACTGGGAACTACGGACCTACTCACGGAAGGACATGTGACCTACTCACATCCTCACAGGAAAATGTGGCCAAGTTTAAACCACGATGCTGGATAACGTTCTGCCAATCAACACGGGCAGAGAATGATTGATCTTTGGCACCCTGTGTTATTTTATTTATTTATTTAGCATGTGGCATCTGATTGGCCCAAAGTCACCTACTTGGCTTTCATGCCTACGACAGGACTAGAACTCTCCATCTCCTGGTGATTGGCCTAAAATCACCCAGCTGGCTTTCATGCCTAATGTGGGAGTAGAACTCACAGTCTTCTGGTGATTAGTCCAAAGTCACCCAGCTGGCTTTCATGCTTAAGGTGGGACTAGAATTCACAGTCTCCTGGTGCTTGGCCCAACATCACTTAGTTGACTTTCATGCTTAAGGCGGGATTAGAACTCTCACTCTCCTGACGATTGGCCCAAACTCAGCCAGTCTGCTTTGATGAGTAAGGCAGGACTAGAACTCATAGTCACCTGCTACCTAGACTGGTGCCTTAACCTCGAGAACAAACTGGCTCTCCTATTATTACCTACAGTTGTTGTTTCCTGTGTTGGCAGAGTATAGCTTTCATCCTGGGGCTACATCTCCCCCCACAAAAGGCCACCAGGGGGCACTAGACTGCAGCAGCCATCTTCCTCCTTAAAGGCTGTATATAAATTTATATTAAATTTGATGCTGAGAGAGAGAGAAAAAAGTCACCCTTTCCACATTGGATCTAATTTGGAAAACACACGACTAAACAACACCCCCCTCCCGTGATTGCAGAGGTGAATGATGTCACAGGACAGGAAATGCATTCTTGGATAGAGAACCAAGGAGTTTCTTGCTGAAGTGACAAACGGAGCCTCTCTGAGTCATTCCAGACATTGCAAGGGTCAACTCTTAATAGCGTCTTGATGCTTCTGCTGTAAAATTGACTCAGTCCTCTATTCAACCCTGTCAGGTTTCCTACTGCAATTTCAATGTACCTATGCATATTGTTTGAATCACTTCTTTTACGAGAACCTTTCTGCCTGTTTGTGTGTTTTTTTGGCCTCCAAATCCTCCCTCTCTGTCTCTCTCTCTATCTTCCCCTCCTTTCCTCTTTCTTCTCTCCCTCTTTGTCTCTCTCCCTATTTCTCTCCCTCCCTCTCCCCTCTTTCTCTCTTTCCCTCCCTCCTTCCCTCCCTTTCCCTTTCTCCCTCTCTCTCTTTCTCTCCCTCCTTCCCCCTTTCTCTTTCTCTACCTCCTTCTCTCTTTCTTTCCCCCTCTCTCTTTCTCTCCCTCCCTCCCTTTTTTCTCTCCCTCCCTTTCCCTGTTTCCGTTCCCCCTCTCTTTCCCTCCTTCCTTTTTCTCTCCATCTCTCTCTCTCCTTCTCCCTCTCAGTCTTTCTCTATGTCCTTCTTTCGCTTCCTCCCTCCTTCTCTCTCTTTCTCTCTCCCTCTCTTTCTCTCTCTCTCTCTTTCTCTTGCCACTTCCCCTCTCTTTCTCTCTTTCCTCTCTCTCTATTCTTTCCTCTCTCTATCTCACCCCCTCTCTCTCCCTCCCCCCTCTTTTTCTCTCCTTCCCTTCCCTTTCTCTCTGTCTCCACCCCACCACTGAAATAACTACAGCCTACAGGAACAAAATGGAAATTAGTATTCATGAAATTCTGCCATGTTTTCTAATACCTATTGACTGCAAAGAAATGTGCGGGGTCCAAGACTAGGCATCAAGACAAATTATACTGATCATTATTATTCCGCCTATAGTTTTATAGGCCGCTGCACTCCCCATATTAATGACGGATGTATGTGGTGAAATCCAAAAGACTAGCTGGAACGGGCGATAGAATGCTTATTTACATAGAATAAAATGCATTTACATGTGTTTGAAGCACATTGCACAGAGTTTAACCAAAAGGTTTATTGGAGCATTTGTATCTGTCAAAGGTTGCTAATTTGAACAGAGTGCTTATTCACAGCACCGGAACACTTCCGATATATAATATTTAAAGGTGTGGGGCAGTGGTGGGCTTCCAATTTTTTTTTTCCTACCGGTTCTATGTGCGCTCTTCGTGCACTCACAGCTCAAATACAGACCTCTGTCAAGGCTAGTGAGTTGCCTGAATTGTTTTTTTTAGCTCAGCTGAGGCGCGGCAATCCTGCAAATCAGCTGAGCTTTGCACGTGCACCCAGGGCTCAAATACAGCAATTAGCTGAGCTAAAAAATAAGGAAATATAGGAGAGGTAACGGCAGGAGGGGTGGGGCCAATCAGAGGTGGTATTTGCCAGTTCTCCAAACTGCCCAAAATTTCTGCCAATGGTACGCCAGAACCAGTCCAAACCAGCTGAATACCACCTCTGGCATGGGGATAATGGGGAGATAATAATTAGGACAGTCAGTTTGGTCTAGTGGTTAAGGCACTAAGCTAGAAAACAGGAGACTGTGCATTTAAGTTCTGATTTAGCATGAAAGCCAACTGGGTGACTTTGGGTCAATCACCAGGAAATGGTGAGTTCTAGTTCTGCCTTAGACATGAAAACCAGCTGGGTGACTTTGGGCCGTGATGGTGAACCTATGGCACACGTGCCACAGGTGGCACGCAGAGCCATTTGTGTGGGCACATGAGCCCCAGGCAAGCCTACTTCACTGTGCCTGCGCGTGCCTCCCAACTGATTTTTGGGCCTTTTTGGGGAAATACCAGAATTGATGAAACAGACCCATTTTTCGGCCTGCAGAGGCTTCCCTCAAGCCTCTGCCAGGCCAAAAAAGGCCTCAAACAGGCTGAAAATCAGCTGGGAGGCACAGTTCGGGTAAAGGAGTGGCAGCGTTGGGGGGAATCGCATGCACGTGTATAGGGGTGTGTGAGGAGCGCATGCATTGCCTTCTGGGTGCTGACGTGCGAGAGCCTGCGCACAAGCGCACACACAATTTTTCGGCACAGGAGCCCAGAAAAGTTAGCCATCACTGTCCTAAGGTCTCTTTCAGCTCTATTCTTCTTTACCATCCTCACAAACATGGCAGGGCAAGTTACTGTCGATAAACCCTGCTCTCTTCTAGCACTGATGATGTTACCTAGTCAGGTAATGAGATGACTACAAGAAAACAACCAAACTCAGAGAGCCCCCAAGGACCCCTCATTTCAAACCTGTTACAAATATTCTCTTATATCTCTTATACCTTTTACTAGTTTAACATACAGAGGCCTTTGGTATTCCTTACCCTCTCTACATGATATAAGACTTCCTATTTGAGCAGGGTTTGGACTAGAAGGCCTCCAAATTCCTAATGTTCCATGTCCTAGTGATTCAAAGATGATTATGGGACCGGAGGTTAAAACACATAAAGAACATTTGCTGGAATCGGGTATGTTTAGTTTAATGAAAAGAAGGACCGGGGTTGGACATGATAATATTCCGGTATTTGAGGGGCTGCCACAAAGACGAGGAGGTCAACCTATCCTCCTGTTGTGGTTAGCTGGCAGCAGGTGCAGATGGCTGAGGAGAGCGAGGACTCCGATGAGGGGCCAGGACCATTAGGGAGTGGACTGCTGCCTTCAGAGATTGTGGGGACTGGCAGCAGCGATGAGGAGGTTACCGAGGAGCCTGTGCCAAGTGCATGTGCGCACAGGATTGCTCACAGGAAAGAGCAGCTGCAACAGCATGGGCGACTCGGAAGTAAGGCTGCAAGGTAACGGCCCCTCCTTCAAGAAGATAAAAGCCAGCTGTGAAAAGAACCTTCTTTGCAGAAGGCAAAGACGTTTTGAAACTCCAGCTTCGTGGACATTCCAGTATCCTGAATTTGTATTTGAAGATTCTTGTATCGCAAATTATTTCTTGTCTGTTATCTTTTTGTCAAGTCTCGCACAGTTTGGCAAGGCTTGTGCTTATCGCAGCTAATTATTTTGCAGAAGCATTACAAGGTTTCTGTTCCCTTTGGATTGTGTTTGATTTGTCGGAAAAGGGTGTGGGTCATAACACTGAGGGCAGGACAAGAAGCCATGGATGGAAACTAATCAAAGAAAGGAGCAACCCAGAACTAAGGTGAAATTTCCTGACAATGAGAACAATAAACCAATGGGACCACTTGCATCCAGAAGTTGTGGATACTCCATCACTGGACATTTTAAAGGAGAGATTGGAAAGCCACTTGTCTGATGCGATATAGGGTTTCTTGCCTGAGCAGGGGGTTGGACTAGAAGACCTTTAAGGTCCCTTTTAACTCTGTTCTGTTCTTCTGGCTATTTTTTCTGGAATTAGGTAACAGATAAGAGAACAAGTATTCTAACAGGTCCAGCCAGAGGTGGTATTCAGCAGGTTCTGACCAGTTCTGGAGATCTGAGAGTGGAAATTTTGAGTAGTTCGCAGAACTGGCAAATACCACCTCTGACTGGCCCCGCCCCCATCTCTTCTCCGCCTCCCAAGTCCTAGCTGATTGGCTGAGTCTTCTTTTGTTGCCCTGCACAGGAGAACGGAGCTGGAAAGCAGGTTAGTGGAGTGGGGAGAGAATGGGGATTTTGCAGTAACCTTCCCCAGCCACACCCACCAAGCCACGCCCACAGAACCGGTAGTAAAATTGTCTGAATCCCACCATTGGGTCCAGCTTACCCAATGAGGGTGAGATTCATAAATGTAAGCTAAGAACAAAACAAAGCATGCTGAATAATAGCATATTTAGGTAAAACAGAGAAGCAAATTGGCTACGGTATCCATTTTCTTCTTCTTCTTTTCTTGTAGCTTAGCATATTGCCTTAAAAACCAACTATCGCATCTCATTTTTTTTGTACACCAGACTATCGACTCTGTTTTATCAAGGTTAAATCAAAGGTACCAATATTCCACTAGACCTTTTAAATTAAATAATTGAGGGTTTAGTTAAAATGGGACTGGAAACCTCATAAAATGGAAATCGTCTCATTAAGGTTGGCTCCAGTGGCAACATACAATCCCGGGAAGACCTTCCTTTTAAACTGACAAAGGGCTTTCTTTGCTAAAAAGAAAAAAAAAGAAAAGAAAAGATGGCACAGATAAAATAACGGCAATTAGATGTAAATTGTATTAATGCTAGAAAGCTTTATAGCTCCTTTGCTTTAATTTTCATTATATGGTACAAGGCAAAACCATCAGTTATGAGTCAGGCCGTCTCTGGTTTTGTGTAAAATTGGGAAATGATAAAATGTTATAGAAGCTGTTTTAATTTTAAGAGGCTCTTTAATTTCACGAAGCACAAATGGCAAGTTATGGGCCGTGAAAAGGATGCCGAATGGGTCATGTAAATGGATGCCTAAAATAGCATGCTTTGTGTTCTAACTTTATTTGAAACACATTGCAACACATTTCAAATGTTTGGACGTAAGGCTGCATAGATTGTGATGTACCTGAAAAAATACTTACATTCCGCTGTCTAGCAAATTTAAGATTTCTAAGGGGCTCGATGAACATGTTAAGATAACTCCTGTTGGATTTACCCATTGCAACTCCCTGATCGTTAATGAGATTTATATTTTTCTTAAGGATTAAAAAAAACATAGATGGAACTGAGAGTTAAGGCATCAGGCTAGAAGCCAGGAGAATGATAGTTCTAGTCCTGATATAGGCACAAAAGCCAGCTGGCTTAACAGGTTAACAGATTAGTAGAGTTGGAAGGAACCTTGTAGGTTATCTAGTCCAACCCCTGCCCAAGCAGAAGACCCTACATCATTTCTGACAGATGGCAGTCCAATCTCTTCTTGAAAGTCTCAAGTGATGAAGCTCCCACAACTTCTGAAGGCAGCTTCTGTTCCATTTGTTCTCACTGTCAGAAAATTTATCCTTATTTCCATGTTAAATCTCTCCTTGTTCAGTTCCATCCATTATTCCTTATCCGGCCTTCAGGTGCTTTGGAGAATAGCTTGACCCCCTCCTCTCTGTGGCAGCCCCTCAAATATTGGAAGACTGTTATCATGTCTCCCTTGGTCCTTCTCTTCACTAGACTAGCCAGGCCCAGTTCCTGCAACTGTTCTTCATATGTTTTAGCCTCCAGTCCCCTAATCATCTTGGTTGCTGTCCTCTGCACTTTTTCTATAGTCTCAACATCGTTTTTATAGTGTGGTGACCAAAACTGGATGCACTACTCTAGGTGTAGTCTTACTAAGGCTTTATAGAGTGGTATTAGTACCTCCCTTGATCTTGATTGTATCCCTCTCTTAATGCAACTTATTTCATTGGCTTTTTTGGCTGCCGCCACACATTACTGGATCATATTTAGCTGGTTGTCCACTAAGACTCCAAGATCCCTGTCACAGTTACTGCAATTCAGTCTGGTTTCACCCAGTCTATATGTGTACTTTGGGTTTTTCTTGCCTAAGTGTAGGACTTTATTTTTCTCTACATTGAATTTCTTTTTGTTAGATAGGGCCCATTGTTCAAGTCTATCAGTTGAACTTTGACTTTGGGCCAATCACCAGGTAATGGTGAGTTCTAGTCCCTCCTTAAACATGAAAGCTGGCTGGCTGGCTGTCTTTTGGCCAATCACCAAGAGATAGTAAATTCTAATCCAACCTTAGGCATGAAAGACAGCTGGGTGAACAGAACAGAAAAGAATATGGAATGAATAGAATAGAGTGGAACGGAACAGAACAGAATAGAAAAAAGAAAACAATTTGCATAATATACCTTCTAAAGCTCCCCAAGCCTGAAGTCAGCCATTTTCACCAGCTTAATATATTTTTGCAGACTTTCACAACCACCTTTAAATAAAGCAGAACAAGGAAGTCAGAACTGAATTCTTGATTGTAAAAAAAATAAAAAATAAAAATAAGGCTAGGATCACTGTTTTTATATTGATATCCAGCCCAACTTACAGTCTATGCTGCTGTCCAAAGGCCAATATAACAACTGAGAGGATCTAATTAGTCCTTTAAAATCATGCAGAGATAATCAAATAAAAAGCTGTTTATGCCAGTATGACATATTAACGGCCAGCCTTAAAGACAGCAACCTTTGCTCCCTTAAGTGGCTATAAAAGAATGATATATCATTTAGCAGCCGGGTTTCCCTGGTGCATTGAACCAATCCTGGATGTTTTTACTGTTGAAGTTTATGAGGTGGCCCTAAACTAACAGTTAATTGGCTGAGAAAACATTATGCCTCATGTTCAATTAAAGAGCACCCTTTGAACGATGTTGCCAAATTGGGCCAGTGAAGAAGCAGAGGATGAAAGGGCTATTCAACTCACTCTTTCAGTGTGGCAACTCAACACCCAAAGGTGGTGTTTTGGTCACCACAATGTAAGAAAGATGCTGAGACTCTAGAAAGAGTGCAGAGAGGAACAACAAAGACGATTAGGGGACTGGAGGCTAAAACATATGAAGAACGGTTGCTGGAACTGGGCATGGGCTAGTCTACTGAAAAGAAGGACTAGGGGTGGCATGATAGCAGTCTTCCAACATTTGAAGGGTTGCCACAAAGAAGTGGGAGTCAAGCTTTTCTCCACAGCACCTGAGGGCAGGACAAGAAGCAACGGGTGGAAACTAATCAAGGAGAGAAGCAACCTAGAACTAAGGAGAAATTTCCTGACAGAACAGTTAGAAGAAGAGATTGGACAACCATTTGTCTGAAATGGTATCGGGTTTCCTGCCTAAGCAGGGGGTTGAATATCTCCAAGATCTCTTCCAACTCTATTATTCTACTTCTGTTCCATTCCATTCTGTATTTTCTGTTCTGTTCTGTTCCGTTCCATTCTTTTCCATTCTATTCTATTCTAATCATTCCTTTTTCTATTCTATTCCTATTCTATTCTAGTTTGCCTAGTCTAGTTATTTTCTATTCTATTCTATTCTATTCTATTCTATTCTATTCTATTCTATTCTATTCTATTCTATTCTATTCTATTCCATTCCATTCCATTCCATGATTTCTATTCTATTCCTATTCCTATTCCTATTCCTATTCCTATTCCTATTCCTATTCCTACTCCTACTCCTACTCTACTCTACTCCATTCCATTCCATATTTTCTCTTCTCTTCTCTTCTCTTCTCTTCTCTTCTCTTCTCTTCTCTTCTCTTCTCTTCTCTTCTCTTCTCTTCTCCCTTCCATTCCATTCCATTCCATTCCATTCCATTCCATTCCATTCCATGATTCCTATTCCTATTCTACTCTACTGTACTCTACTGTACTCTAATTCTATTCTATTCTATTCTATTCTATTCTATTCTATTCTATTCTATTCTATTCTATTCTATTCTATTCTATTCTATTCTAGTCATTCCTTATTGTATTCTATTCCTATTCTATTCCATCCCATCCCAAGATTTGGGAAGGGAAGGAGATCTCCTTTCTGTTTTACATTTGTACAGCTTTGCCCCTGCCAGAGATCATTAATTTGCTTTGAAATGTATGTGCCATTTGACAAGAAGCCACCATAAAAGTCTATCCAGTGGCTTTTGGGAGATTAGATTTCCTGATTGCATTGACACGAGAGGCTTTCGCTGGGCTAAGGGAATAAGCAGGAGTCGTGCTCCCAACTTCAAGGCCTGATAATTATTTCCCTATTAAAGCACTCCATTAGGGCCAGTCCCCAATGCAATGCAGAGGAAGTTCGAAACTCAGCAGAGTTTGCATGTCTACTTAAGAGGTTTATCGCCCCATGTAAACCGAGCAATTTTGCTGGGTCATGCCTTGTTATTTTTAATGCCTCTGAATCAGCAAATGTAGCAATTCCTTAAGCAATTGATGCATCGGAAGAGGCATAAACGGATGAAGAGTGTGTTGTCCAATCTGAAAAAAGATGCATCTATCGCCATTTGCAGACCCAAAGGTATATTATCTCCACAGACTTGAACAACGGGCCCTATCCAACAACATGAAATTTAAGGTGGACAAAAGCAAGTGTCATGGCTTTGTTAGAGTCAGACTCTGAGGGAAAGGAGGAACAGCCAGCAGGGAGTGGCTCTGGAGGTTGTGGAGGAGGCTGGGTAAGGGCAGAGGCTGGCTGTGCAGTCAGAGGAGGACCCAGGCCCATCCCCTCTCTATCCTAGGGCATTTAGGGAGGAGAGGATCAGGGAAAGATGTGGTCCACTCAGGAGGAGAGGGCCTTGATCCTCTTCATGGGCTGCAGTTGTGACAACTGAATAAGAGGAGGGACATGCGTACGGGTGAGTGCTGGAAACAAAGCATGGAAATATCTCTAGTTTATGGTTCCTCTCTGAGTTTGGTGTCCTTCCTAGTGTGTGTTCTGTTATCTGTGGATGTCCTCCAGCCCTTATCTTGCCCGGTTTGTGGTTTTTTTTTTTTTTACTATTTATAATTTAAATGGCATTTCCTTCTTCTTTTGTGGGAGTTTTTCATCTCCAGTCAAGGATATTTGGAACTTGGAAGCAAAGTGAAGGAATAAAAGGGACTTCACTGTTTTTTTTGTGACTGTATTTATTTTGTATCCCACCCTGGTCATCACAGCAAGGTTTTACATCTAGGCAAGAAAAACCACAAGTAAAGAACAGGTGAAACCTGGCTCACAAACCGTAACGGAGAGAGGGAGTTTTAGCGGACGTATAACACAATAAAGCAGTACTAATGCTTCCCGTGATCTTAAGTGGGTTTGTTTTTTTTTGGAATCAGGGCAACCTGGTCTACTCAAATATGAGACAGAGCATACTGCTGCCACTTTTGCCCTTCAGCCTCAGTTCCAGGGGCCTTCACAGGCAGTGTTCTGACCCAGGCTTCCCAAAATCATGAAGCAGATTCCTCGTCCTGAAAAAAAAAAACCTTTTATTTAGGTTAAAGTGAATTCCTCTCAAGCAAAGTCCCAGCAAACAGTCTTTCAAGTGATTTCACAACTACAGACCTTTATCAGGCTTGGAGAACTAACAGGCTGATGTCTTCCAAACGCCATGCTGTAGCAGCTTGGCAAGAAGTCAGGAACAGGTCTTCACCCTAACGAATTGAATTAATTGTCTCCTGCAAACACCACTCCTCTGTTCCCTCCTCTTTATTCCCTATGGGTAGGACCATTCACTGTCTCCTATGCCCTCACTCCCAAGTCGACCATTGTTCCTTAACTGTTCCCTCCTCTTGGCAGCTCTGTGCATGTGCACACTGGGAACAGGCTCCAGCTGTTCTTCTGCCTCACTGTTGTCTGACTCCGAAGGCAGCTGATAACTGTCAGGCGGCCCTGGCCCCATCTCTTCCTCCAATACACAGCACTCATCAGAGCCTTCCCCAAACTCCAGGACTAGCCCATGTTCCTCCCTCCTCATTGTCCGAGTCTACCACCAGCTCCTTTGGCCACTGGTGGGCCACAACAGGCAGTCGCTTTTGTGACAAACTGTTTTTGTGTTGGATTTATATTTACCGACAAAAAAACAAAGGGAGACTAGTATAGATCTATTTCAAGCTTTCGTCAGCTAGCCATACCCTTCTGGGTTTCGAACCTGGGCTACTTACATATTAGGTAGAAATATTAACCTCTAAGCCATGGGCTCTCCTTACTGTGTCAGCTATACCAGGGGAGAGATTAAGTGTTTTTTATTTTTTATTTATTTTATTTACAGAGCCCTCTGTGCACAATGGCGGCGAAAAAAAGCAGATATAATTTTTGGTGGTATAAACAGAGGCATAGAATCAAGATCTTGTGAAGTATTAGGACCGCTTGATCAATCCTTAGTAAGGCCACACCTGGAATACCGCATCCAGTTTTGGTCACCAGATTACAAAAAAAAAAAAAAGATGTTGAGACTTTGGAAAAAGTGCAAAGAAAAGCAACTAAGATGATTAAGGCCCTGCAGACAGAAATATATGAAAGACTGTTGGTTTGAGCTCCGAGCTTGGCGATTTTGTCACCATTCGCGGAGACATCATCAATGCATTTTGAGTTGTGCTCCTCAGTTGTGATGACCCAGGGCATGGCACAAAAGCAACAAAGTCACAAAAATGGGTAAAGTCCCTTTACTACCTCCAGCTTGGCCCCCCAATGCCCAGTTATACTTGGCTGGAGATCAAACTCTTCCAAAAACAGTCTACAAAGGGAAGAAATGTAGTCCGAACCCAAAGTACAGATTAAATTAGAAATTAAAAAAAAACCAACACAAACCATGCTGAAGTAATTAACACAACAGGCCGGGATAATAAATTGTAGACTTCCAAAGATAATGAAGCACACACAGTTGGGAGGATGCCTAAACACAGATAAGCCTCCACAAAGATAATGCATACTTTGCTTCCAGCAAGGTGCTGTGTGCAAACGCCCTTCTTATATCCTGTTCTCCCAGCTGCAACTAATGAAAGGGATCAGGGCCTTTTTCTCTCCCATAAACCATGTTGTTCCCTTCTCCATTCCTTCCTGCGTGCCTTAGGATGAAGAGGGGATGGCCCTGGGTCTTCCTCTGAATGCCCAGCCGGACTGTGACCTTCCCCTTTTCTTCCACAGCCACCGGAGCCACACTCCCACTCCCTGTCAGCTGCTTGACCTCCCCTTCAGAATGAGACTCCAACAAGGGTATGACATTGGTGTCTCCTTGAATGGTGACAAAATGTTTGCAACCAAATTGCCAAGCTTGGAGCTCAAACCAACCGCCTAATTACCAACCTGAGCTACGAATATTAAATCACATTTCAACATATGGAGGACAATTGCACGAATCGAGTATGGCCAGTCTAGAGAAAAGAAGGAGTTGAGGGGACCTGCTAGCAATATTCCAGTATTTGAGAGGTTGTCACAAAGAGGAGGGGTCAACTTATTCTCCAAAGCACCAGAAGGCAAGACAAGAAACAATGGAGAGAAACTAATCAAGGAGAGAAGCAACCTGGAGTTAAGGAGAAACTTCCTAATAGTGAGGACAATTAACCAGTGAGACAGCTTGCCTTCAGAAGTTATGGGTGCTTCATTACTGGAGGTTTTTAAGGAGACACTGGACAGTCACCCTTTTGAAATGGTTTAGGGTCTCCTGCTTGACCACGGGATTGGACCAGAAGACCTCCAAGGTCCTTTCCAGCACTGTTCTGATTGAAACCAGAAGGAGCATTTCTCAATTGTGTAAAGCTAAGCAACTATCAGAACCAGCACTGGGGTGTGGAAGTGTGGCTTCTCTTTTTGGGAGTCACTGCAGTGTGGTAAGAAGAGCAGATAGTCAGGCATTTCCAGATGTTTTCCTCAAAATTTGGATTCCACGAATGAAAGAACAAGGCGATTTTCCACGGTGGAGGAATGAATGGTGAAAATGTCAGGAATTGGCTGAGGGAGCAAAGTGGATGTGTTTGGTCGGGGAAAAAAAAAACCCCAGCGACTTTTCTGAAAGTCAGGAAACCTTATGTAGATCTTTTGCTGAAAGATGAAAACAATGATATGATGGTTTTTGAGTTTCAGTATTAAGATGTGGGTTATGTGAGGGGATAAATGGCATAATATTTAAGAGGGATTATAAGAAGGTAATTATCCTTTGAAAAGAAGGTTGGGAGTAATTGCACTTCACAAATTTCATTTCTTTTCTTTTCCTTTCCTTCTTTCCTTTCCTCTCTAACTTTTCCTTTCCTCTTCTCTTTTCTACTCCATTCATTCCCTTCCCTTCTTCTCTTTTCCACTCCATTCATGTTCTTCTCTTCTCTTCTCTTCTCTTCTCTTCTCTTCTCTTCTCTTCTCTTCTCCTCTTCTCTCCCATTCCATTCCATTCCATTCCATTCCATTCCATTCCATTCTATTCTCTCTTCTCTTCTCTTCTCTTCTCTTCTCTTCTCTTCTCTTCTCTTCTCTTCTCTTCTCTTCTCTTCTCTTCTCCTCTCCTCTCCTCTCTTCTCTTCTCCTCTCCTCTCCTCTCCTCTCCTCTCCTCTCTTCTCTTCTCCTTCCCTTTCCCCTTCTCCTTCCCCTCCCCTTCCTCCACATTGAACATAGAAGACTTTTGAAAAGTAAACTTATGAAACTAACCCGAGTCAGCAAAACTGCATTGTGCATACATCACAATTTATTTATCCCTGCAATTTATTACCATCAGAATTGGCTTCAGATTTCAAGCTGCCAGTGAGTCACAAACTCAGGGTAATTTCTGTGTAAAGGAACAAATGCTGATAATCCTTGGCTTAGAAGCACAATTGGGCCAAAAATTTCTGTGGGTTCAGTAAAACAGTTGTTGGAATGAGTTTTGCTGCGGTTTAACTGCAGTTAACTATTTAACTGCAGTTGTTAAGTTAGTAACAATGCTTGTTAAATGAATCTGGCTTTCCCAATTTCAGAGGGGATCACATGATCCAGGACACTGCAACCGTCATAAATGTGAGTCAGTTGCCAAGCATCTGAATTTTAATTACGTGAACAAAAGGATGCCACAACGGCCATTAAGTGTGAAAAGCAGTCATATGTCACCTTTTTTCAGTGCAAGTGATCACTAAACGAACTGTTGCAAGTCAACAGTTTCTATAACTGCCTTTTGTTCACCCAGCTCTGGGCAGTCCAATCCATACGCCTCTTCTGAACAAACGAACAAACAAACAGTAAGGCAATATATATCGCTTGCTTTTTATCAGGATGCTGCTTATAAGCGCTATGTGCTTAGGGCTCAAAGCATCATTAGAGACCCCACACACCCATGGTCTGCTTCTGTTGCTCCCCTCTGGGAGGAGGGTTTCGAAGTATTTCTAGCAGGACTTCCAGATTCTAGAACAGCTTTGTTCCCTAGACCATCCGTCCCGTAAAATAGCAAGATTCGTTTTTCTCTCCATAAAAATGTATGCATCTGAACTAGACGGTGTTGCTTCTCTGTGTCATATAATATAGATGGGTATATGCATAATTACGTATGTATGTATGTATTTTCTAATATTTATGTAATATATATTGGAGGTGGTGACACTTTGAGAGCTGTATGCAACAAAATTTCATTTTAATGTATGGCAATGTGTATATTCAAAGTGACAATAAAGTTATTCTATTCTATTCTATCCTATCCTATCCCATCCTATTCTTATTCTATTCTATTTTATTCCCATTCCATTTCATTCTAATCTTTATTCCATTCCATTCCAATTTTCTATTCTGTTCTGTTCTGTTCTGTTCTGTCCTGTCCTATCCTATCCTATCCTATCCTATCCTATCCTATCCTATCCTATCCTATCCTATCCTATCCTATCCCATCATATTCATATTCATATTCTATTTTATTCCCATTCCATTCCATTCTAATTTTTTATTCTGTTCTATTCTTTCTATTCTGTTCTGTTCTGTTCTGTTCCCTTCCCTTCCCTTCCATTTCATTCTTTTCTGTTCTATTCTATTCCATTCCATTCCATCAAATCCCATCCCATCCCATCCCATCCATTCAATCCATTCTATCTCTTCTCTTCTCTTCTCTTCTCTTCTCTTCTCTTCTCTTCTCTTCTCTTCTCTTCTCTTCTCTTTCCCATTCCCATTCCCATTCCCATTCCCATTCCCATCCCATCCATCCCATCTATTCCGTTCTGTTCTGTTCTGTTCCATTCCATTCCGTTCCATTCCATATTTTCTATTCTATTCTATTCTATTCTATTCTATTCTATTCTATTCTATTCTATTCTGTTCTGTTCTGTTCTGTACTCTTCTCTTCTCTTCTCTTCTCTTCTCTTCTCTTCTCTTCTCTTCTCTTCTCTTCTCTTCTCTTCCCTTCCCTTCCCTTTCCTCCCCTCCCCTTCCCTTCCCTTTCATTCTTTTCTGTTCTATTTTATTCCATTCCATCCCATCTCATCTCATCCTATCCCATCCCATCCCATTCTATTCTATTCATACCATCACACCACACCAAACAAGATTCCTGCAACTTGGTTAATGACCTTTCAATTTCATTAAGAAAAGCAGATAACATGGCATTAGAAAACGGGGATGCATTTAGAAATCTTTTACCTCTGTGGAAAACTTCTTAAGGGTAATTACTGCTAATTTGATATCATTACCATCGATTGTGTTAATATTTCCTGCACTGTGGAACCATAAAGGTATTGACTGCTATGGCATTTGTTATTTTTTTTTTAAATTAAGGAATGAAAAGAAAAGTACATTAAAACCCTGTCTATTATTTTTCTCAAAAATATAAATGCCTAAAAGGTGGAATTGTCGGAATAAATGTAGAATGCCTCCATACTAGGCTGTCTAAAATGTAACATATGGTGGAACTGATTAAGTGCTGAAAAGACCATGGTACAATTCAATGCTGCAGGTATTGTCATAGGACAAGAATGAAGAAAAGCAGTTTTCCAAGTAGAAAACAGCACACCTACCAACACGGACAGGGCAAGTCACTAGTATATAAACAGAGAGAAAAGTCCACTTCCTTCTAAGTACTGATGGTATTGCCTAGTTGGGTAGTGAAATGTCTGGAAGAAAACAGCCAAGCTCGGAGAACAGCAAGACCTCACAGTTATCCCCCTCCCTCCTTTTCTTCACAAAGTCCACTCCCTTCTACTTTGTGTCATCTAGTTGGTTCATGAAATGTCTTCACGAAAACCTCCAAACTCAGAGAGCACCAAGGATGCCACAGTTATCCTCCTCTTCCTCCTCCTCCTCCTCCCCTCCCCTCTTCCTCCTCTTCTCCACAAAGCCCACTCCCTTCCACTTAGTGTCATCTAGTTGGTTCATGAAACATCTGCAATAAAATCTCCAAGCTTAGAGAGCACCAAGGACCCCACATTCTTCTCCTTCTCCTTCTCCTTCTCCTTCTCCCTCCTCCTCCTCCTCCTCCATAGATAGATGATGGATAGATGACAGATAGATAGTAGATGATGGATGGATGTTAAACAGACAGATAGGTAGATAAATAGTAGGTAGAGATGGATCATCATATAGTAGCTCTCTGCTATAAAAGCAAACATATAACAATGAGAGTAGTAATGGGCATTAGACTACTCCAAGGTAACACACATTTCTTTTCTTATTATATTGGTGTTCAGTGCCCTCTCCCTGATGGCCTCTGGAACGCCTTCAAGATGCTTAAGATCTCAGTTCCCAGTAAGACCCCAACCCCAGATGGCAACAAGATGATTTTCTGATCTTCATTCATTTATCACTTTTCTTCACAGATTGATGATGACTCTACATCCATGCTGCTCAGGTTAGTATCCCTGGAGAGATGGACCACAAGAAATAGCTTTGAATCATTGCACTATGCAGCTAAGTCTCTTTGTTCATTTGGGCATGACTTTGTTCATTTAGCCACATTTGCATACAAAGAGATGTTTAATCATGGGGTAAACTGAGTTAAACAAACCCTATAAATATGTTACTTCTGCTCAAACACAGACATTTTCTCTTGCTTCTGAAAGTCATTGGAATAAGTTAGTCCTAGTTAATCCCTTTCATGCCTTCTTGCTACTTGATCTTTGGCCTAACCTATAGAGGTTATTTAAGTGGACAAAAATTCGAAGTATTCCAAGCTCCATCTCCTCTTCAAGTATTTTTGGTGCAACTCTCAGCGTTGTTCTAAAATTGCAATTCAACTGCAATATTAAAAAACAATACAGGGAGTAATGATCTTAGTGTTATTTAATTGGGCTCTTAAAGTCCAACCCCACGTCTGCTTGGTGAGGGGTGGTAATAGGACAAAGTAAGCAAGGGAGTGCTAGGATGGAGCAAAGTATGGTATTGTGCCAAAGGATCATCACAGCAACTATGGTGGCCATCTTGGCTCAACCTGAAACAGCTAAAGGAGTTCTGATGAAGTTGCGACAAGTCCAGAAAACTGGCAATGGATGTTATATAGCTACACAAATGGGATACAAATGGACTAAAACTTTGTGTCTTCCTTGACACCAGAAGTGAGAGGAAGAGGAGGAAGAGGTGTAGAAGGACGGCACAGAGAGGGAGGAGTAGAAGCAGGAACAGGATGGCATAGGGAAGAAGAGGTGATGGAGGAGAGGAGGAAAAGGATAGTACAGGGAGGAAGAGGAAGAGAGAGATGGGGAGGAGGAGGAGGAGGAAGATGGCACAGAGAGGAGGAAGAGCAGGAAGAATAAGACGAGCAGGAGGAGAAGGATTGCACAGGGAGGAAGAGGAGGAAAAGCAGAAGGAGAAGGATGTGAGAGAGAGAAAGCTAAGAGGGACAATGGGAAGAAGGATGTACAAAAAAGTCCATTACGTAAAGTCACTGCGGATAGCAACTTGGGCGTATAAATTTAATCAATCGATCAATAAAATATTAAGCTAAGAGCAGGTGGTAGCAAGGTATCTTCACTTTTAACATTCCTTTTTACCTGGCTGTTTTGGAGTACATTTCTCAGTCTACACCTCCAAATCCAAAGGAATCCTTCCTCCATGCAAATGTTTTCACCACGACTGTCCCAAATCCTCCAATGGCATAATGTCATGTCCAGAATGAAATAAATAGTCTTCGGATCCTTTGGCAGAACCGCCGAGAGTTACCACGAAAGCAACGGCATAATCTTGCCCAGCAGCTGCTGTAGAATAATGCAATGCATAAAACATAAAAAGACACCCATAAATGACAACTGCTTTTAAATTATTTCTCCCTGGCTGAGCCCAAACGCAATAACATTCTTGGAGTCGTGGAGGCTGGTTTTGTGGGAACAGGATGCTTTTTAAGGGTTGGATGTTATTTATACGGGCAGCATAAACGGAAAATGGGACAAAGATTGTTCCTGAGCACTGCTGACGTGAGAAGGCAGGCTGCAAAAAGGGAACGAGACAAAAAGAGGGATAATTTTCGAAGTTGAACTACAAATTTGCTGCTGTTTAACCTGTTCGCTGTCAAGCTAGAATTTGGCTAGAAGGTGGTTTATATCTGGGTTATTCATATGAATTCAGTTTGATACACCTGGGAGCTAAAACGGGGGAGGATTGAAGTGGATGGAGTTCCAGACAAAAGAACATAGTTGGACGATGAGCCGGCCATGTTCCAATGGCTACCTAGTCAGAGGAAGGGGGCACAAAGTTGCCAGGCAACCGTTCCACATCCTGGTTGGAAAATGTGACATATTGTTTTGGAAAATTGAGACAATCCTAGTTATAGTGACGTGGAAAGCCAGGAAACTTTCAGTACTGGCTTTCCACTAGTTCGTGCCAAGGTGATGTACCTTAATAAAGTTGTTCTTTAAGGAATTGAAATGCCTTGGAGTTTGTTTTATGATGGTCGCGTTATTTGGAACCTGATATTAACTATGAGGTGGAGGTTCCTTCTCTGAATTTCTGGGTTGATTTCCAACTGTTTCGTTATCGAGCTAGGTAATACCTTCAGCGGAGTTTATGAGATGTCAGTGTTCTTCTGTTTAGAAGGGCTTCAGGTGTGGATGTGTTAAGGGAGGGTCTTTTGATGGGACAGGTGTGGAATTGACAAGTGAGGCTCTTGTAATGGGACAATTTTACAAACAATAACTCAAGGAGGTGAACATACCCAACATGCCTTCCTCCTTAGAATAACGGAGTTAGGAGGAACCTTGGAGATCTTCTAATCCAACTCCCTGCTCAGGAATCTTGCTGTCCCACTCCTCAGGAAACCCTCTACCATTTCAGACAAATGATTGTCCAATCTCTTCTTAAAAACTTCCATGTTGGAACATTTACAACTTCCGGAGGCAAGTTGTTCCACTGTTGAATTGTCCTAATTGTCAGGAAATTTCTTCTTAGTTTTATCCTATTAAGAGCCACTGTGTTCTTTTTGCTGATGATGTAAAGCTATTCAACACCACCGACACTGCTACCCTTCAAAAAGATCTTGACTATGTATCAGAATGGTCAAACAAATGGCAACTTCAAATCACAACAAATAAATGCTCTGTCTTACATATTGGCAAAAAAAAATCAGAAAATAAAATACAAGCTGAATAGTCAAGACATTGTTGATGATCCAAGCTCTGTCAAGGACCTTGGACTACTCATCTCTAATGATCTAAGTGCTAGAGCCCACTGTAACTACATAGCCAAAAAGGCATTAAGAGTTGTTAACCTAATCCTACGTAGCTTTTTCTCTGGGAATATCACACTACTAACTAGAGCATACAAAACATTTGCTAGACCAATACTTGAATACAGCTCATCAGTCTGGAACCCACATTACGTATCTGATATTAGCACAGTTGAGAAAGTCCAGAAATATTTCACAAGAAGAGTTCTCCACTCCTCTACTCGTTGCAGAATACCTTATGCCACCAGACTTGAAATTCTAGACCTAGGAAATCTAGAATTACGCCGCCTTCGGTCCAATCTATGTATAGTATATAAAATTATACATTGCAATGTCCTGTCAATGAATACTTCAGCTTCAACCATAACAATATAAGAGCACACAATAGATACAAACTCAAGATAAACCGCACCAAACTTGATTGCAGGAAATACGACTTCAGCAACAGAGTGGTCAATGTTTGGAATACTCTACCTGACTCTGTGGTTTCTTCCCCAAACCCCCCAAATTTTAACCTTAGACTGTCTACTATTGACCTCACCCCTTTCCTAAGAGGTCTGTAGGGGGCGTGCATAAGCACACCAATGTGCCTACCGTCCCTGTCTTATTGTTTCTTTTTCTGATATGTATCCATTTCATTTCAACTATGTTTACACTTATACCTGTTATCTTATAATCGCTTGACAAAAATAAATAAATAAATAGTTCTAGGTTGCTTCTCTAAGATCCCTCTCATAGTTGCTACTATTAAGTGAGGTACCACCTATTTATGTGCCTATGCTTTTTGTTTTTCTTGCCTAAATATAGAACCTTCTTTTTTTCACCACTGGATTTCATTTTCTTAGATAGCGCCCAGTGTTCATGTCTGAACATTGAATGAATGCTCAAGGGTGAATCATCAGTGAGATTCTTGTGAGGGTCTTGTGATGGGAGGTTACTTCAGGTGAGGATCACTTGGAGGTGAATTGCTTGGGGGTTGGTTGAGAGTTGGTGCTGTCTCTGGTTGGCTCTCCAGTTAGAGAAAGCATCTTTGATACATCAAAATGAATTGAACCACAGCTTAGAACACAAAAGCTCCACTTGGCCAGCTAGCCAAGAAAAGTCCTAACCAAGGTTAAACCTCACCGTCCTTCCTATGTTGAGTGAAGGCAAGCGGGAACTCTACAATGGACTCGCTTCTGCATGTTGCATGAACGTAAACTCTGTAACTTCATCTCATCCACCAGCTCATAATGAGAACTGTAGTCTAATGAGAGCTGTGGAAATGAGAAAACATTAAAATGCATTCAAGGAATAATGGTCTCACAGGTGGAGGAGCACAGATGGAACAACAGTATGCAAAGATAGCTTTTCATAGGCTCATAAGAATGAATTGACTACCAGCAATTGAATCTCATAGACCTTAAAGACCAATATCTTTCCAGATCTATCCCAGGCACCAGCAGTTGTTTGTGTTTGTGAACACAATATCATTAATGACAGCCAAAGTCGGTCTCAGTCCAATATTGTGTGTTTTCTCTCATGATGGTCAACCAGATGCATCTGGCTATTTGTTGACAGGAGAAGACATTACTTCCCCTATCATTATTCTTCTGCCTCAGGAACTTCGGGGGTAATACGTAGTCTTTAAGACTTATTGCTCTAGGTAGATGGAATGGTATGTGAGAAAAAGTTTGAGGAACGAGGAAAAGAGATGATGCCTAGAAAATGATCAGAGAAGAGATGGGGAAGCCCTCAGTGGATGAATGGTTAGAGAAAGAAATTTAGGAAGAACATTGAATATAGAATCATCGGGCTGGAGAAGAACACTAGAGGTCAAGGCAGGAGTCCTTAAACCATCCTGGTTCCTTTTGCATGATATAGGTAAAGGAGCAGAGGTAGTATTCAGCAGATTCTGACCAGTTCTGGAGAACCAGTAGCAGAAATTTTGAGTAGTTGGGAGAACCAGCAAATACCACCTCTGACTGGCCCCGCCCCCATCGATTCTCTGCCTCCTATTGAGTCCCAGCTGATTGGCTGGGTCTTCTTTTGTTGCCCTGCACAGGAAAATGGAGTTGAAAAGCGGGTTAGTGGGGTGGGGAGTGAATGGGATTTTACAGTATCCTTCCCCTGCCATGCCCACCAAGACATGTCATGCCCATCAAACCACGCTCACAGAACCGGTAGTAAAAATTCTTGAATCCCACCACTGGTCTGAAGCTGAGATGGGGGACATCTAAGTCCAGTTTTTTTATTATTTTGTTTTGCCTGTCAAAGGGCATGAGAGATGGTTTGGTGAGGAACTCTCTAGGGAAAGCTGAATTTACACAACACAGCAGACCAACTGAATAGCAACAGCACTTAGTTTTGGATTCAAGACTTTGGCTGGATTGGATTCCCTTCTAGAATGATTCAGCTGAACGTCTGTGTGGCATTGTTTTTGTTTTGTTCATGAAAGAAAACAGTGTGTGTACACAATCTGGTGTACAACATTACAAAAACACGGCAAATGACATCCCCTCTTTTATGCAAGTAGATCTTCACACCGATAATGTTAAATAAACCCCCGCGGGATCTCACTGTCCAATTCAGGGGATAGTCCTGAAGATGAGATATTTTGCTTTCTCCTTAATTAGGACATCAAAAAGGATTATGGAGATTCTCAATCATCCCGGTCAACTCTCCGGAGAAAGCTGAATTTATACATCATGGTGGACTGACTGGATAGCAATAGCACTTAGATTTATATACCGCTTCATGGTGCATTATAGCCCTCTCTAAGCGGTTTACAAAGTCAACATATTGTCCCCAATAATCTGGGTTCTCATTTTACCAGTCTTGGAAGGATGGAAGGCTGAGTCAACCTTGAGTCGGTCAGAATCAAACTTCTGGCAATGGGCAGAGTTTGCCTGAAATACTGCATTCTAGCCACTGTGCCACCATGGGAAGGAAGGAAGGAAGGAAGGAAGGAAGGAAGGAAGGAAGGAAGGAAGGAAGGAAGGAAGGAAGGAGAGGGAAGGGAGGGGGGAGGGAGGGTGGAAGGAAGGAAGAAAATAAGGAAGGAAAATAAGGAAAGAATAACAATAGTACTTACTTATATTCTGCTTTATAGTGCTTCACAGCCAGTGAACATCTCTAACTGATTTACAGAATCAACCTATTGCCCCCAACAATCTGAGTCTTCATTTTACTGACCTCAGAAGGATGGAAGGCTGAGTCAACCTTGAGCTAGTTAAAATCGAACTCCAAACAGTGGGCAGAGTTGGCCTGCAGTACTACATTTTAACCACTGTGGAGAGGGAGGGAGGGAAGGAGGAAGGGAGGGAGGGAGGGAGGGAGGGAGGGAGGAAGGAAGGAAGGAAGGAAGGAAGGAAGGAAGGAAGGAAGGAAGGAAGGAAGGAAGGAAGGAAAGGCAATAGCCTTTAGACTTATATACCGCTTCACAGTGCTTCACAGCCATCTCTAAGTGATTTACAGAATCAGCCTATTGCCCCCAACAATCTGGCTCCTTTTTAAAATCCAACCTTGGAAGGATGGAAAGCTGAGTCAACCTTGATCCCATCAGGATCAAACTCCTGGCAGTGGGCAGAGTTTGCCTGCGATACTGCATCCATGTGCCGCCATGGCTCTTTATGGCTCCTTTACTAAGGATGCAAACCTTGATTAAGGTTTGAGGGGGAAACCAAGTATTGGAAATTAGGAAGGTGACAAAATTCTGCAGACAGAGCATTAGACAGTAAGCAACTCTTTCCGCAGTCAGGAAATTCCTGAAGACAGAACAAGCCTTATGCCTCAAGTTTCTATTTGCCTGTATGAAACTAACTTGTTTGCTTGTCTGCTGAATTGCCATCAATAATGAAATAAAGAGCTGTGATTCATATGAGGCAGTGCTTCTTAAATTAAACATCTTTGAATCATTAGAGCAAAGTTTATGTTTGGCTAAATGCCGAGTTGGGGGCTGATTATGATGAAATACACACAGAATAAATGACATATTGATTCGCTAAATATCAGGAAATAAACAGAAAGACGGACACTCCCTTGGTTACTGAAAATCAGAATCAGAATAGAGCTGGAAGGGACCTTGGAGGTCTTCTAGTCCATGTTGAGGTAATTCCCCGTTAGGAGAATGAGCGCGTACAGGGAGACGTATTGAGAGAAGTGTTTGAATAATACACACACAGCACACAAATACACTGTACAGTAAATGTAGGTTTTTACTTCCAGAAAGGTTTAAGCAAAGTTCAAACACAGTCCAAAGTCATTGACAGGTAAGGCAGTCAATTTTCAGTCCAGGGATAATCCAATAATAAAGTCCAGTATCAAAAACAGATCCGTAACAGACTTACATTAAATCCAGGAATATCAGTCAATTAGGAGGAAAAATGGAGGGACGGCAAAACTCTCCAACAGAAGGAAACAGAGACTCACTGAGACTAAGACTAAAACAATCCAGGTTTCTGGCTCCATCTTATGGCCGTTTGAGGAACCACACCTAATTACAGTTTTGCATTTTCTTAAACAGACAGTATTAAAATGTCTATCCTGGTTTCCAACCCAAATAACTGTTAGGTGACTTACATTCCTAACAGTCCAGCCCCCTGCTCAAGGGAGGAGATCCAATACCATTTCACACAAGTTACTATCCAGTCTTTTCTTAAAAACGTCCAGTGTTGGAGTATTTAGAACTTCTGGAGGCAAGCTGTTCCACTGGCTAATTGTCCTCACTGTTATGTTCATTTATCAGAGGGATTTTTCTTCTTCTTTTCCATATGTTTTTCACTTAGCAACTGTCTTATCAACAGAACTTTTGGTCTCAGTTGTGGTTAATTAATTAATTCTCTTTTTTGCTTTTCTGTGACATTTTTCA
Organism: Pseudonaja textilis; assembly: GCF_049901715.1. NCBI lineage: Eukaryota > Metazoa > Chordata > Lepidosauria > Squamata > Elapidae > Pseudonaja > Pseudonaja textilis. The sequence goes on from NC_141991.1 coordinate 250,052,499, forward strand.
CTAAGGTCTCAGTTTTGTCCTTGTTTGTTTTCAGTCCTGTAACTTTTCCATATGTTGTAAAATAAAATAAAAATATATATTTTAAAAAAATGCTTCTTTTTTTTCAGCGCCCAGGAGGCTTCCCTGAGGCCCACTAGGCCAAAAACGGAGCATGCACGGGGGGGGGAGGGGAGGGGTGCTGAGAAAGAAAGAAAAGACTTTTGATCCCCCTAGTCACATGATCACATAGCCACACCCACCCAGTCACATTACCACCTGGCCACACCCACATGGCCATGCCCACATAGCTACACCCACAAAACCAGTAGTAAAAAATTTGAATCCTGTCAGAGTATATTCACATTCATGGAATAGAGCTTAGTAACAAGGTCAGCCAATGAGAACTGAGTTGAGGGCTGAAACTTAAAGAGAGAATCTGGGCGTGGTTTATCTCTGTTCTGTGCTCAGCTCTAAAGTGAAAGAGAAACTAACACGCTTGCTTGACTGCTGAAGTTGAGTAGCTGCTCTGCTCTCTGAACCTGTAACATGTCTGCTTCTGTTTGAGTTTGCTCCATGTCGGAGAAATCTACAACTGGTATTGTAAAATTTGCTTCATATGTTTATAAAGAAGTTAAATGAAGCCTCAGCCACCTGTGTTTACTTTTCTGGCACTGAATTTGCACTGCAATACTCTGAACAAATCCCACCACTGGTGCTGTTGTAAGTTAGATGATGGGAAGATGGTCTCATTTTCTGAAATTCCAATTATGCTTTGAAATAAACATACCCTTTCTCTCTGTCATTGTCTAGGTGCACTATTCCTCATCCCAATACCTTTGTTCTGACCCAACCAGGATCCCAAAGAGCAAACACAGACAAAAGCAGCAGCCCTCACCTTTTAAAGTTTAATAACAAATTCTATTCTGAGGGCTGCTTTCCACTAATTAGCTCTGACAAGAAAAAACCTTGCCAAGTTGTTTGTCAAGGCTGCCAAAAACCCAGAGATAAGAACTAATTTACAAAATTCTCCAAACATGAACTAAGATGTCCACCAGTTGAGTTTCAGAGCTTCTTTGCTTTCTGCAAAGAACGCTTTTCCAAACACGGCTTTTATCCTCTTGAGGGAGGGGCCATTACCTTATAACCTTACTCCCGAGTCACCTGTGCTGCTGTAAATGTTCTTTCCTCCGAGTAATCCTACGTGCAGTTGCACTTGGCACAGGCTCCTCGGGAACCTCCTCATCGCTGCTGCCAGCCCCCACAATCTCTGAAGGCAGCAGTCCACTCCCTGATGGTCCTGGCCCTTCATCAGAGTCCTCGCTCTCCTCAGCCATCTGCACCTGCTGCTGGCTAACGACAACAACCTTATACAGATTGTCCTCAACTTACAAAAGTTTGTTTAGTACTCATTCAAAGTTATAACGGCACCGAAAAAAGTGACCAATGACTGTTTTTCACACTTATAACCCTTGTAGCATCTGCATGATCACATGATCAACATTCAGACTCATATTTATGATGGTCGCAGTGTCCTGGGGTGACGTGATCAATTTTTGCCATCTACTCACAAGCAAAGTCAAGAGGGAAGCCCAATCCACTTAACAACCATGTCACTAACTTAAAACTACAGTGATTCACTTAACCACTGTGGCAAGAAAGGTTGTAAAATGGGGCAAAACTCACCCTAATAAATGTCTTGCTTAACAACAGAGATGGGGGGGCTAAATTGTGGTCGTAAGTCAAGGATTACCTACAAAAATCAATTAAGGAAAAACAACAACATTTTGGTCTACATATGTACCGTTTCTGAGACTGATTCCTCCATTCTGACATCTAGAGAATGGATTGTTATTCGAATTCCCCAAATATTTCAATGTCAGATTTGTGTATCAATTTCAGGAGAGTCTGAAGCTATCGTTTAGACACAGAAGGCTGTCGGCTTCTCGAGATTTTAGCAGATTGTAGGGGAAATCTCTGACTGTTCAAAGTAGACGAGGGCACTGGCAATTAAAGGAGAATGTAATTTTGGCTTAGAGATGAACAAACAGCCTGATCTGGCATGAAAATAATTGTTTTCACTGTCATTAAATCAATGAACTCATAAGGTTAAGAAATCATTGCTCGCTGTAAGGGAGCCAGCAGCTTTTCACAGGGAGTCCAAATCTGAACCCTGGTTTTCTCAATTCAAATGTGTCCGTCTGAAACAAACATGTAGCTGTTGACTATATGTCAAAGGTTGGAAGTGTGAACATCTGACACTAAATATTGTTGCAGTACGTCCCTGTGAGACAAAAGAAGGAAGGAAGGAAGGAAGGAGGGAGGAGGGAGGGAGGGAGGGAGGGAGGGAGGGAGGAAAAAGGGAGGAAGGAAAATAAAAGGGAGGGAGGAAAGTAAGGAAAAAATGAAAGGGAGGGAAGGAAGGAAAGAAAAGCATTGCCAAGAGAGTAGGTCCCTGTGAGATGGAAGAAAGGAAGGAAGGAAGAAGGAAGGAAGGAAGGAAGGAAGGAAGGAAGGAAGGAAGGAAGGAAGGAAGGAAGGAAGGAGGTGAGGGGTAAAGGGAGGGAGGGAGGAAAGATGGAAGGAAGGGAGGGGAGGGGAGGAGAAAAGAAAAAGAAAGAAAGAAAGAAAGAAAGAAAGAAGAGAGAAAGAAAGAAAGAAAGAAAGAAAGAAAGAAAGAAAGAAAGAAAGAAAGAAAGAAAGAAAGAAAGGAGGGTAGGAGGTTGGCAGAAAGGCAGGCAGGCAGGCAGGAAGGAAGGAAAGAAGGAAGGAAGGAAGGAAGGAAGGAAGGAAAGGAGGAAGGAAAAAAGGAAGGAAATGAGGTAGTAAGGGGAAGAAGGAAGGAAGGAAAAGGGAGGGAGGGAGGAAGAAAGGAAGGAAGGAAAAAGGAAGGAAGGAAAAATGAAAGTGAGAGAGGGAAGGAAGGATGGAAAAGCATAGCCAAACTGCTGTGAAATATTGAGTAATTTTATTAAAATACTTCTGTGCTATCCATCTTCCAGTTTTCAATTTTGCACAAAAAATAAGCATTTAAATGGTAGTTTTAAAACATACAAAATTTATAAACTTAAAACAATTGAACAGAAGGCCCGCAAATGCAGCAGCTATATTTAAAATGCTTGAAAATCACTTGATAAAAGCAGGGGAAAAAAATTAGACACTTAAAAACTTCCTTGGGGAAAAAAAATCAGGAGAAAAGTGTGGTCCTTTCAACACTGCTGAGACTTGAGATGTAAATCAAGAACATCAGGCAGATGTCCTTTTTTCTAAAGGCCTGTGAGGAAAACAGCTCCTTGCCCATCAAAAATACTGTCATAATTATGTCAGTGTGTGTGTGTGTGTGTGTGTTTGTGTGTGTGTGTGTGTATGCCTTCAAACCAGGTCTAACTCTTAGTGGCTGTCTAAATAAGACCCTGTGGTTTTCTTGGCAAGGTTTTTAATAAGCAGTTTGCCCTTGTCTTCTTCCAAGGGCTAAGACAGAGTGACTGGCCCAAGGTCACTCAACTGACTCAAGGCAGGACTATAACTCCTGATGACTGATCAAAAATCAGCTGGATTTCTTGCCACAGGTTGGGACTACAACCCACAATCTCCTGATGATTGGCCAAAGTCACCCAGCCAACTTTCATGCCTTTGAGGGGCTGCCACAGAGAGGAGGAAGAGGTCAAGCTATTTTCCAAAGCACCTGAAGGCCAAGACAAGGAACAATGGATGGAAACTGAACAAGGAGAGATTCAACCTAGAAATAAGAAGAAATTTTCTGACTGAGAACAACCAACCAACAGGACAGAAGTTGCCTTCGGAAGTTGTGGGAGCTTCATCACTGGAGGCTTTCAAAAAGAGACTGGATTGCCATCTGTCAGAAATGGTGTAGGGTCTCCTGCTTGGGTGGGGGGGTTGAATTACATGACCTACACAATCCATTCCAACTCTGTTAATCTAATCTAAAGCTTACATCCTTTGATGACTAGAACTCCCAGTCTCCTGGGGATTAGCCCAAGGTGGTATTTAACAGGTTCTGACCAGTTCTGGAGAACCGGTAGCAGAAATTTTGAGTAGTTCAGAGAACCGGCAAATACCACCTCTGACTGAAGATTTTACAATATCCTTCCCCTGCCATGCCCACCAAGCCACGCCCACATAACTGGTAGAAAAATTTTTCGAATCCCACCACTGCCCAGCTGGCTTTCATGCCTAAGGTGAGGCTAGGACTCACAGTCTCCTAGCGCTTGGCCTAAAGCCACCCAACTGGATTTCCTTCCTTAGGTGGGACTAGAACTCCCAGTCTCCTAGTACTTGGCCCAAAGTCACCCAACTCGCTTTCCTTCCTTAGGTGGAACCAGAACTCCCAGTCTCCTGGTGATCGAACTAAAGCCACCCAGCCAGATTTCATGCCAACGGTGGGACTAGAACTCCCAGTCTCCTAGTGCTTGGCCCAAAGTCACCCAACTAGATTTCCTTCCTTAGGTGGGATTAGAACTCCCAGTCTTTTGGTGATGGGCCCAAAGTAACCCAGTTGGCTTTCATGCCAAAGGTGGGATTAGAACTCCCAGTCTCCTAGTGCTTGGCCCAAAGTCACCCAACTCGCTTTCCTTCCTTAGGTGGAACCAGAACTCCCAGTCTCCTGGTGATCGAACTAAAGCCACCCAGCCAGATTTCATGCCAACAATGGGACTAGAACTCACAGTCTCCTGCTGATTGGCCCAAAGTCACCCGACTGGTTTTCATAATAAGGCGGGAGCAGAACTCAACATTTCAGAATGCCTCCTTCTTAGGGCCGAGGAGAGTGACTGGCCCAGAGTCGACCAGCTGGTTGTGTGCCTAAAGTAAAACTAGAACTCACCGTTTCCTGGTTTCTAGCCTGGGGCCTTGACCACCATACCCAACTGTCACAGCAGAGAACTGCCATTCTGGTCTGGTTGAATCTTCTGAACAGACAGAGGAACAAATGAGAGACCCTTGAAATGCCAAGAAAGGAGAAGATTTATAGCTCAGGGTTGAAATGAAGGGTTCTTGATGGTCTCTGAGCTTGGTTGTTTTTCTTGCCGATGTTTCATTACCCAAACTAGGTAACATTATCAGTGCTAGGGTAGTGATGATGCCACCTAGATTGGCTAATGAAACGTCTGCAAGAAAACAAGCAAGCCCAGGAAGTATCAAGGACCCTTCACTATCGAAGTAGCTTAATTTATAGTAAAGGTTCCCCTGGCACATGCATGAGAGTCGTTTCTGGCTCTAGGGGGCGGTACTCATCTTTGTTATATAGCCGAAGAGCCAGCGCTGTCCAAAGACGTCTCTGTGGTCATGTGGCCGGTATGACTAAATGCCAAAGGCCCACAGAACGCTGTTCCCTTCCCACCAAAGGGGTCCCTATTTTTCTACTTGCATTTTTTACAAGCTTTTGAACGTGAGGTGGGCAGAAACTGGGACAGGAGCTCACTCCATTATGCAAGGCTAGGGATTTGAACCGCTGAACTGCCGACCTTTCTGATCGACAAGCTCAGCGTCTTAGCCACTGAACCACCGTGTCCCCTAGCTTAATTTATAAGTAACCTGAAATAAATGGTAGCCTCCAGCTCTCTTTTCTAGAGATGAGCCTGACAGTCCCATGGGCTACAATTTGACCCTCCAGGGAATCCTCAAGCAATGCCTGTCTGAGTTTGATTTATTGGTCTATCTCAAGGGATTTAAGTAACTTTTTTTTTGTTCTGCTTCTTGCCAACTCATTGTTCAGTGTTTTTCCATGTTGTAAGTGGATGAAGGAAGAGTCCTGGCATTTCTCATAATATAAGCTTGGAAACCAGCCACAGTCACTCCACGCAACTTCGCAAGGAGCTGCTATGCATTTAGAAGTCCGGGGAATTGACTCTAGAAAGTCCCAAAGGGGTTTTTCTTCCAAGAGGCAACTGGGCTTCCTCGTTGTTCTTTGAAGATGTTTCACTTCTCGGCTAGGAAGCTTCTTCAGCTCAGGCAAAGTTGACAGGAACCTTGAAGGTTCTCTAGCCCAATCCCGCTTCAAGCAGGAGACCGTATATACCATTTCAGATAAATAAATGGCTGAAATGGTAAATATTAAGGGCAGCTGTGAACTATGTGGTCGGGCTTAGTTTTTGGGGAGAAAAATAAGAGGAAAAAAATTGTGCCTCTGCCCACCAGCATCCATCGGTATTCATCTGGTTAGCATCCTGTCAATGTGTGAGAGAGTTGGGGGCTGTTTGGAAACTGAAACAGTATTTGCTGTGTGAGCAAGAAGGAGACAACAAGGAGCCTGGGCATGACTTAGCTCAACTGTTCTGTACTAAAGCTGCTTGGTGCTGTGAAACTAAAACTAAAACTGAAACTGAAACTCCTCTCCTCTGCTTGTGTTCTGAATTTGGAAGAGATTTCTTTTCAGGTGGAGAGGGGGAGTAGAACTCCTTAGCATCAGAGTGTGTTAATAGTAATATACGAAATGCTAATCCTCTGATGGTCATGTCAAAAAATCCTTTCTTAGCGAGCACCTAAAAGCCAAGAGGAACATGCGTGCCAAATTTCAAGCTTGTAGGCTTTGCATAAAAAACAATTTCTATATGAACAGCATGTTGTCTGAGTACAGTCAGCTTTGAACAACAAAAAGACGATAAGCATAATGGTAATCATAATATATATATATATATATATATATATATATATATATATATATATATATATATATATATTAATAATCACATAATAGCATTGGCTTATCCGTACTAGGAAGCTTTCCTTATATAGCTAATGACAGATTAACAGAGTTGGGAATGACCTTGTAGATCATCTAGTCCAACCCCTCACCCAAGAAGGAGATCCTACACCATTATTATTATTTATTATTATATACACTATTATTAATTGTTCTCTTAATCTCTTTAATTTCTAACCTCTGTTTCTGTTAGTTAACCATTGATAAAACAGGTCCCATGTTTAAAAAAGTGTTCAGTTTCTTCCTTCTCCTTTATTTTTAGTGTTAATCTGTCCATCTCTGCGCATTCTAATATTTTGTATAATACTTTCATCTCAAAGGATCTCATCGTTTTTCTACCTGTTGTGCAAAGAGAATTTTTGCTGCTGTTAACACTTGAAAAAAATTTAGTATGTATTCCCTTTATTATATTGTTTTGGTAAAATACCCAACAAAAATATTTCTGATTTAAAATCAATGTGTTGCTTTACGATTATTTTTCCAATCATGTTTGTATTTGGGTCCAATATTTTTTTGGCCTTTGGACATGTCCACCACGCATGATAATAGGAACCTAGCAGTTGGTGGGGTTCAAATTTTTTTATGACTGGTTCTGTGGGTGTGGCTTGATGGGCGTGGCATGGCTTGGTGGGCATACCATGGTGGGCGTGGTAGGGGAAGAATACTGTAAAATCTCCATTCCCTCCCCACTCCAGGACGAAGGTTACTGCAAAATCCCCTTCCCTCCCCACCCCACTAACCTGTTTTCCAGCTCTGTTCTCCTGTGCAGGGCAACCAAAGGAGACCCAGCATATCAGTTGGGACTTGAGAGGCAGAGAAGAGATGGAGGCGGGGCCAGTCAGAGGTGGGATTTGCTGGTTCTACTCAAGATTTCCACTACTGGTTCTCCAGAACTGGTCAGAACCTGCTGAATACCACCTCTGGTACCCGGTATCTGACGATATTTCCAATATTTGGTGGACAATACTTTATGGTTTTACAGATGCAAATTAGGTACGTTCAATAAAATGTGAACCAAACGTTTTCCCTCCCACCTCATTGATTATATCTAATTGTCTCCATGATGCGATCCTTTCCACTAACTCTTTTAGGAGAAGTTTAAGCCACAAGTGGCTGAAACGTTTCCACGGGAAGAATCTTAATTAAACTTTAATCCTACTTGAGAAACTTCAGGGATCCTTCAATTGTTTTAGAAAATGTCAGAAGCGGCAACCCATTTTCCTTCTGCAAGAGACCAAAAGACTCTTAATCATTTTGAGCCATTTACCGGAAGGTCTGGGTGAACTGACGAGTCATGATGATGAAACTCCAGCCATTAAATGATTCATGGGTTCCCAGATGTATCTGGAAAAGATAGATTTTATATTGTGAGCAAACTAATGGGGGCTTTTTAAAAATCTACCCGTGATGTAGGGTAAATAAATTATCTGAGGGGAGGGAATAGTTTCTGTTGAGAGGAGAGTGGAGCATTGCTTACTGATGCTGGCCAGAAATGGTTTTCAGTGCCGGTTTGAGCCTGGCTCTCTGAGACAGGGTGAGCTCCCCGTTCTGACCAGGGGTGAGATGCTACTGGTTCTGCCTGGCTCAATTGAATCGGTAGCTCTGAAGAGCAGGAGACACCAAACCGGTTCTGTGTTTGCTGCTGTTTGGCCCACCCGCCCGCCTGGGCTCTTACCTGACCTTTATTTCCTGCTTTTTCAACCTCAGCTGCTTTGCATGGCACAGCTGAGGTTGAAAAAGCAGGAAAAAAGCGGCTTTCCAAACTCTATGTACCTGCGTGCAGCGCTTTTCCATTGTTTGGGCGGCACAGCTTAAGGTTTTTTACACACGCCCGCACAGCAAAACGTAGTCACCGAACCAGTAGTAACACCAGTTGAATCCCACCCCTGGTACTAACCCAGCCTTAGCAAGTAATGATAAGCTGCTTACTTGTGAGTAAAAACAAACCCCTTTTCAAACAGGGTAGGAACAGTTTTTTATGCACGGGAATCAGTGGTGGGATTCAAAGATTTTTACCACCGGTTCGGTGGGTGTGGCTTGGTGGGCATGCTTTGCGCATGTGCACACACTTTGCGTGTGTGTGAGTGCCAAATGCACACTTTGCGCAGGTGCAGAAGCTGCACTCTCCCCGTTGCTTCAGCAGCTGCCACATGGCAATCTGCCGTGCCACGCAAAGCAGCTGCGCTTCAAAAGCAGGGAATAAAGGCGACTATGGGCAGGGGTGGGATTCAAAATTTTTAACAACTGGTTCTGTGGGCGTGGCTTGGGTGGTGGGCGTGGCTTGGTGGTCATGTGACTGGGTGGACATGGCTTGGTGGTCATGTTATTGGCTGGATGTGCCCAACTCAATATCACTCACATCGAGGCACGCACCTCCTCGCCTGGCCTCTCACGACTGTGGAGATGCTGCAACAGTCGTAAGTGTGAAAAATGGACATAAGTCACTTTTTTCAGTGCCATTGTAATTCTGAATGGTCACTCCACACAAGCAAAGTACCAGCAAAGGAGGGGGAAAAAACTCCAGAGACGTTCCAGAGACAGGAAGTCTAGTCCTGCCAAGAATGTAATAAAGGTTAACGGTGAGGCAGTTTCTGTAAGCAACACCAGAATGTTTCCTTCCTGCCTTCCTGACAGGATTAGGCCAGTAATTTCTTCTAACAACAGGTTCTCCGAACTGCTTAGAATGTTAACAACTGGTTCTAGCGAATAGGTGCGAACTGGTAGAATCCCACCCCTGAGTATGGGAGCCTAGGTGGGCAGGTGAGCCCAACAGCAGAGTGACACAGAGAACCAGTTTGGTCTCCACTGCTTATCAGCATTACCAGCTTGGCAGAACCAGGCCAAACCAGTAGAATACCACCACTGACGTGGATAAACAAAAACCAAACGTAATTAGTCCCAACAGACCTGCTTCTAGCCAAGAAAACTGAATTGCTTGCTGTATCCTAAAAACAACCGGCCACTCCCAAACCCCTCCTATTTATTTCCCAGCCAGGTAGGGGCTGGCTATTGTCTGTGTCTGCTTTTCTCTGAGAGCTGGCTTATTGCTTTCTGTTGCTCTCCTCTCTTCTCTACCTATTTGTGCATCCGGCATGGGCCCCGTCTGTTCTTCCCTCTCACTCAGCTCAAGCCCTGAAGACAGCTGCCTCTCCACCGGGGGGAGGATGGAAGGCCCCAGCTCTGCATCTGCTTCTGATCCTGCTTCCTCGTCAGAGCCTTCCAAAGGCTGCAAAGCCAGCTCAGGCCCTCCCTCAGCCTCCCCCTCGCCTGACTCTCCTGTTAGCTCTGCTGGCAGCCAATAGGCCATCATACTCCCGTGACTTGTTCCTTAGCTTCTACTCACCCTGCAGTTCAAAAGCATGCGGGGTTGTGAGTAGATCAATAGGTACCACTGCGGTGGGAAAATCCCAGCCGCGTTTGGGTATGTGGTGATCTAGACCTGGCCAGACAAGAGGCAATGCAACACGAGGCGAGACAGGTAGAGGTGCCTGGAAGAAACAACAACCCAAGAGCCACTAAATCAGCTAGTGTAAGTTTAGTTCATCCGCTGAGTTGTATCAAGGATAAACACGCAAGTGCTGAACCTCCCTCCCTTCCTTCCTTCCTTCCTTCCTTCCTTCCTTCCTTCCTTCCTTCCTTCCTTCCTTCCTTCCTTCCTCCCTCTCCTCCCTCCCTCCCTCCCTCCCTCCCTCTTTCCTCCCTTCCCTTTTCTTTCCTTCCCTTCCCTCCTTCCTCTTCTACCTGCCACACACATCCCTTCTGTACAATTTCTCTTCCTCTTTTCCAAAATGGCATTTTCATTCTATCTTATTCCCCCACTCCATCACCCTGACCTTTAGGGCTGATTAAACAAGAACCTGGATCCCAGGAAGCCAAGTTGATAATCCAGTTCTTATTTCCTGCGCTTGGCGATTAAGCTTAATTTGTTCACCTTTACCTGGTGCGCAGCAACTTTTCAATTCCTTTTCTTCTTCCTTTCTCTCCCAACCAAATAATGAGTTGCCCTTGCTAAACATTACGCTGGTCATTTTTTTTTTCCACTGAGGCAAAAGCCAAAATTAAATCTACCCTTCGTTCTCCAGGCAAGAAACAATGAATGGAAAACTGAAATGCATTTCCAACATTGTCAGTGGTTAGGTCTTTAACTGAACAGATGTTGAGACTCTAGAAAAAGTACAGAGATGAGAAACCAGGATGATTAGGGACTAACTAAAACATGAAGAATGGTTACAGGAACTGGGCCTGGCTAGTCTAGTGAAGAGAAGGACCAGGGGAGACATGTTAGCAGTCTTCCAATATCTGAGGGGCTGCCACAGGGAGGAAGGGGTCAAGCTATTTTCTAAAGTGCCTGTAAGCCAGACAAGGAATAATGGATGGAAACTGAACAAAGAGAGATTCAATCTAGAAATAAGGAGAAACTTTCTGACAGTGAGAGCAATCAACCCACGGAACAGAAGTTGCCTTCGGAAGTTGTGGGAACGTCATCACTTGAGACTTTCAAGGAGAGATTGGACTGCCCTCTGTCAGAAATGGTGTAGGGTCTCCTGCTTGGGCAGGGGGTTAGACTAGATGACCTACAAGGTCCCTTCCAACTCTGATTATCTGTTATCTTGAGTTACAAGAGTTTGTTTAGTCACCGTTCAAAGTTACATTAGCACAGAAGAAAGAGACTTATGATTGATGTCTATGGAAATTTTCAGTCATCCAGGTCATGGCTGAAGAAGCTTCTTGGATGAGAAGTGAAACGTCTTCCAAAAAAACCCCAGAAAGTCCAGTTCCCTCTTGACTGATGACCAATTTTCATACTTATGACCATTGCAGCATCCCCATGATCATATGATCAAAATTTAGATGCTTGGCAACTGACTCATACTTACAATGGTGGCAGTGTCCTGGGGTCATGTGATCCTCTTTTGTGACCTTCTGACAAGCAAAGTCAACAGGGAAGACACTCAATAATCATGTTACTAACTTATCAACTGCGGTGATTCACTTTATAGCTACAACAAGAAAGGTCGTAAGCAGCAAAACTTAACAAACGTCTTACTTAGCAACAGAAAATTTGGGCCCAGTTGTGGTCAGAAGTCAAGGACTACCTGTACTTAAGAAAGAAGGCATTCACTGCCAACAAGCATGGAGTGTGTAACATGCAGAGCCTTGTCCTAAAGAGAAGTGCAGGGGTCGCCAATCTTTTGGACCTCAGGGACCACCAAACTCATAATTTTAAATCCTGTGGACCAGAAACCCCGGGAACCCCCCCAAAAAAATAAATGTCTGCAGGAAAATTCCCCACCCCATTTTCCTACTGATTGATCATTCTTTATTTGGGGTTGCAGGATACTGTCTCCAGTTCCATTCTCAGGAAGAGAGAGAGAAAGAGACTTTTTACAAGGAAAGCAGCAGAAGCAGCAAAAAGTCTTTCTTTCTCTCCCCCAAACTCCACCAGAAATGAGTCTTTGTGAGACTTGTTGCATCGGCGCAGCCTCTTGGAGCAAGGAGGCCTTGCAGGGTCCCAAAGACTAATTTCTGGCAGAGTTTGGGGGAGAGAAAGAAAGACTTTTTGCTGCTTTCCTTGCATGCAGCCAAAAGCAGAAGAAGAAAGAAGCGGAAAGAAGCAGCCCGATGGCCAGGCCAGGCGCGTGGGGCGAGTGGGGCAAGTTCCCCCCCACCCTTTCCCCTCTCCCCTCACTACTTCATGTTGTTCGCAATGCAAGCGACGGAAGCCTTGTGTTCCCATGGGCCATGTGGATGGCGCAGCCATGTGTGTTCCTGGAAAGCCTGAATCAATTGCTTTGGGGGTGCTTTGGGAGTGACATTTCTCTGTGGACCACCAAAATTTTCTCACGGACCACCAGTGGCCCCCCTGTCCACTGGTTGGCAACCACTGCCTTAGTGGGTTCAAAGGAGATATTTCTGGACCTGATAGGGTCAAATCTTTCAGCCCCAACCCAAGAAGAATATTTATCATTTTTAATTATTTGCAGGTGTCTCCGCCATGGTTCTGAATAATGGAATCCAGTAATAGTGGGACAAAATTAATAGCAATAGCACCTAGATTTATATACCACTTCATAAGCTTTATAGCTCTCTCTGAGTGGTTTACAGAGTCAACATATTGCCTCCAGCAATCTGAGTCCTCATTCAACCCACCTTGGAAGGATGGAAGGCCAGTCAGGATCGAACTCCCGGCAGTGGGCAGAGTTAGCCTGCAATACTGCATTCTAACCACTCTGCATCAGGGCTTTTCAAATTAAGTAGTCAATCAAAGACACAAAGCCCCCAAAGTCCCGGTTCAAACAATTGGCACCCCAGTTTTGAAGAGTTATTTATCTGCTTGTTTCCTTCATTATTATTATTTTTTTTTTTACAAATAATTCAAAGTGGCAAATATTTCCAGCATACGTTCTCCCTCAAATTTTTTCCTCACAACGACAACCCCGGATTGGCCCAAAGTCACCCAGCCAGCTTTAATGTCTAAGGTGGGACTAGAACTCACGTTTTAGCCCGGTGCCTTAACTCCTAGGCCAAAATGGTTCTCTGTACAGAATATATATAAAAAGATCTCCTTCGGTTCCTGTGTCAGTTTGGTATATTTCACTTCATCTTGATTAGAGGTTGTAGAAGATGCCTCTAACCATGACTTACCAGATTTGACTCTATATCACAGTTAATCAAGTGCCTGCCCTTAACAATCATTGTTTGCAACATTTACAGTGTGGTGTGTCATAAGTTCTGACAGGGGACAGGAGATGTTTGGCCTCTTTATTAAGTGCTCGGGAGGTTTTATTATTGCATGTCTGTTCAGCATGAAGACAGGTTTGAGAAAACATCTCCCACAAGTGCTTGGAATATAACCAGATCCTTCAGCCTTCAGCCAGGACTAGACTAATAAGTTGTCTCTCTTCTGATTGGGCCTTGATTTACAGACTAATCCAATCTTTCCAATTTCTTGCTGGCGAGAAGATAGCAAGATGGAAGGTAGTTTGAGTCTCCCCTTCTCTGTTGATACCTGCTTTCTCTAAGAAAAGAAAAGTGTTAAGTTTGAGCAATGAGAGGCTGAACCAGAGCATGAGTGCAACAGTACTTTATTTTACAAATAAAGGGCTGACCGTGCTTGCCATGCCTGGAACTGGCTCGCAGCAATCAGCAGCCAGTTGGACCCCGCAGCCTGCTTTTATAGCTGGCTGCTGGGGAGAACTGACCAATGGGAATGGGGGAATAACGCCCACACAAAGTGAGTGGACCTGAGTGAGAACTCCTTGAGTCCTCAGGACATAACACCCCTTCCCCCCAGATGCGAACACGCATAGTCCTTGAGGTAGATGGGGGGTTTGTGTTGGCGCCCGGAGCGGCGCAACTCGGGAACATTGTCTGACTGTTCGGTATCAGTCTGTGACGGTTGAGCTGGCATAGTGTCGCCAACACTCTCTCTGGACTGGCATCCTCGGAAACCACCGGGTTGGTTTCTGGAGTCAAACTCTCGTGGGTTGGATCCGGTTGATCAACTCTCTGGGCGCTGTTGTCCGAGTTTGGGCTGACCGAACGACCGCTGGCGCAGACTGGTCACTGGGTGCGGTGTGGCTGGGTGGCGGATGGGACGGTTCCCCTTTGACTGGAGACTCTGGATTCTTGTTTGCGAGGTTGCTGAGGCGCCTTCAGAGTTGGTCTATGTGTCTCCTCCAGACGCGACCATCCTCCAGCCTGACTCTATATGATCTCGGCCCGGTGACGGCGATGACCTCGCCCGGAATCCAAAGTGGGTCCCCAGCGAAATTCCTTGCGAATATCGGCTCCTGTAACATAAAATGTCTAACCCCCGAAGTGGAAGCGAGGGGAGAGTCAGGGCAGTATTGTGGGTGCAGTCTATCTAATACAGTCCTCAGGCGCCGGCCCATCAGAAGTTCCGCTGGGGACTTATTGGTGACTGCACAGGGGGTTGAGTGCTGGCTCATCAGGAACCGTGAGAGTTTGTGGTGCCAGTCATCTCTGCCAAACCTAGCGAGGGCCTCTTTGGTGGTCCTGACGGCCCTTTCAGCCAACCCATTACTCGCAGGGTGAAATGGGGCTGTTAAAATGTGGCGAATGCCTAGGTTGGCTGCAAAACGGCTGAATTCTACTGATGCGAACTGTGGGCCATTATCGGAGACCAAGGAGTCGGGTAGTCCATGGGTAACGAACAGGCGCGTTAACACGTTGGTGATTGCTAGTGTGGTGGTCGTGGATAGCTGCGCCATGTCTATCCACTTGGAATAAGCGTCCACGACCACTAGGAACATCTTTCCATGCACGGGGCCGACCAGATCGATATGGATTCTAGATCAAGGGGCGCTGGCGCTCTCCCATCTGGTAGGGGTGGCGATGGGGGGAGCAGGACAGGATTCCTGGCAAATGCTGCAGGAACTTACCCAATTGACAATGTCCTCGTCTAGACCCGGCCACCACACGTAGCTGCGTGCCAACGCCTTCATTCTCACAATGCCGGGGTGTCCCTCGTGCAACGCTTCCAGGACTCGGGTACGCAGCGAGGTCGGAATGACCACTCGAGTGCCCCACAGTAGACAACCCTGCAAACTGGACAGCTCCTGCATGCGAGTCTTAAAGGGTGCGAATTTGTTATCAACATTGCCTCCCAGCCACCCCTCCTCACCCAGTCGAGCACCTGGGCGAGCGTTTGGTCTGCCTTGGTTTTGGCGGCGATGTCAAGGGCGGTGATGGGCAGGTCCAACTGGGTGATTTCAAAAATGGCATTGACAGGAGCTGGGTCTTCAGCCGGAGCGGGTAAGGGGCAGCGACTGAGTGCGTCAGCGTGGGATAGAGTTTTGCCCGGGCGGTGGATAAGTTTGTATGAGTAGGCCGCTAGGAAAAGTGTCCACCTTGTCATCCGAGGGGAGAGGACTTGAGGTGTCTGTTTGTTGCCGGCCAGTAGGCCCAGGAGGGGCTTATGGTCGGTGACCAGTTCGAAGAAGTGGCCAAAAAGGAATTCGTGAAACTTTTTCACGGCTGCAACAGCTGCTAGGGCTTCCTTGTCTATTTGGCTGTAATTTCGCTCCGTGGCCGAGAGCGTCCTGGAGAAAAAGGCGATGGGGGCCTCGGCGCCATTGGCGAGTCGGTGACTAAGGACCGCCCCAATTCCAAAAGGGGATGCGTCTGCTGCCAGTACTAAAGGAAGGTTGGGGTCGAATTGGATGAGCACTGCCTCTGACGTAAGTAGTGATTTGACGGCGTTAAACGCCTGGTCTTCTTTGTGCCCCCAGTGCCACGGTGACTTTTTGTCTAGTAATCTGTGTAGGGGTTCGGCTACTGAGGCTTTATGGGGCAAAAAGGATGCATAAAAGTTTAGGAGTCCCAAGAAAGCTTGTAGCTCCGTTTTGGAGGTCGGTGTGGGAGCTTCGTGGATCGCCCTGACCTTGGACTCCAGGGGTGAATGCCAGAGGCGTCAATTTTATAACCCAGAAAGTCCACCTGTCTAGTGGCAATGGCGCATTTTCTTTTTTTTAACTTGAGGCCATGCTGTCTGAACCTCTCTAACACTGCTCGCACTCTCTGGAAGAGTTGGGGTCTGTCCCTGGCCGAGACCAAGATGTCGTCAAGTAGGGTACTACACCAGGGAGGCCCTGTAAAATCCGCTCCATGAGGGATTGAAAAATACCCGGGCAACACTTACGCCAAATTGGAGACGCTTGCATCGGAAGGCACCCCTGTGAGTGACGATGGTCTGAAGTTCCGCTGTTTGGTTATCAACAGGGAACTGTTGATATGCTTGAGACATGTCCAATTTAGCAAAAATACTGCCCGGTTCGAATGTGTGCAATAAGTGCTGAATGACGGCACGGGTTAGGCGCTAACTTGTAAATATTTATTGATTGTTGTCTTGTAGTCCGAGCAAATTCTCAGGCTACCATCTTTTTGAGGGTGTGACAATGGGCGTCTCCCACTTGGCGAAATCTGTTGGCTCAATGACCCCTTGTTTTAGTAGTTTATCCAATTCAGCGTCTAGTTTTGGTCGAATAGCAAATGGAACTCTACGTGGTTTTAATCTGATTGGGACTGCCTGGGGTCAACGGTGAACGAGATGGGGGTTCCATTATAACACCCCAGCTCCTCGCTGAACACATCTGCGTAGTCAGCGAATAAGGAGTCAGTGTCTGAGGTTGAGACAGCATGGACTCCTGTTAACCCTAGGCCGAGGTGGGGAAACCAATCGAGCCCCAATAAGGTGGGTAGATTTCCGTTAACTACCACTAGAGGTAGGTGGCCTTTAAAAGCTCTAAAACTGACAAAGAACTTGCCTCTGCCGATCACGGGAATGGCCTTCCCCTGGTAGTCCTTCAGACCGAACTGGCATCTCTGAAGCTGGGTAGTAGATAGGCTGGGGTGGAGTCTCTTGAGGGTGTTCACGAGATTATTGAGAGCGCTGACCCTGTGTCAACCTCCATGTGGCACGGTTTACCTTCTAGGGAAACGGAGAGAGAAATTTTACTAACAGAGTGGCAAGTACGCCTGGCAAGGCGGTGCGTGTGACAGTTTAATACTTGCCTCTGTGGTCCCGAGTGCGAGGACGGGGTCTTTGTGCAGCGCTTTGGGGGCTTGGCAGACTCTCGCAATGTGCCCCTCTTATGGCAGTTGTTGCAAACGGCTCCTTTAAACTTGCAGGTGGCCCTTTGATGTGATCCCCACAGGCTAGGCACAGGGTGATGTGCTTGGGTGGACCGGTGTATTCTTGTTTGGCCCCTACCTGCGACCGTCTGTCATTGGTGAGGCGATGGACATCGTTCTCATCGTTGTGGCCTTCCTCCGCTTCCACCTCTTCGGAATGGACTGGGAACGCTGCTAGCTTGGCGCTTGGGCCCTGAATTTCGGTGGCTGAGTTCGTTGCTAGCTCGGCTGCTAGGGCCTCCTCTACCGCTGCTGCGAGGTTGAGGTCTTTTTAGCTAGCAGTCGCCTCTGTAGGTTGAGATCCTTGACCCCACAAACCAATTGATCGAGGAGCATGTCCTCCAGGTATGTTCCAAACCCGCAGTGCAGGGCTGCTGTTCTGAGGCGGCCATATATTGGTTGATGGTCTCCTTACTTGATTGCTTCCTCATTCGGAACATGAACCTCCTGGCGATTTGTGAAGGCCTGGGAGCGTAGTGGTTTGTGAGGATCTCAAGCAACTCGGACCACGGAGCGTTTTTAATTCTCTCGGCGCCACGAGTGCTGCAGCGGTATCGTAAACGGTGGCTCCGCAGTAGATTAGGAAATAGGATTTTTTCCGATGCTCTCCCGCATCCGACAGGCCGACCGCATCGATGTAATGATTGAAACGGTTCTTATACGATTCCCACTTCTCTTCGTCTGGTTTAAACGCCGGGAATACTGGATTGGAACTCATGGTGCTGGAACGGCTGGGCTACCTGCGGGAGAAATCTCTCTGGGACTATGAACGCTCGTGAGTTACTAGTGATATCAGCTCTGGAGAGGTTTTTTGCTACCCTCTCTTTCTCTCTCTCTGGGTTACCACGTTGGCTGCTAGCCGTTGGAGGTGTCTTGATTCGCGCCAAAAAGTGGGCGTTAGTGACTCTCTACAGCGCTGTGCTGTGATTCCCTACTGGCTCGAAATTCAAATGACACCCGTTTGAATTTCGCGCCAAATGCAGAGCGGCTGCGGCTCGCAGCGCTTCACTTTCCCCGTGGCGAGGCTAACAAGCAGCTACAGACGCTTCTAACTATTTGACTCAGACCGCTTTCTCTGGCTGCGGATCTGCGTTTGCTCTTTTTGATCGCTCGTTTCGCTAGCTGACCGCTCTCTCTGGCTGCGGATCAGCGTTTCCCTTGTTGCCAGCCGATCGCTCTCTCTGGGCTGTAGATCGGTGGCTAGTGACTCAGCGGTTGCAAGGTGCTTCTGGTAGCCATCCCATCCTCGTCGCCAGTGTTAAGTTTGAGCAATGAGAGGCTGAACCAGAGCATGAGTGCAACAGTACTTTATTTTACAAATAAAGGGCTGACCGTGCTTGCCATGCCTGGAACTGGCTCGCAGCAATCAGCAGCCAGTTGGACCCCGCAGCCTGCTTTTATAGCTGGCTGCTGGGGAGAACTGACCAATGGGAATGGGGGAATAACGCCCACACAAAGTGAGTGGACCTGAGTGAGAACTCCTTGAGTCCTCAGGACATAACAAAAAGAGTTTTTTTTTTAAATGGCATTTTCAAGAAATCCTTTAGCCCTGAACCAGGGATAGGTCAGCTCTTGCCAAACACACCTTACTGTCTTGAGAAATCCAACCTAGAACTAAGGAGGAATTTCCAGACAGTGAAAACAAATAATCTGTGGAACAGCTTGCCTGCAGAAGTTGCGGCTGCTCCATCACTGAAGATTTTCAAAAAAAGTTTAGGCAGCCATTTCTCCAGGTTTGATATCACCTTCTTTGATAAAGTGATTGTTGGAAGAAAGATCCATCTGGTTCAATTCCAAGCCGGGAGAAAGACATTGGAAACATGGAGGCTGATTGGAAAGAGGGTTTAATGGTGAAGCGGAATCACCAAGCACATGGGTGATTCTGGGCAGCTGACCACATAGAATTGAGAGAGATGGGGGGCAGTTATACCCTGTCTTGGGCTTTGCACCTGAACTTCCTGTTCCTGTGCAAGAACATGTATTCTATTGGCTGCTATAGGAGTCATAGCTAACTTTGCAAGTTGCCTGAGACCCAGGTTTGGTTGAAGTTTGCTGGGTGATACAATGAAGGGGTTTGTTGTGCAATTCCTATTGTGACTGAAGGCTAACCCAGACCTTGCTGCAAGCAGTAATGGATTGAAAAATCTGCATTTCTAAAGCTGCCACAGCTCAGTATATGCTTGGTGGGAGGGCAGGGACCTGAGGCTCTGGGTTTCTGTCTCCTTTAAGATTTTTCTTTTTCTTTTAGGGGAAATATTTTATCCTGCCTTTTTAATATTTCTCAAAACATTTCATTCTTCTGGGAGAGGGGTGGATGCTAACTTTCGACATGACTATATTCGTGGATCAAAGAAAGCTGTCGATACCATATACTTAGACTTCAATAAGGCATTAGATAAAGAATGTCTTACTAAACAAGAATGATTAGGAAGTTGGAGACCATAAACATACAAAGAACGGTTCCAGGAATTGGGTAGGACTAGTTACAGTGGTGGTATGCTACTGGTTTGGACTGGTTCAGCCAGAGTTGATGATCCAAGCTCTGTAAAGGACCTTGGAATACTCATCTCTAATGATCTAAGTGCTAGAGCCCACTGGAACTTCATAGCCAAAAAGGCATTAAGAGTTGTTAACCTAATCCTGCATAGCTTTTTCTCTGGTAATATCACATTACTAACAAGAGCACACAAAACATTTGCTAGGCCAATACTCGAATACAGCTCATCAGTCTGGAACCCACATTATGTATCTGATATTAGCATAGTTGAGAAAGTCCAGAAATATTTCACAAGAAGAGTTCTCCACTCCTCTACTCGTTGTTGAATACCTTATGCCACCAGACTTGAAATCCTAGACCTAGAAAACCTTGAATTATGCCGTCTTTGGTCTGATCTAAGTATAGTATATGAAATCATACATTGCAATCTCCTACCTGTCAACGAATACTCCAGCTTCAACCATAACCACACAAGAGCACACAATAGATACAAACTCAAGGTTAACCACACCAAACTTGATTGCAGGAAATACGACTTCAACAACAGAGTGGTCAATGTCTGGAATACTCTACCTGACTCCGTGGTTTCTTCCCCAAATCCCCAAAACTTTAACCTCAGACTGTCTATTATTGACCTCACCCCTTTCCTAAGAGATCTGTAGGGGGCGTGCATAAGTGCACCAACATGCCTACCGTCCCTGTCCTATTGTTTCTTTTATTTTTCTTATATGTATCCATTTCATGTATTCATAACTATGTTTTTACTTATACCTAATACCATGTAAGTGATTGACAAATCAAATAAATTAAAAAACCCTCTGAGGATCAGCTGAGAGGAGGAGAAAAACTCTCCAACCATCAGCTGAGAGGAGAAAGAAAAGAAAAGTGCAGGATTGGCCCTTTCACCCACCCCTGTGCTTTTCTCTTCTTTATCCTCTCAGCTGATTGGTGCTACAGGCCTTATCTGGTATGTGGAAAGCTGCACACACATGTTAGGTATGTGTACACATGTGTGATCACTGAACTGGTAGTGGAACAGGTAGGATCCCGTTGCTGGCTAGTTAGTGAAAAGAAGGACTAGAGACATAATAGCAACGTTCCAATATTTGAGGGGCTCCTACAAAGATGCAGGGGACAATCTCTTTTTCAAAAGCCCCTGACAGTGAAAACAATTAATCAGAGGAACAGCTTTTCTTCAGAAGTTATTGATGCTCCATCACTGAAGGTGCTCAGAAAAGATTGGGCAGCCATCTGTCCAGGTTGATATGAGGGCTTCCCCCTTGGGCAAAGGGTTGGGTTAGAAGATCTCCAAAGTTCCTTCCAGCCCCCATCCTGAAATCTCCTCTCTGGGAATGTTGCATACCCAAAGCTTTGGAGCTGTATTCCATGGCCATTGTTGCAAATCTGAACATCTGCAGATGTTTATCTGGAGGTATAACATACACACACAGGTGCTCTTTGCTCTCTGCATAATAAAGCTTACAGCTCAAGAGTAATTCAACCCAAAAGGATGAAGGACCCCAACAGAATGAAATTAGAGCTGTAGATTTCCTTGCCTGCTGCCAGCAACCACCTGCTGTATTATTCCTTCTCTTAACCTTAGGCTAAACATTGAGCAACATGACTGATTTTCAAGCTCTCCCCCTCTGCCTTCATCCGAGCTGTTTATTCCGTAGGCTTCATGGAATTTTGCCCACACTCAGACAGCCAAACTGCATTTCCAATTGCACTTGGAATTTTCCACATTTAGGATGAAAAAATACAACAACACTCCTACGCTGTCTGATGGGGGATATGCACATTTATTCAGAGAAAGAAGAAAAGGATTATCTGTGTTGGACAAGAGGCAGTAAAGAAAACCACGGTGACCTCTTAAAGTGGTTAACCAAAATCAGGAACTGGCAAATCAATCCTTTTCATCGGGAATACATTGTTGCTCTATTCCTCTTCCTTCCGTGGCATTAAACATTTTTCAAGAATGTTTGTTTCTGGGGATGAGGTCGTCCATTCGCCTTTTCTCCTGATGCAATGCAGAGACTGTCAGTGGGTTAAAATCCCCACAATGTGGCCTCCACACTAGAAGTGCTTTAATGTTCTAACCTAGGCTTTCCAAGATCGTGAAGCAGACTCCTCTGCCCGATAAAACCCCTTTTATTTAGGTTAGAGTGAATTCCTCTCCAGCAAAGTCTCAGCAAACAGTCTTTCATGAGATTTCACAACTGCAGATCTTCATCAGGCTTGGAGAGCTGCCAGGCCGATATCTTCCAAAAGCCAGGCTGTAGCAGCAATTACTTGGTAAGAAGTCAGGAACAGATCTTCACCCTAATAAATCGAACTAATTGTCTCCTGCAAAACCTCACTCCCGTTTTGCTCCTCTTTATTCCCTATGGAAGGGTCCATTCAACATCCACCTGTAGCTTTACTCCTGAGTCAACTCTTGTCCCTTAACTGTTCCCTTCATCTGGCAGCTCTGCTCATGCGCACACTGGGAACAGGCTCCAGCTGTTCTTCTGCCCCACTGATCTCTGACTCTGAAGGCAGCTGATAACTGTCCATCACGGGAGATTTTAAAGAAGAGACTGGGTAGTCATTTGTCTGAAATGGTAGAGGGGCTCTTGCTTGAGCAAAGGGCTGGACTAAAAGACCTCAAGATCATTTACAAATCTGTTATTCCGATGTATTTCCTTTCTATGGGAAAAGTCCCGCCAAGCATGAAAACCCAATGGGTGAGTTTGGGCCAATCACCAGGATCCTGAGAGTTCTAGTTCTCCCTTAGGCCTGAAAGTCGACTAGGTGGCTTTTGGGCAAATCATTTTCTCTCACCTCAACCACTTCACAGGGCTGGAGGAAAGAATGTTAGGTATGATTCTCACCTTGAGTTACCCATAACAATAAAAGTAGGATAGAAATAACTCAATAATAAAATAGCAAGAATTGCTTTTCAGGAAGGCTCATCCCCCATGAGCATTCTGGGATGTCACCACTCCTGGTTGCTCATAGAACTGAATAAAAGGGAATAATCATCATCACAAGAAAACATCCGTAATGGTCTTTCTGTTCTGAAGATTGGGAATAAAAAAAGCAGGTCATTTTTGCCAGAAGTCTCAGTTACACTGAGAGTCTGTCAATTGCCAATATTAAGTTGCATTCCCATCTATCAGGCTGAGCGTCTTTCTCTCCGAGAAACTGATACTCATGCAAGCCATTAAGAAGCAATGCTGAGTCACACCGCAACTCAAATTCAGCGGAAATCTCTTCTTTTCGCTTCTTATTCCTCTTTCCCCTCCTTCTCCTCCTGGGAAGAAAAAAAAAAGCAAAACAAGGAAATTCCAGGTCTAGGGGAAGGGGAGAGAGAAAGAGGGGGGGAGAGACGGAAAGAGAGATGGAGAGAGAGAGATATGGAGAGAGGGAGAGGGGGAGAGGGAAAGAGAGTGAGAGAGAAATGGAGAGGTGGGAGAGAGAGAGAGACATAGAGAGAGATGGAAAGAGAGACAGAGAGAGATGGAGAGAGAGGGGGGAGATGGAGCGAGAGAGGGAGATGGAGAGAAAGACAGAGAGAGAGATGGAGAGGGAGAGAGAGAGATGGAGACAGAGAGGGAGACAGAGAGGGAGACAGAGAGAAAGGGAAACAGAGATGGAGAGAGAGACAAGGAGAGAGAGTAATGGAGAGAGAGGGGGGAGAGAGAGAGAGGGAGAGAGAGAAAGGGAGACAGAGATGGAGAGAGAGACGGGGAGAGAGAGTGATGGAGAGAGAGAGAGAGATGGAGAGAGAGGGGTGATGGAGAGAGAAAGGAAGACGGAGAGGTGGAGAGAGAGATGGAGAGAAAAACACACAGAGAGAACTTTTTACACACATTATCCAGCATGAGGTCCATCTGAGATGCACTCAGGTGCCTTTAGAAAAGAAAGACAGAGAGAAAGAAAGAAGGTCTCACAGCAAGCCATCTTGTTTGTTTGCTCTTGAAGGTCACCTCTCCAGCTCCCCTTTTCAGACCCTAATTGTCCATTCTCATTACAGAGCCATCATTTCCGATTTCAGAACCACGGGGGACCTTCAACCCTTCATAAGATAAGTTTAAGGGAGACATCAGGCCTTTGAAGGATGCTTTGATTCATTCTGATGAGGCCATTTGGAGTGTGAAGGCAACCGAGTTCTCGTCAAGAGGAACGTGCCTTGCTTCAAAAAGCAACTTGGATTGCCTTGTACTTCGGATCGGACTTTGCAAAACCACCTGAGGAGACCTGAATGTTACATGTCTAGAAGATTCTGACTGTTATACAAGATTGCTCAAGGCTCAGATTGGAGTGGGCAAAGTGAAACAACACGGTTGCAGGAACCAGGTACGTCCAGTCTATGAAAGAGAAGGATTAAGGATGACACGATAGCAACGTCCCACTCTTTGAGGGGCTGCCACAAAGAAGAAGGGAACAATGTACTCTCCAAAGCCGCTGAAGGCAGGACAAGAAGCAACGGATGGAAACTAACCAAGGAGAGATCCAACCCAGAACTCAGGAGAAATTTCCTAACAGTGAGAACAATCAACCAGTGGAACAACTTGTCACCAGAAGTTGTGGGTGTCCCACCACTGAAGGTATTTAAAAAGATACTAGACAGCCGTTTGTCCTGAATGATATAGGGTCTCCTGCTTGAGCAGGGGGTTGGACTAGAAGACCTCCAAGGTCCCTTCCAACTCTGTTATTCTGTTATTAGTATTCTGAGAATTATTTAAAAAGTGAATGTTTTTAGGAGATCTGTGAAGACTGAGATGTTCAAAGGAATTATTATGGCTGTCGTTGTCATTCCCAAAACCTCTGGTCCAAGTGAGTGACCCAGATTGGATCTTGCAATAAAGGAAATTGTTTAGAAGTAAGTCCACCTATCTTTCTTGGTTTGGGGAACCTGACATGATGTATTAAATACATATGCCGCCCAACATCCAGAGACTTAAAATGTTTATATCTTCATTAATGTTCAAGAATCCAAGACGAACATCCTTTCCTGACAGTTAGAACAATTAATCAGTGGAATGACTTGCTTCTAGAAGTTGTGAATGCTCCAACCCTGGAAGTTTTGAAGAAGAGATCGGATAACCACTTGTCTGCAGTGGTGTAGGGTTTCCTGTCTAAGCAGAGGGTTGGACTAGAAGACCTCCAAGGTCCCTTCCAACTCTGTTTTTCTTTTTTATTCTATTCTAACATCTGCATCCTCAATTTAGAACAATTGGTTCAGACTCAGACAAACAATTATTTTGCCAACAGCAAAAAACAACAACACTAATAACACCACTAGCATGCTTTGTTAGGAGATCTATGAAGACAGAACTGTTCATAACAATTATTACGGCTGCTGTTGTTGTTACTATGATTTCATTTTTGTGTTTTGTTGAGGTTTTCATTTTTGTAAATTCTTATTTATTTATTAAATTTCTATACTGCCCCTCTCATTAATACAACGACTCTGGGTGGCTTACAGTAGAATAAAAAGTTAAAAGTTCTAAAATACAAGCAGAAGAAAAAGTTAAAAATTATCAACCAAAATGATGGGCAGCCTGGAGGTAAGAATTTTTAATTTTCTTATCCTATTAGCTACCCTCAACATTGCAGGACCCTGTGGGAGCTCCAGAGCTCAAGCAGCAGAGCCAAATTTTGGGTCTTATCATGGACATACAAGGGATGCGGTGGCTCAGTGGCTTAAGACGCTGAGCTTGTCGATCAGAAAGGTCGGCAGTTTGGCGGTTTGAATCCCCAGCGCCACATAATGGAGTGAGCTTCCGTTCCTTGTCCCAGCTTCTGCCAACCTAGCAGTTCGAAAGCATGTAAAAATGCAAGTAGAAAAATAGGGACCACTTTGGTGGGAAGGTAACAGTGTTCTGTGCACCTTTGGCATTTAGTCATGCTGGCCACATGATTATGGAGACATCTTTGGACAGCGCTGGCTCTTCGGATTTGTAACGGAGATGAGCACCGCCCCCTAGAGCCAGAATCGTCGAGCACGCATGTGCGAGGCGAACCTTTATTTTTGTCGTGGACATTCTATTACATTACTGCTTTTTAAATGCTATTCCTATTTCTTGTGAACTGCTGAGAATCTGGTTGGATTGACGAGGCATAGATCAAAATCAGTCAGAGAAATTGAAGCAGGATATTGAAAAATCAAACTCTCTATTGCCCCTCGCCATTTGTCAGAAGTTCCCTAGAGCTGAGAAAAAGATTTATTCTGCTTGTAACAACCAAAGCTTTTTTTTCCCCCTCCTACTTCAAACTGAGGCACATTCAACATTTGGAAAGAACCTCGTAGATCTTCTCAAAACAAGTTGCTGATGGAGTCTTATTTATTCAGAGAAAAGTTGATAATGCTATTGTGAAGAGTACAGAAAAGAGCACAGTTGGAAGGAAAATGACTCCTGGTGTTTCATTGGGGACTACAAACAATCTTGGAAATAAATGTGTTGATAGAGTGTGGAATTCTGTTTTGCTTTATGACAACGGCGCTGGCTTCTTCTTTCCATTTTTGTACGCTACGGGAGATGTTTGAGGCATGCTGCTTGGGGACAGAGTAACAGAGTTGGAAGGGACCTTGGAGCTCTTCTAGTCCAGTTCCCTGGTCAAGAAAGAAAACCCTGTACCTTTTTAGACAAATTGGCTGTCCCGTCTCTTTTTAAAGACCTCCAGTGATGAAGCATCCCACAAACTTCTGAGGGGGCATATGAGGGGAACCCATGGATGTAATCATACATTTCCTGGTAACATTTTTGAAGAGTTTTAATTGAAAGAAATAATAGCAATAGCACTTATAGTTATACACCTCTTCATAATGCTTTACAGCCCTCGCTAAGTGGTTTACAGAGTCAGCATATTGCCCCCAACAATTTAGGTCCTGATTTTACCCACCTCGGAAGGAGGGAAGGCTGAGTCCACCTTGAGCCTAGTGAGATGTGGACTGCCAAATTTCAGGTAGCCAGCAGTCAGCAGGAGAAGTCTGCAGCAGGGGTGGTAATTCAGCAGGTTCTGACCAGTTCTGGAGAACGGTAGCGGAAATTTTGAGCAGTTTGAGTAGTTTGAATTTTTGAGTAGTTTGAGGCATGCATAAGCGCACCAATGTGCCTACCGTCCCTGTCCTATTGTTTCTTTTATTTTTCTTATATGTACCCATTTCATGTATTCATAACGAAGTATATACTTATAACTATTATCTTGTAAGCGATTGACAAATCAAATCAAATCAATAAATAGTTTGGAGAATCAGCAAATACTGTCTCTGACTGGCCCCGCCCCCATCTATTCTCTGCCTCCCATTGAGTCCCAGCTGATTGGCTGGGTCTTCTTTTGTTGCCCCGCACAGGAGAATGGAGCTGGAAAGCAGGTCAGTGGGGTGGGGAGGGAATGGGATTTTGTAGTATCCATCCCCCAGGAGTGGTGTGGAAATGGAGATTTTGCAGTATCCTTCCCCTGCCACGCCCAAGCCACACCCACAGAACTGGTAGTAAAAAAAAAAAATTGAATCTCACCGCTGCTACAAGGCCCCTTCCAACTCTGTTAACCTGTTACAAATCCATCTGACTTCATTTGCCTATTGAAACAGGCGGAGAAAAGCTATGCCTTTGCGTACATGAAAGCATCTAAAGAAGAGCTGTCAAATTCCCAGCCTGAGAACTGGATGCATTACGCGATGGCCACGCCCACACCCGGTTGAGCGAAGGGGAAAAAAGTCCTGATACACTCCGTGACACCATCGTGATGATGTGAATTGGACACCCCCTGATCTAAAGCATCTGAGTTAATTTCAGAGGCACCCACCCCACCCCCATATAATACATTATTATTGCATCCCCACTTACCAATTCCATCTGGAGAGCCACTTTAACCCAGAGACTGAGTTTATCTTTAAATTAGAATATTTGCTCAGCTTTAGTAGAAAATGTGCAAAACATCTTGTTTTGAATCCTGCAGGTGTTTTGGCTTAAAGCCAGCTTTCCCCTTGGACTCAGTGCTCTTCCTTTATAATATGCAAAACCAGTTTATTTTTCTTACCTACTTGACAGAGGGTTCTCTAACTTTGCCCATTGCCAAACTTGCAATCCCATTCTTGATCTGCTGGTAATTTAGATGTTCATCTATCTATCTATCTATATAAGCAAAATACCCCTCACGCGTCATCACAAAATCTCCGTAAAGCCTACAAGCTTGAAATGTGGCACGTATGTTCCTCTTGGCTTCTAGGTGCTCA
The DNA here is from genome assembly GCF_049901715.1 of Pseudonaja textilis. Classification (NCBI taxonomy): domain Eukaryota; kingdom Metazoa; phylum Chordata; class Lepidosauria; order Squamata; family Elapidae; genus Pseudonaja; species Pseudonaja textilis. Next base: position 250,080,576 of record NC_141991.1, read on the forward strand.
CTAAGAAAAGATTTCAAAATGACCATCAGGGCATTAGTATTTCCTATATTATTATTCTCCCTCCCCACCCGAAAAGAAACCTCTTCCAAATGCAAAACACAAGCAGAGGACAGGAGTTTTTGTTTAGGTTTTAGTTTCACAGCACCAAGCAGCTTTAGCACAGAACAGCTGAGCTAAGCCACGCACAGGCTCCTTGTTGTCTCCTTCTTGCTCAGACAGCAAATACCACTTCAGTTTCCAAACAGCCCTCAACTCTGTCACACACTGACAGGATGCTAGCCAGACGTATACCGATGGATGCTGGTAGGCAGAGGCACAATTTTTTCCCGTTATTTTCTTCCCCCAAAACTAAGCCCGGTCACATAGCTTCGTAGCGAAGCACGGGTATTGAGCTAGTTTGTATATAGATTTGCGACACAGGACCAACACAGTCCTCACAGAAAGAAATAATTTGTGGGCTCTATTCTTCTTAATACAAAAGGAATTTTTTTAGTGTCAAATTAATGGGGTAGCTTTGCTCTTGCTACAGACAAAACTGGACTAAAAGCAGAATCACCTATCTCTGCCATTCTTTATTTTGAATAGACGTATTTTGTTCAGATCTGTTACTTGGCAACCTGTTTGCATGCTCTGATTCTATTTAGGGTAGTTAAAATACCATTCCTTCTGGCTGCATAAAAAGAAGAAGTGAGAGAAGATTTCTTTGTGGGCCTATTGAGGTTCAAATGCCATTAGATTATTACAGGTGTTTACCTCTCTGGTAAAATGGCACACAGTAGATACCTACCACTGCTTACAAGTGTTCTTTTCAATTGCATTGCATTAAATGAATCCAGAAAAGACATGTGCAAATACATTAATAAACAGTCTCGCAGTAAATGCAATCCCAGTCTTGAAAAACATATTAATGGAAAAGGGGAACAGAGGTTAAAGGCCTTGTGCTGTAAACAAAAGAGTTCCACAAATGTCAGCTATATAGCTCAAAGGTCTTCTTCTTTTCCCTTTAATTATTTCAGAGGGTGAAAAACTGCACGTCATTCCAACCAGCTATTTGGGGAAATCAGATACAGTCTTCTACTAGGGCTTAATGATGAATCTTTTAGCTTGAAAAATGCTTGAAAGTTCTGCAATTCCTTGTACAGTATAGTTAATCATGATGTAGTGGAATGTAGGCTGGATTCCCAGAAGGGAGGGGCTGCATTGCAGAGGACCAAGAGACAGTAAAGTTTGGTTGGGAGGAAGAGAGTTAAGATGGCTCCTCCCTTGCAATTCTCAGAGTCTGTCTTAAATGTTGCCAGTCATTTCTTGAATTTAGCAAGATTTCTGTTGATAGGTGAGGAACAATAAAGGAAATTACGTACATTCAATTCCACAGCTTCTATCCCAGGGCAGTAGCTCTGTTGAATTCTACTATATGGTGCAGTGTTGGTGTGATGTCGGGGTTTTCAATTCAGTGTGTGGAGTGTAAAGGATGTGTGTTTGTGTTTATTTTCATGGTCATGATGTGCATTGAAGATGGTGTTTGATTTTGTTGTATGAGGTGCAATGACAAAAAAGTAAACTAAAACTAAACTAAACTAAACAACTACTAAGATTGTTGGCCATGCAAGTATAAAAACAGCCAGGGAAATGATTGAAGTCTGGGAAACAGGACACTTCTCAGTCAACAAAAGTGTTGTTTTAGCCCCAGCTTATCAAGTACATAGGAAGGCTTGGAAGCACAAGTAAACAACAGTCAATCGCCGGCCATCAACACACCAATCAACCAATAGGGAGGCACCACATAAATATAACTTATAGGCTAGCCCAAGCACATCTTCCAGTAGAGAGAAATTCTCTGAGGATGGGACCCAGCATGAATCTGAAAGCTCGGAAGAGTAAACACGTGGTCCTGGTCACCAACCCAGATTGGATCTTGCAATAAAGGAAATTGTTTAGAAGTAACTCCATGTGTCATTCTTGGTTTTTGGAGCCTGACGTCATGCATTAAATGAATAGGCTGCCCCTGTCAGAGCCTGAATCTTGGGAGGAAGATGAGCTGGAACTAGAGCCTTCAGAGATTGAAGCGGCAGCTTTGTTGGCTTCGAAGGAAAATGGGGAGGAGCAGGCCCAGTCAACCAGGGCCTTTCAGGATTGGAATGGCTTGTAGGCAGGGAGGAATGGGGACAGGATGACCAAGAGAGGCTAAGAAGTGAACATGAGAGGCAGAGCTCCGGCAATGAGCAAGGACTACTCCCTCTTGATCCTTGAGCACTGAGAGTAGAGAGAAGGCAAGAACAACACAGACTGACCCAGCTAGTAGGAGGAGCTCTTCTTCACCCCTCTTCACAAGGCATATCTGAGGGCTGAGACTTAAGGAGACACCGGGGGGAGGGGAACAAATGCTGAATTTATGAAGTGTTGAGTGTTGAAATTTGAACTTTGCTGTATTCCCTGTGTTCTTTCTGGATTTCTGGATACTTGCCTTGCTTCTTTGATTCCTGGACTCTTTGACTTGCCCTGCTGGATTTCTTGCTTTGCATCTGTCATGCCCATGTTGGTGTCTGACTCAAAAGGGAGAGCAAGAACAGCCGATACAGAGTGGAAATGTGGCTCTGGAGGTTGTGGAGGAAACTGGGGAGGGGCACAGGCCAGCTGGGCAGTCAGAAGAAGATCCAGGCCCATCCCCTCTTCATCTTAGGGCATGCAGGGAGGAGAGGATCAGGGAGAAACGTGAATGGTGTGGTCTATGGGGGAGGAAGGGGCCCTGATGACCTTCATGGGCTGCAGCTGTGAGGACTGTTTAAAAGGACAAACTGTGCATGGTCCAGTGCTGGAAGCAAAACATGAAAATATTTCTAGTCTGTCAGTTCTTATCTGAGTTCTGGCATCCTTCCCAGTGTGTGTATTTCAATATCTATAGATGTCTTCAAGTCCTTATCCTGCTTTGTCTCATTAATTGCTTCAGTGTGGTTTGTGTTGTTTTTTTCTATTTATAATTTATATGTATTTTGAGTTTGAACAGCATTTCTTCCTTTTTGCAACTGTTTGTGGGGGAGTTTTTTCTCCAGTCAATGATAATTGGAGCTTTGAAGCCAAGTTGAAGGAATTAAAGGGATTTCACCTGTTTTTGTGACTTTGTTGCTTTTGTATCCCACCCTGGGTCATCACAGCAGCTGTGGTGCTCATAGCATTGGGCTGGACTGGGCTGGACTGTTTGCAGCCAGAGGCTGCTTGAGGTATGAGTGGGGGTTTGTTATCACTTTGCTCAGGAACTTGCCAGAAAAGTGGGAGCATTTGGGGAAATTTGAAGCAACAAAGGAGCGATTTGAACTGCCAGCTGCCTATGTTATGTCTATGCCATGCACCAGGTCATCACAGGAGATGTAAAATGTTTATGTCTTCATCGATATCAAAGAATCCAAGATCAACATCTGTATCCTTGATTTAGAACAATTGATTCAGACTCAGACAAACAATTGTTTTGCCAATCTCCTGAAAAGCAACACTAATAACGTTTTTTAATTTTATTTATTTTGTCAAGCAAGTATTAAATAACAGGTATAAGTATAAACATAGTTATGAATACATGAAATGGATACATATAAGAAAAATAAAAACAATAGGACAGAGACGGTAGGCACGTTGGTGCACTTATGCACGCCCCCTACAGACCCCTTAGGAAAGGGGTGAGGTCAATAGAAGACAGTCTAAGGTTAAAGTTTTTGGGGTTTGGGGAAGAAACCACAGAGTCAGGTAGAGTATTCCAGACATTGACCACTCTGTTGCTGAAGTCGTATTTCCTGCAGTCAAGTTTGGTGCGGTTAACCTTGAGTTTGTAACTATTGTGTGCTTTTGTATTGTTATGGTTGAAGCTGAAGTATTCATTGACAGGTGGGACATTGCAATGTATGATTTTATATACTATACTTAGATCGGAGCAAAGGCGGAGTAGTTCTAGGTTTTCTAGGTCTAGAATTTTGAGTCTGGTGGCATAAGGTATTCTGCAACGAGTAGAGGAGTGGAGAACTATTCTTGTGAAATATTTCTGGACTTTCTCAACTGTGTTAATATCAGATACGTAATGTGGGTTCCAGACTGATGAGCTGTATTCAAGTATTGGTCTAGAAAATGTTCTGTATGGTCTAGTTAGGAGTGTAATATTACTAGAGAAAAAGCTACGTAGGATTAAGTTAACAACTCTTAATGCCTTTTTGGCTATGTAGTTACAGTGGGCTCTAGCACTTAGATAATTAGACATGGGCATGCTTTTCTCTTATCTTAATGGTTTTAGGCTGATTCCCCCTTTTCATTCCACCCCCAGGTTCTGCCACTCCTTCTTCTACAGGCAGAGGTGAAAAAGAACTGGATATGTGGCTTGGATGTATAAGGATTTTAACTTTCATTGGATCCAACTTCATAATAGGAAAATGTACTCTTCTCACAATTGGGACTGATCAGAAGTATCTTGATTGACTGGCATCCATTGATACTTCATACCATGCTATTGATGGGTTCCTGATTGATTGAAGATAAGGCAGAAGAACCATATCTTGTGATTAGTTGATCTATTCTTGCTCTCTGAATGGTTCCTGGTCCTGTTTGATGGTCATATCAAGAATGGCTAGAATGTTTTGCAAATAGCTAAATCATAAGGAGTGTTATGTTTCAAACGAGTTCATTTTAGCCAGTAATGTCCTCAGAATTGTTTGGGGGTCAACCCTAAACCTTTGAGTTAGCCATATTGTTCTGTCAAAATATATTTGACAAAAAGTTCATACTGCTTATTGTCATTACAGAGATCCAGTTTTAGACCAGCCATTCAAAAGCTTAGCTACTGTTTTCCTTTTCCTTTCATTTCCAAGTTCCAAGCTGGGAGAAGGACACTGGAAACATGGACGTTGATTGGAAAGATGGTTTATTGATGGACGGGACCACATAGGTTTGAGGTCCTGGGCAGCTGACCACATGAAGTGGAGAGTGAGGGCTATTTGTACCCTCTCTTGGGCCTTGCCCTTGAGCTTCCTGTTCCTGTGGCAAGGGCATGTATTTTATTGGTTGCTGTCAGACTCCCATGGGGCTCTTATGAGTGTCTTGAAGTCAAGTTTGGTTGAAGTGTGCTGATGCAATGAAGGGGCTGACAGCTACTTCTACCTTTGTCCACACCTTGCTGCTGGAAGTAATGGATTAGCAAATCTGCATTTCTAAAAACTGGTCTCAGCTTAGTATCTGTTTGTGGGCAGGGAGCTGGGGCTCTGAGTTTCTGTCTTTCGAAACATGTTTCTCCTTTAGGGAAATATAATATTCTGCCTTTTTAAATATTTCTCAAAATACTTCATTCTTCTAGGAGGGGTGGGTGCTAACTTTCTACAATACCATTTCACAGTGCTTTACAGTCCTCTCTAAGTGGTTTACAAAGTCAGCATAATGCCCCAAATCATCTGGGTCCCTCTTCCTTCCTTCCTTCCTTCCTTCCTTCCTTCCTTCCTTCCTTCCTTCCTTCCTTCCTTCCTTCCTTCCTTCCTCTGTTCCTCCCTCCTTCTACCTTTCTTCCTCCCTGGCTCCCTACTCTCCTCCTCCTAGAAAGAAAGGGGGCAATCCAGCTTCCCACAGTTGTAACTAGCACCAATGTAAAGCAATTGGATGTGGGCACAGATATACTCAATGCCCTAGAACCATTTAGCAGAGTGACACCATTTTCAATACCCTATAAACCTCAAAGCAAGCTGTAAACTTGGTGATTCCACGGCTTCCCCCAGGACTAATAAGGACAAAGTCTGATTGGTGAGAATTTGGATCAGTTTGAGAGAAAAAAAAATGATTACTTGCTAAAAGCAAGAGGGATTATTAACCCCTTTTGGGGAAGGACTTCAGAACCAGCCTATGTTTAGATTCCAATTTGTATGTGGGGAAGAGAAAAGATTTAAACAAAAACGAAGGAAAGGGGGAAATCATTGTTTTTTGTTTTTGTTTTGTTAACAGGAATAATCATTGAGGTGTTGGCTACTTTGGGAAATGTATGAATTGTCACCTAGCAACCACACGCCCCACCCCTCCTTTTCATCTGTCTAGTGCCTCTGTCTAGAAACTTGATAAGCTGCTTCTAAGAGACACCCAGGCACTTAAAGGGGAACATTTGCTGGCTGGTTTGTTTTCTCATTTACTTTGAAAAATGTTGCTTTAAACTAAGAGGCAGCTTTTAAGCAAGCCCCGCTCAACAAAAGATGTTTTAATAAGGACCTCGGTGAATAGAAGCCGAGTCTTTTCTCTCCCTCCTGGGTTATAGATAAATAATGAAAACGGTACGGGCAATTTACAATTTAAATGTTAAAAGGCGACCTGAGTAATTTTCTTTCTATGGAAGGTCAGTTCCTAGTCGCCCCATGACCGTGTCCATAGAGTTTCCTTGGTAGAAATAGGGAAGTGGTTTGTAAGCAATTTGCGCTGGGAAGGAAGGAAGGGAGGGAGAGAGGGAGGGAGGGAGGAAGGAATGGAGGAGGGAAGAAAGGAGGGAGGGAGGAGGGGGAGGGAGAAACCAACATTCCATCTTGTGTTCCCCTCATTGGAAATTTGACAGTAATGAACAAATGTATAGTCTAGGTTGACAGTAATAAAAGGAAGGGAGGGATGGAGGGAGGGGATGGGGAAAACAAAAAGCAACCCATCTTGTCTTTACCTCATTGGAAATTTATGTCAATGTTGACAGTAATGAACAAATTTATGGTATATGTTGGCAATAATAAAAGGAAGGAAGGAAGGAAGGAAGGAAGGAAGGAAGGAAGGAAGGAAGGAAGGAAGGAAGGAAGGAAGGAGGAAGGAAGGAGGGAGGGAGGGAGGGAGGGAGGAAGGAAGGAAGGAAGGAAGGAAGGAAGGAAGGAAAGGAAGGAAGGAAGGAAGGAAGGAAGGAAGGAAGGAGACAGGGAGAGAGGGAGGGAGGAAGAAGAGGGAGGAAGGAAGAGGAAGGAAGGAAGGAAGAAAGGAAGAAAGGAAGGCGACACAGGGAGGGAGGGAGGAAGAAGACGGAGGGAGGGAGGGAAGAGAAAGAGGGAGGGAAGGAGGAGAAAGAGGGAGGGAAGGAGGAGAAAGAGGGAGGGAGGAGAAAGAGGGAGGAACTGAAGGAGGGTGGGAGGAAGAAGACAGGAAGGAAGGAAGAAGGGAGGGAAGGAAGGAAGGAAGGAAGAAAGGAAGGAAGGGAACAGAGGGAGGGAGGGAGGGAGGAAGGAGACAGAGGGAGGGAAGAGAAAGAGGGAGGAAGGGAAGGAGGGAGGGAGGGAAGGAGGGAGGGAGGGAGGGAGGAAGGAAGGAAGGAAGGAAGGAAGGTTGGTTAAACAATTTTTCAAAGTATCAGAGGGCAGGACAAGAAGCAATGGATGGAAACCAACCAAGGAGAGAAGCAACCTAGAACTAAGGAGAAATGTCCTAACAATGAGAGCAATCAACCAGTGGAACAGCTTGCCTTCAGAAATTGTGGATGTTCCATCACTGCAGGCTTTCAAAAAGAGACTGGACAATAATTTGCCTGGAATGATATAGGATCATCGGCTTGAATAGGGGTTTGGACTAGAAGATCTCTAAGGTCCCTTCCAACTCTACTATTCTATGATCTATATTCTAGGAAGGAAGGGAGGGAGGGAGGGAGGGAGGGAGGGAGGAAGGAAGGAAGGAAGGAAGGAAGGAAGGAAGGAAGGAAAGAAGGGAGAGAGGAAGGGAGAGACTCAGTCTGATGTAGGAGTTATGGTGGAAGTCTAGAAACCAGAAGATTATTAGTTGAAGTCCCCCAGGAATAAGGCTATAGTAAAAGAACTTCAAAATTCTTGCCAATAATATTTCAAGGACTAGTCCGTGTCGTGACCAAAAGTCAATATTGATTTGGAGACAGGAATGGTCAACCGAACCAGGAACGGTCAACCTAAAATCTTATAGATTTCCTTTTAACCCTTATTGAAAACACTGAGTAATCCAAGTGGAATTTTTTTTCAAGTATAACCATAATATGCTGAAGAACACACTATTTTCCTAAAATTTATAGTTCTACATTTCATAGAGATGTCCTCCTTTGTAGGCCAATTTCTGATTGAAATGTGCGAGTGTCCACTTCACTTCTGGTGGATGTGTGTGTGACCTTCAACCTTCCTTTTTGTATTTGCACATCTCTCCCCGTAATTAGCTGAGATATTTTTCACACTAGATGGAACTTGCACAATGCACCTGTCTCAGGCTTTTCACTACTCCTCTAGCCCCATGCTGACTCTTAATTGTATTTCATGACACATTTAGAAGTTAACAAACTGCATGGGAGGGTTAGAAGAGAGAATATTCTACTGTGAAAAGCTGAAGACGGGCTTCTGATTTGGTGTATATTGATTAGCTATTTATATCATGGCAGGAAGATTGTTGTGTTTAATGAGCATTTAAAATATTTTTGTAAATAAATCAATACAAACATGTTCCTAATTACCGGGCGGTAGATAATAAAGTGAATTGGTTTTAATATTGGTGCTTGCGAACCATCACTAGTCAACCACGGCTAATAACAGAGTTTTCAAATGTCTGGGAAAGGGATGTCTTTTTAATTATGTTTATTTATTTATGTATCTGTCATATTTAAATAGAATTCTTTATTGGCCAAGTGTGAATGGACGCACAAGGAATTTGTCTTTGGTGCATATGCTTTCTGTGTACATAAAAGAAAAGATACGTTCATCAAGAATCATAAGGTACAACACTTAATGATAGTTTTAGGGTACAAATAAGAAATCAAGTCATACTAGGAAACAATCATATATAACTGTCATCTCACATAGTGACCCCCAGGTGCATATATCATAAATTCAAAAACTAAAAAGGAAAATACATTAAAAATGTACACAATAAAATCTGATTTAAATTAAAAATAAAAACAGGTAATCCTTGACTTACAACCATAATTGAGTCCAAAATTTCTGTGGCTCGATGAGAACGTTGTTAAGTGAGCTTTGCCTCATGTTATGACCTTTCTTGCCACAGTTGTTAAGTGAATCACTGCAGCTGTTAAGTTAGTCACACGGTTGTTAAGCGATTCTGGGTTTCCCGTTGACCTCGCTTCTCACAAAAGGCGATCGCATGTCCGCAGGACACTGCAACTGTTGTAAATGTGAGTCAGTTGCTAAGCATCTTGAAACATTTTTATCATATGATCATGGGGATACTGCAACAGTTGTAAGTGTGAAAAACAAAGTCAATTTTTCATTGCTGTTGTCACTTTGGTCACTAAACAAATCTTGGTAAATCAAGGACTACCTGTTTTTGAGGTTACTATACAGACGGAATCTTGCCAGACTAAACTATATTATATCTCCCCCCTAATAGATACACCCTGAGAGATTCTAGAAAGTGTCTATCCTAAATCTCTTCCTCTTCTTATGATCCAACTCTGATATATACTGTGATTTATGAGGTAAACCAAAGCAAAAAGTAGCCCTCTAAATCCTTCTTTTTGCCTCTAAGACTGTTAAAGATCAAAATAACATTTTTCTTATCAATTTGGGATGAAAACAGATAAAAATGGTAGAGTAATCCCTAAAGCCCTAAAAATGGTAGAATGATCCCTAAAATCCTTTGCAACGGAAGTGCTACAAAAGATTGAGTAATTAATACATCAAACTAATAAACCCATAAGAGTGATTTACATTCTTAAACCAAGAACAGGATAAGGCCCGAATTTCTCTTGAAGTTAGGCTGGCCGTTTCAGGACTGACATCCGAATTCTAGCCCTGGTGAGATGTGTGAGGAGAAGCCACACACGTGATGACCTTCTGCTCTCCTCAAATGGACACCCGCACTGAGATATCAGTGGAGTATGGACTTGCAACCTTCTATATCCAATGACAAAATATTTTTCAGCACTAGCTTTTAAGTTTTTCCCATTGTCTCATTCTTTGGAGTGGAGTTTTTGCTCTGATTTTGAAGGATCATTGTTGGAAACAAAGCAGAATAACAGAGTTGGAAGGGACCTTGGAGGTCTTCTAGTCTAATTCTCTGCTCAACAGAAGACCCTGTATCATTCTGAACCAAGGGCTGTCCAGTGTCTTCTTGAGAATCTCCAGTGATGGAGCACCCACAACTTCGAAAGTTAAGCCTTTCCACTGATTAATTGTTCTCACAGTCAGGAAATTACTCCTTAATTCTAAGTTGGAATTCTTTTCAATGATCTTCCACCCACTGTTTCTTGTGCTGCTCTCAGATGCTTTAGAGAATAGATTGACCCCTTCTATGTGACAGCCCCTCCAGTTGCTATCACACGACCTTTAGGCTGATATGTTTTACCATATGAAAACAACTTACCTTATGTGCGGCCAGAATCTGAAAATAACATTTAACATAGCCCAGTACTTCAGCAAAATGATTCAGTTGAGAGCTGCATATGTGGGACTGATTGGGGTAAATTGCAGGGGTGATCCCCCCCCACCAAGATAATTTTATCATATTTTATCTATATCTTAAATTATTGCATTCTATTCCAATTTCATTTTAGACTGTATTTTATTCCAGTTTCATTTTTAATCGTATTTTATTCCAATTCCATTTTAAATTGTTTTTATCATTTTTTTTAGTAATAATTTGTTTCTGGAACTTTGCACTTTGATAGGGCCAAAGGTTTAATCAATAAATAAAGAATGCGTATGGCCCCTACTCCTTCTCTTTGTTAGACATACCTACTTTCTACAACTTGTCATTTTATGGTTTGGCCTCCTTATCATTGTTGCTTTTCTCTGAACTCTTTACCAGTCTCAATACCATTTTTTTTTTTGTACCACGATGAACAGAATTGAATATAATAGTCAAGCGCAAGGAAAATCAGGAGATCCAGATAGTTCAAATAGGTATAAAGATTTATGGCAGGCTTAAGCCCTCTTAAGAATCTGAACAACTGACAGTCAAGGGAAATTAGTGGGAGATAACGGTGGAAGGAATTCAGGGTGGGCTGGACTTAGATCTCTTGCGGGCTTGAAGAGACTCATGACCGATGATGCATTTGATCTCTCCTTGGGCTCAGCCTGGTCATCTCCTGGAGCAGGGGTCAGCAACCCGCAGCTCTGGAGCCACATGTGCTCTTTCATCCCTCTGCTGAGGCTCCCTGTTGCCAATCAATTGATAGGGCTATTAGTTAGGACAGGTAGAGGAAAAAGGATGATCTGCTAAAAGGAGACTCTATGGTAGGGAACTGGATTTCCAGTCAACAGAGGAAAAAGGACACTGCACTAGGAGGAGACTCTATGGTGGGGGAACCAGACTTCCGGTAGGCAGAGGAAGAAAGATGCCACACTAGAAGCAGACTCTATGGTGGGTGAACTGGACTTCTGGTTTGCTTCAGAATTGAAGGGGGGGGGCTCTTGTTAGGAACTTTGTGACTCTTTGAGTGTTTAAGGATGCCGACCCCTTTCTTAAGAGTAATATTCTAAGCGTGATCTCACCAGTGCAGTGAGTCTTTACAAGCATGGCCTGCACAGCATTCACTATGGATGACTTACAGAATGTTAGTCTGTTCAGGCAAGACATTTTTCCCTTCCTGGGGTTTATGCTCAACTCAATTGTCTTCTCACATTTTAAATCATCCGTGTTGACACTCATTCAAGGGACGACCCCCCCCTGCTTGCTTTGACAGTGAGGCATTTTTGCAAGGTTGCCTGTCTCATTGCAACCCCCCACCCCCTGCAGATACTGTCTTCCTTACCTCCCAAGAAACCCATAAGGAAAACACCTTTGTCAGCCACTAATTGACAGCTCCGTCTTCCTCCTTAACACTAATGGGCATCCCTGCTAGACTTCCTGTTCTCTTCCACACACTTTAGTGAAAGGCATCAATGGGTCAGACGCAGCATCTATATTATGCTGCTGACTGTATGCCACTAACATAAAACTGATGCTCTTTGGATAGGCAGATCAATAGGCTCTGTGCAATAGGAGTACGTATTCCATATTGATGTTCTGGTTTCGTTCTGTTAACATTTAGCTACAGGTCTAGCTAAATATGCATTCACTATCCTGGCATTGTTTGGCTCAACTCTCATTTCTCCCTCCTCCCGCTTTCCCCTTAACTATTGTTTTGATCATAGCTGGCTAATTGTGTTTGGTCTGATTGTGTAATGGTATGTGCAAATTATCTTGGGAGATGCAGCCAAGGAAGACAGTTGGATAAGAGACAGCTTAGCTTGCAGCAGGGATGTGGGTGGGGCAAGTGGCTGAGAAAACACCCTCTCTAGTTTCCTGGCATGTAAAAGAGATGTAGGGGGGCAGAGATACTGTAGGAGATGACCAGGCTGAACCTGAAGGAGGAGTTCAAACCAGGGGTGGGGTTTGCCCAGTTCGGACTGGTTTGGGTGAACTTCTTGTTCTGATGATCAGCTGGTTCTGGACTGGTTTGCTCCAATGAACACGTGGGCCCTCCCACCCACCCCTGCTGTTTCCTGTGCTTTATGTCTTTTTTGTTATAGCACACCTGATTCAGGCACTAGAGTGCTTTGCCATAATCTCAGCTGTTTTCTTCAGCTGCAGTTGAAGGTAAGTATTAGCTTTTTAAAATGTGGAGCGCGCGAGCTCACTGAACCGGTTGTTACACCAGTTGAATCGCACCCCTTGGGTCAAATGCATCATCAGTCATGAGTTTCTTCACACCCACAAGAGATCTAAGCCCAGCCCGCCTCAAACTCCTGTGATGCTTATCTACCGCCAATTTGCTTGGGCTGTTAATAGCTCAGATTTTTGTAGAGAGCTTAAGCTTGCAATAAAATCTTTGTACCCATTTGAACTTTCTGGATCTCCTGATTTCCCGGGTGCTTGACAGATTGACCGTCAGACTTGTAAGAAGATGCTGTTTGTGTAACCTGACACATAAAGTAGAATTAGCTGACCTGGCTGTGTTTCCTGTCTGGTATATCTCACCAGGCTGACAGAACCCAAGCTAAATGTAATTAGTCCCCAGGAGGTGAACAGCATAGAGAACCATGATTTTCAGATGTTGGTAGAAGCAGGGAGGAGCTACCAGATGGGTTGGAGAGGAAAAGCATTAACAAGAGTGAGGGAGGGTTGAATGAAGGAGGGAAGGGGCAGTTAAGTGGGATCCATCAAGGTAATGCCCTTTCTTCTCTTTCATTATTTATTTTCAAGCTCAAGTTACAAAATAAGGGACCTTGGAAGGGACCTTGGAAGTCTTCTAATCGAACTCCATGTTCAAGTAAAGATACCCTATATCCGAGGTCTCCAAACTTGGCAACTAAAAGATTTGTGGACCTCAACTCCCAGAATAGGTGGCTGGAGAATTCTGGGAGTTGAAGTCTACAAGTCTTAAAGTTGCCAAGTTTGGAGACCCCTGCCCTATACCATTTCAGCTCTCCAATCTCTTCTTGAAAATCTCCAGTGATGGAGCAGCCATGACTTCTGGAGGCAAGCCATTCTACTGTCTTCTGGAGCTTGCCAAATTCATGCTCTAACTCAAGAAATTGAAGTTAGAAAGGCGAATGCTTTTCACATCTTCCTTCCTATGTTCATGCCTTCATGGGGTGTGTCTACTTTTAACCATATTCAATATCTGTTGTCCAAATAGTTTCCTTCTCCCCAAAATCTGGGTAAGTTGATCATGGGTGAAATGAAGCTACCTAGACCATCATTCTCATTCATTCATTCATTCTCTCTCTCTCTCTCTCTCTCTCTCTCTCTCTCTCTCTCTCCCTCCCTTTCTCCCTCCCTCTCTCCCTCCCCCCCTCTCTCTCCAAAGCTGGGGGGGAAATTCTCACCCCAAATACCACCAGGACTACCTATTGGATTATCCAAATAAAATTCTTCCACATTTTGTGAATGAAGTCAACCTAAAAAAAGGACCGAACAGCACAAATAGGAAATGGAACTATGGAGGAAAGTCAATACTGTACAGCTAGTGGAATTTGGAGTTTGCCTAAAGAACAGCCTCCTCAATTTTTTTTTCACAAAAAGAAGCCATGTAAAATTGGAAAGACACTCTAGGACCAGGCAATCTGTGGCACTTGTCCATAGATATATGACTTTCAGAATCATGGAGGAGTGTGCTTAGATTTCCCACTGTGCGGTTTTACTGCCAATTGTGGAAAACATATGGCTGTGTCCAGCTGCCAGTACCGTGTTTTTTTTCAGGATCCCAAAGAAATAACTTGATATGTATCCTTCTTATTGTCATTAAATGCTTCCATCTTTATCTCAGTAAGGAACCTGTAGTTTTCTCCATTGCTTGAAAGGGTAGATTTGCTAGATCCCATGCTCATCTAAACATATGGGAGACATGACATTTGGCCAGCGAGAAATTGCAAGTTCAACATTTGGTGGCTTTCAACAGACTGTTAAAATCTTCCTCTTCATCACTAGTTGGAAAGGAGTGTTTTGTTATTTTCAATCACTAAGTCATGTCTGACTCTTTGCAACCCCATGGACTTCTGTCTTCCGGAGCTTGCCAAATTCATGTTCATCTTCTCATCATTCCTTATAGCCCCTCCCCTCCCACTTGTGATTGTATGACTGCAACTTTGTCACTTGTATCCTTACAATTTATATGGACTGTTTCCTAGTATGATTTGATTGCTTATTGTACCCTATGACTATTATTAAGTGTTGTATCTTATGATTCTTGACTCTTGATGAATGTATCTTTTCTTTTATGTACACTGAGAGCATTTGCACCAAGACAAATCCCTTGTGTTTCCAATCACACTTGGCCAATAAAGAATTCTATTCAATTCTATTCTATTCTAAAGTCACTTTCTTCAGTGCCATCGTAACTTTGAACGGCCATTAAATGAACTGTTCTAAGTCGAAGTCTACCTGTACAGGTAAACTGAAGATCACATTTTGTTTCAACAATTTTCTTAAACGATTTCCATGTTCTGTGGGGCAAAAATATGTAAGGGGGGCGATCTGAAGAAGGATTCTTTCAAAAGTCCATCACTTCTCCTGTTGCAAACCGTTAAGCTATTAAATTTAATAGCTGGGACAGTCAAGTGTACGATGGGCTTGGGAATACGATTGTGGTTGATGGGTTGGAGAGTACTGGCTCCTGAGTGAGGCAATCTGTGCTGCGATTGGCTGGCGTGGGTGAAATGGGGGAGGGTCCCACTTTTCCCGCCATTTTTTTTTCTGCCTACTCTGTCGATTGTTTGATTTTACCTCACGATGTTCCTTTGCTCTGACTATCAAATGTAAATCAAATATATTTATTGATATAAAATGACACATTTGTGTCAGTTTCACCCACTTCATTTGGACAGCAGCTACACAATTCCTCAACACAAAATCTGTGTTTTGCAGCTTTCGAAAGGATGTCCTTCAAACAGATTGCCTGGACTCATCCCATCTCTCAATGTTTTTCCAAGCTCTGTGAATCGCAATGCATTGGAAGCCAGTTTGAGAAATTCTCTCTTTTCTTCTTCATCTCCACAGCTGAATGGAGAAATGTATAAAATTTTTGTTTTTTTGTCCCCAACCTAAAGGCCCCTTGGGTTCTCTATATATTTAACACATTTGTATCACTGCCCATCTCATATATAGGACTCTGGGTGGCTAACAATTAAAACAAAATAAGAACAGGGTTAAAAAAAAAAACAGAACCAATAATTAAAAACGTAAATAACATAGCAGTGAAAAAGCAACTAAGAACAATGGCAACATCTCTGTTGGGCACATGCAATTGGAACCACTGGTGAATAGGCCAAAGTAGTTTTTTTGTTGTTGTTGATCACCTATATTAGTAGTAGTAATGGAGTTGGAAGGGACCTTTGGAGGTCATCTAGTCCAACCCGTGGCTCTCGCAGGAAACTTATATTATTTCTGATAGATGGCTGTCCAGGCTCTTCTTAAAAGCCTCCAGTGTTGGGGCACCCACAATTTCCAAAGGCAACTTGTTCCACTGGTTAATTATAAGAAGGTTAGCAGATATTCTTATATTACAAGAATGTTGCCAGACTGTTTTATGTTCTAAACTGGAGCCAATTCACCAAAGAACAGTATTTTGGACAAAATTGTTCTAAAGGCAGGTTCTCTTCAGGACCCTGTTATCAATGCGCTAAACCAGTGTTTCCCATTATTTGTTTTGCGCTATGCTTAACTATGCAGGTGGATGTTTTTATTCTAGGTGTGAATTCAGCATTCCAAGAGATGTTAGAATGTTGGTCTGCAGCCCATTCGAGACATGTTTTGAATTGAAGGCAGCAGCCCTCTAAAACACAGGGCAGTGAGAATCAATGTAGCTTTTACATTAATTTATATAAGGTAACAGAAAGTGTCAGCTCTGGGGCAGGTTTAAAAATAGGTTGTTTTTGAGAATATGAAGGGTTCTTTTCCTTGGTTTCTGAGCAAAGACAACCAGATGAAAACTACGGGCAATTTTTTTTTTTAAAAAGAAAGAAAACATTATTCCCAAGCAAGACTTCATGGACGTTACAGATCAGGAATGGAGTATCTACACTGAGCAGAGAAAATTATAAATGCAGCTCTTGTGTTACAAGGTAGAAGTGGGGAATGGAGGAGGGGGAGAGGGAGGGAGGAGGAGCAGGAGCAGGAGGGGAGGAGGAGGAGGAGGAGGAGGAGGAGGAGGAGGAGGAGGAAGAAGAAGAAGAAGAAGAAGAAGAAGAAGAAGAAGAAGAAGGAGAAGGAGAAGAAGGAGAAGGAGAAGGAGAAAGAAGAAGAAGGAGGAGGAGGAGGAGGAGGAGAGGAGGAGGAGGAGGAGGAGGAGGAGGAGGAGGAGGAGGAGGAGGAGGAGGAGGAGGAGGAAGAAGAAGAAGAGAAGGAGGAGAAGGAGCAGCAGTCCAGATCTCCCCCTATCCCATGCTCCTAGAGAAATACATTTTCAGCCCAATTCTAGATATATCTACATGGAAAGTAATCCCATGGAGTCCAATGTAGTATCTTTCACAGAACAGCCAATATCATTTAAAAAACCCTTAAGAGGGGAGATTAACTTGAAAATTATAATGAAAGAAAACTAACCTGAAACTGAAAGGAACCTGTGTTTTTCATGATTCTGAGAGAGATGGACAGTTCAGAAATGTGAAAAACAAGTAAATAAATACACATTTTTTTTAAAAAAAATAATCTGTCTCTCTTCTCTACTTGTTTGCCCATCAACAATTGTCTAGATTGTATTTTGTTGTTGTTGTTGCTGTTGCTTCTGGTTTTGTTGTGCGGCTTCTCACTTTGGTGTGCTTTTAACAGAATAACAGAGATGGAAGGGACCTTGGAGGTCTTCTAGTCCAACCCCCACCCCCACCCCCACTTAAGCAGCAAACTTTATACCATTTCAGACGAATGGTTGTCCAATCTCTTCTTAAAACTTCCAGTGATGGAGCATTCACAACTTCTGGAGGCAAGTCGTTCCATTGGTTAATTGTTCTCACTGTCAGGAAATTTCTCCTTAGTTCTAGGTTGCTTCTCTCCTTGATAAGCTTCCATCCATTGCTTCTTGTCCTGCCTTCAGGTGCTTTGGAATTGTACATTTTATTATGTAGAGTATCTTTTAGGCTCAATTTTATGTCTAGTGACTGCATGGCAATGTCTATGCACCCTTCCAGGAAATAATACAAAAGTAGTTGGCCATTGTTTCTTCCCATTTTTAAACTCCCCCTGTCTTTCTTGAAGATTTCCTGGTGATTTCTCATCCCATTCCACCACAATGTATCCTAACGCTGTATAGCTTTTTGGGATGAGCCAAGACCCATCCTCCAGGGATGTCCATTTTGTGATGGAGAACTTGTTAATAAGGCGTGGTATTACACAATGACAGCTTTCAAAAGTAAAAATGTGAGGGGAGAGTGGGTGTGAAGTGTCAGAGAAAAAAAGAGGGAGGAAGAGGTATCTGGTAGGTCCAAAAAGTTACAATCTGTTCAGAAGCTGCCTCGAACAAGCTATAATCTGTTTACACCTATTCCAGTCAGTCTGGGAATCGGTTTTCAATGTTCCCTCTAGCGAGCACTCCAGATATCTGGAAAATCACTCTAAAGAAGCCTTTCACCAGGGGAAAAATAAATTGTGTCTGGGATATTCCCTACCTCCCCCTTCATTTTCTACATCTGTAAATAACCCCCTTCTCCCTTCCTCCTTCTCTCCCTTCCTCCACTTCTCCTCTTTCTCTCCTCTCTCTTTCTCTTTTTCTCCCCTATCTCTTTTTCTTTCTGCCTGCCATATCTTTCTCACTCTCCCGCTTCCTCTCTCTCCTCTCTTTCTTTCATCTTTTTCTGCTCTCTTGTCTCTCTTTCTCTCTGTGTGTCATCTCTCTCTCTTTCTCTCTCCCCTTCCTCCCTTCCCCTCTCCTTTCTCTCTCTCTCTCTCTCCCTTCCTCCTTCCCTCTCTCTTTCCCTCCCCTCTTTCTCGTCTCTCTCTGTGTGTCATATCTCTCTCTTTCTCACTCTCTCCCCTTTCTCTCTCCCTCCTCCCTTCCTCCTTCCCTCTCTCTCCTCTCTCTTTCTCTCTTTCTCACTCTCTCCTCTCCTCCTCTCTCCCCAGCCCCGTCTCCCAGGTTTAAGACTGCCAGACGGGTAGTAACAAAAAAAAAACCGAGGCGGCTTGGCCCTAGAAATTAGCATTGCTATCTACGCCCGGCTGAGAATGTGAGCTAATCTCCTGCAGCAGAGCCGTTAAAATAATTGATGAATGTGGGCTGGTGTCTCAGGAGTGGAGGAGTATTGGGTGGGGTGGGGGGGGGGAGAAGGGGGGGAAGGGGGCGGGGGAGGAGGTACTGATTTCACTCCGGTAGCGTCAGAATTGCGTCAATTTGGGTTTCAACCACGTCTTCGGGCTCCGAGCTTCGGTGAGTCAGAAGACTCGAACCAGCGGACAAGGGCTCAACGAATCCCCGTGACGGAAGGGAGGACCCGACCAGGCCTGCCTTTCCTTCCGTCTCTCTCTCTCCCTCTCTCTCTCTCTCTCTCTCGCTTCCCCCCTCCCACCAGCGATTCCTCTCTCTACCTCTTCCTTCTCCTCCTCCTCTTTCCCAAACCTTCCCGGGTCTTTCGGGCTGGCGTCGGGAAACAAGCCTCCCCTCTGGTTGGTGGGCTTGCGCGCGTGTTGCCTTTTGCGCCGGTTTCCGCAGGAGGGAAAGAGGCAGAAGGCGAGAAACCTTCAGCACCTTGGACAGCGCACGCAGCACAAACAACATGGCTCCGATTACAGCCAACAGAGAAGAATTTGGTAAGTAAGATTTATTTTATTTTCTTTCTTTCTTTCTTTCTTTTTTTTTTTAAAAAGAGAGAAATTACAAAAATGCGAATCCAGGTGGGTTTCATTTCTCTCCCTCCCCCCACCCCCACAGGTCCTTCTCAGGCAAAGTAGATGACTCTGCCATTTTGGGCTCCTTAGGGAGTTTGGACCCTTGGAAACCTCGGGCAGTGTTTCCACTTTGATCTTGTGTGTGTGTGTGTGTGCCCGCTTCACCTCCGTTTCCAAGCATCTGTGGGAGGATGGGTAGTGGATTGGGCAAAAGTTTGCCCCTTTCCAATCTGCTGCTGCTTTTAGACGTTCAAATTATCCCTGTTTTATCCTTCTGTCTCCCTTCTCCTGGTGTTGCAAACAGAATATAAGGACCAAGGACCCGGGTAAGGGGGGGTTGAAGAGAAAGAAAGGATGGATTTGCCTTAATCTTTGTTTAAAGGAAGCCCTGACTGAGAAGAGGATGAGTCATTTCAAACCTCTATTCCACATGCTCTTAAAAAAAAAAATCCCGGTCATAATTGCTTCCGTTAGTGCAAGGGTAGCTACTAGACACTTAAAAAAGATTAGTCATCCATCTCAACATTCATATCACTATGCCTTTCCATCTCTTCTCTAAGTAGATGTCTGTTTGCCTCTTGTCATAAGTGTTGTTCCTTGGATAATGCACCTAAAGTGTTACCTCATGCTTTTAACTCAGTGTAAGATTTCAGAGAGAAACTTAAAGTGGCTTTGGCTGCTTTGGCTCTTACTTAACATCAAAACCTGAAAATTAGAACAAAATCAACCCTTGATTGGTTTATTTTTTATTTCCATCTGCTGGAATGCTGAATAAATAAGCTTTCATTTGTTGACCAAGAGAAAAATGCCTACATGGGTTTCTTTTTTTTTCAGGTGTTTAACTGTGGGGAAGATGAGTGAGTGAACATTGTCTCATTGATTGTCTTTGCCATGTAATGCTCTCCGGGTACCACCTTTGACGACAAAGTATTGTGCTTTAAACTCCTGATGGTCTCTTCTGGGACAATGGGATTATTCCTAAGCAACATATGTTATTTCTTCCATCCCTGGGTCAAATCATTCTTCTGGCTTTCCGTTAGAATAAACCAGTTCAATGTTGACTGCAGTTTGCATGCAGAGAGTGTGAAAGTGGTCTTTTCATATCGACATTCTTGAAATCTGCCTTGTTCTTTTTCTTGATAACTCAAAAGTCAGCATCTCGTTCTCACACAGATGTTAGAATACCTAGGTGAGCCTAGGAAAACAGCGTCAAAGCAGATGGTGTTCCCACTGGTGATTACGAGAGAGCATGATGAGTTGGGATTTCTTCTTGTCCATCCCCTCCTAGGTGCTTCTAATTTCATTTGCGACAGGCTGCTCACCTCCTAATTGACTTTGGGAAGATCATTAATATCTGTAACTTTCTCCCAGAAACAATCTTCTGGGTGGAGGCTTCTAGAAAGTACTTGCAAACACATCGGTTGACAGTGAAAACCTGTTCACGGGAGATCATACCCACCTGAACTTCCTTCTAAGTGTCTTCTAGAAATGTCATTCCCTCCCTGATGATAAGTTGTCCCTCAACTGGAAGAGATATTAAAAAAAGAGGGGCGTGTGAAGGGAGTTAGTGACATAGAAAGAGGATACCTGAAACTGACCCAGTCACCAACGTCTTATCCCAAAGCAACATTTCCCGTAGACTAACGTACAACCACGAGTTGTCTTGTCATTAATCAGCCCCAGTCAAAATGGAAAAGTCCTCTCCTCAAAAAGCCAGAAAACCTTCGTGCCAGAAGCTAACGCTTCCAAAACTGACAATGGTCCATACTCAACCTTGTCAATGCTTCCTTAGTAGGCCCATTCATTGTCCCATAATTTTAACGGGGGGGGGGTGAGTCCGCTACCCTTCTGCCATTCAAAAGCGGAGCCCTTCTCTCTAAGAACGCATCCACTTCTCCTTTCCAGAAAATCCCCCTGCAAGAAAGAATGCAGCCCACATTTCCTTGCTTACCTATCCCCGCGCATGAAAGACGCACTTCTTTTCTGCATTAATATTTCATGTGTTCCCATTTTGCCTAGGCTTTCATTTGGATTGCCGTTGCCAGCGCCTGGTGCTTAAACTTGCTGGGAAATGTTACTTATGGGCAGAATCGGCTTTCCAATTAGTGGCGTTCATTTGGCCCTGTGCTGCTTACTCATGAAATGCTAATGATCTTCTTGGTGTCCCACTTTAACCGTACTCCAGATGTCATTGCAGCTTCCATGCTGTTTTCCCTATTGCTGGCTTGAATATGGGCTCTTTTCTCTGAGTGATGGAGAGAAAGAAAATCATAGTTGTTGTGCTTGCAGAATAAATCCTTGTTCTTTAGGCATCTACATTTGCTGGAGACTTCTGAAAATCCTGATCGGTTTCTCCTGCAACTAGAAAGGAAAAGATAAACCATGCACATAAGAGATAATGAAATAACGGGGAAGAAAAATCATTGTATCTTATTTATATCAACACTGAGCTTTATACCAGCATGCCAGACTGCTGGAAAAACTCATAAAAGTTAACATTTTCCTTCTGTATTATAATATATTCTGTAAAATCTTTGTATAAAGATGAAGTTTGCTGAACCTAAGGGACAAAGCAAAGACTGTTATGAAAGTGAACATCGTGGGAATAATATATTTCAATTGTTTTGTTTTTTTATCAGCCAGACAAAAAGGCAAATGGGAAGGATGTAAGAGGGAACCAAACATCTTTGCATACTTAGTGAATCGGTAACTTTGTCTAGGAAACCAACAAAATTTAATTGCACCAGGCTGTTTATTACAACCATGATTGCTAAACTCTATTTCTCTCGATCATACATGCATCTGGAGAAAAATCTCCAGACAGATTTTTTTTTTTCATAGATACCTGCAGGGGGCACAAAATGAATATGCTTTCTCTTAGTATATTGTACAGTCGAATTGCTTCACTCTATCATTTTGCCGGATTCTTGCTAAGTTAACTATCACTTGTGAGCTTTGAAGCCCACTGTTCATATGTTTGTTGACATTTGCTTTGATTTGCAGATGAAATCCCAACTGTGGTTGGGATCTTCAGTGCCTTTGGGCTGGTCTTCACCGTCTCCCTCTTTGCTTGGATCTGCTGCCAGCGCAAATCTTCAAAAGCCAACAAGACTCCTCCTTACAAGTTTGTCCATGTGCTGAAGGGTGTTGATATTTATCCGGAGAACCTCAACAGCAAGAAGAAGTTTGGCGCAGACGACAAAGGGGAAGCCAAAAACAAGCCTATTATGCCAAAGACATCTCTGCATCTTGACCTGGAGAAACAAGATCTGAACGGCAACTTCCCCAAAACAATTCCTAAAGTACCAACTTCTTCAGATGTTGAAGGCTTTACTCCAAAACTCTTTCCTGAGAGGGAAAAAGATTCGGTATCTCCCGACAGCTTGAAGTCAACCACCTCAATATCTTCCGAAGAAAAGCAAGATAAATTGGGGACTCTCTTCTTCTCCCTAGAGTACAACTTTGAAAAGAAGGCTTTCATGGTGAACATCAAAGAAGCAAGTGGTTTACCAGCCATGGATGAACAATCAATGACTTCTGATCCATACATCAAAATGACAATACTGCCAGAGAAGAAGCACAAGGTGAAAACTCGAGTACTGAGGAAAACCTTAGATCCAGCTTTTGATGAAACTTTCACCTTTTATGGAATCCCTTATGCTCAAATTCAAGATCTGAGTCTCCATTTTATGATTCTGAGTTTTGACCGGTTCTCCCGCGATGATGTCATTGGAGAAGTCCTCTTTCCCTTATCAGGAATTGAGTTATCTGAAGGAAGGATGTTGATGAACAAGGAAATCATCAAGAAAAATGTTAGGGTAATTGATCTTACTTATTGTTTTCCCCCACCCCCCTATCCCCAACTTAAGAAGTATTTTGAAGAGGTGAGTTGTACGAATAGTAGTATCATGTTGACATTTTGAAGAAATGAATGAACTAGACCAGGGGTGTCGAACTTGCGGCCCACAACAGAGGTGGTATTCAAGCAGGTTCTGACTAGATCTGGAGAACCGGTAGTGGAAATTTTGAGTAGTTCGAAGAACTGTCAAATGCTACTTCTGACTGGAGATTTTACAGCATTCTTCCCCTGCCATGCCCACCAAGCCACGCCCATGGAACTGGTAGTAAAAAAAAATTGACTCCCACCACTGGCCCGCAGCCGGATGTGTCCCATGGTGGCCATGCCCACACCCAGTTTAGCAAAGGGGAAAAAGTTGCAATATATCACGTGACAATGCCATGATGATGTGAGTTTGACACCCCTGAACTAGACATTCTAAACAGGATGAAAGGATTTGTAAACCAGTATCCTGTCTATGGAGATTCTCAATCAACCAGGTTAGGGTAGCCCTAAAGGTGCTTTACCAAAAGGCAATTGAACTTTCTCAAGTTTTTTTTTTTTTTCCCTTGAAAATATTTCAAGAAAAACGTCCAGTTCTGCTGATGAGAAGTCAAATGTTTTCAAGGAAAAACAAAACAAGAAAGTCTAATTTTGGAAATGCACTCTTGGGGTAAATCAATATTCTCTTTTCACTCATATCAGGCCAAGCAAGAAAGGAACTGATTTATAATGCGATAACTCTTGAGGGAATCTCGGTCTCACTTTCCCAATTCCTATTTAGCATTTAGCACACGTGTTTGGGCTTTTAAGATAACAACTCACTTTTAGAGTTGTGTACAACATAATGGGATAAGCCATATCGCAGAATATTACAAGGTGTTTTAAACGAGCCAGACCACAGGCCGTTGTCGCTGGTAGCAGCTCTCCAAAGGGATTGCTGAGATCCAATCTGTAGATAATGATTCATCCTCCCTGTAGTTAAAACTTGGTTTGATGACCCTCTGTGCTGATTAACAGGAATAGATCCTGCAACAAGCCAAATTCAGTGTAGGAACTTGCATCAGCACAAAAACCCACAGGACATATTTTGTGTTATCAACATCAAGGCATTGAACTCAACTCATCACAATAGAGCAGCTCTCTTATGCTCTGATTGATTAGAGTAAGGGGCCATAATGCCGAACTGTTTAATAGCTGTATGAGTGGGCTCACAGATTTGGCAGGATCAGCAATAATTCAGACATAATTCACCTTGGTGATAGGATAAGGGAAATAATCTACCGACTGAGTTTTACGAGCCTTCCTCGAAAGACAAACTCATTTCACAGGAGGCAAACCAGGAGAAACCTTGGTTCCTTGTCGAGCATAGCGTAGCAATCAAAGCACAAAGATATAAGTCAATAGTTTACGAGCCTTGACAGAAACAAGAAATTAGACAACAATCCCCAGGACAGCTGTAAACTGTTGATTAAACTCTATCAAGAGGGAATCAGATCAACTGCCAAAGGGCCAATTCCTTTCCTTTTTCTATTGAGACAGTAATATTAATATTTTATTTGTGATTAAAAATATTGGGAGACAAAAGACTAATTATCGACACGGTCTAGAGAGCGGTCTAGGTGCATCTCTATCAAACAATAAAGCATTATAACAGAGTTGGAAGGGGCCTAGGAGGTCTTCTAACCCAGACAGGAAACCCTGTACCATTTCAGATAAATTGTTGTTCAAATTCTTTTTAAAAACATCCAGTGTTGGAGCATCCACAACTTCTGGAGGCAAGTTGTTCCACTGATGAATTGTTTTCACTGTCAGGAAATTTCTCCTTAATTCTAGGTTGCTTCTCTCCTCGATTAATTTCCAACCATTGTTTCTTCTGGTGCTTTGGAGAATAGGTTGACTCCCTCTTCTTTTTGGCAACTTTTTAGCTTTTGGAAGGCTGCTATCTTGTCACCCTTCTTTTAATTAAACTAGACATACTCAATTCCAACAACCCTTCTTTATATGTTTTAGTCTCCAGTCCCCTAATCATCTTTGTTGCTCTTCTCTGCACTCTTTCTAGAGCATCAACATCTTTTTTTTAACATCGTGGTGACCAAAACTGCATACAGCATTCCAAGAATGGACTTATTAAGGCATTGTAAAGTGGCATTAATACTTCATGTGATCTTGATTCTATTCCACTGTTTATGCAGCCTAGAACTGTGTTGGCTTTTTTGGCAGCTGCAGTACAATGGCTGCTTCATAATTAAGTGATTGTCCACTAGGACTCCAAGATCTCTCTCACAATTACTAATACTGAGCCAGGCTCCACCTATCCTATACCTGTGCATTTGGTTTTTCTTGCCTAAATGTAGAACCTTAGCTTTTTCACCATTGAATTTTATTTGTTAGAGAGGACTCAATGTTCAACTCTCTCAAGATCCTTCTGTATCTTAAGCCTATCTTCTGGAGTATTGGCTATTCTTGACAGCTTGGTGTCATCCACAAATTTGATAAGTTCCCCATCTATCCCCTCATCCAAATAATTGATGAAGATATTGAAAAGTACTGAGCCTAAGACAGAACCTTGGGGTACCCCGTTGCATACTACTTTCCATGTAGATACAGTTCCATTGGGGACTACATGTTATCACCTACACATTAGAAATTACAGAATACTCTATGAATTGGAATAATGAGTATCATCACCCATACAAATGCCACACACATCTGAAATATATTCACGACAGGATGAGGAATCAAAAGTCAGCATACTTACTCACTTTTCCCTTATGGAGTATCAAAGGAATATTTGCTAAGCAAACTCACCCACTAAATTCTAGATCTATAATGAAAAGATCTATAAACATTCAAAATGATAGTGGTATAAGGCCTTATAGATTTTTGTCATTCAAATCTAGGATTTAGTGTGTGAGTTTGCTTAGCAAATATAAGATATAGAAAGGAAGGTAGATGATCTTGAAAGAAACATCCAGGAACTGATATCTAAGCAAAAAGTACTATTTTTAAAAGTCCAGAGTAATGAGATACTATTTCCAAATGAGTAGGACAGGTGCTTCCCTAATTAACTGGAGTATCAGAGGGGAAGGAGGTATAGTACACTCAGAATACAGAATTACAAGTTGCACGGAACCTTGGAGATTGTCTAGTCCAACCCTCTGCTTGAGCAGGAGATCCTATACTCAGGCTCCATTTTTCTAGCCTATCTCACTAAATAATAGTTTTAGTCTTCCTGGGCACTAGATTTCCTGGTCTGGTCTACTGACTGGTCAGGTCATTCTGCAATAAAAATAATAAGGGTATTATTGGCTTGGACAGCAAATCTGGTTTTTAAAATAGATTTTAACTCATCTCAACAGGTGACAGTACTTGGTTTACTTTGTTTGAGTTCAGAAGGGAAACAGAATTGAGCTTGATAAGAGACCCCTATTAAATACCAATGTTATATGTTTGAGTGAGATGTTGAGATACTTTTTTGAAGAAGGCAATGATAAACCACTTTAATGCTTTTGAGGAAACATCTCAGAATAACAGAATAAAAGAATTAGGAAGGACCTTGGACCAATACCCTGCTTGGGCAAGAAACCCTATGCCATCTTTCTCTCTCCATCCTATCCTATCCTATCCTATCCTATCCTATCCTATCCTATCCTATCCTATCCTATCCTATCCATCCTTCCTTCCTTCCTTCCTTCCATCCACCCTCCCACCCATCCATCCATCCATCCATCTATATTTTTTTATCTATCTATCTATCTATCTATCTATCTATCTATCTATCTATCTATCTATCTATCTATCTATCTATCTGCAGGAAATCTAGAGTCCAGGCAATTCAAATGAATATAGGTTGATTGCATGATATTGCTCTCTACAAGAATCTGAATTACTAATGGTGAAAGGAAATTGGCAGTTGATAAAAGTCAATGGAATCCAAGGTGGGCTGGACTTGGATCTCTTGTGGGTGTGAAGGGACTTGAGACTAATGATGTGTTTGACCCTTCCCTTGGGCTCAGCCTGGTCATCTCCTACAATCTATCATCTCCCTCCCTCCATCTTTCTCATATATCTATCATCTGCCTTCTGTCTCTATCTATCTATCTATCTATCTATCTATCTATCTATCTATCTATCTATCTATCTATCATATTTCTGTCTGTCTGTTTGTCTGTCTGTCTGTCTTCATCTGTATCTCTATCTATCTCAGCTATGCATATTGACCAACAGATGATATTTCCATAGACTATAAGACTAAACTCAAATTCTAGGTCACTCCTTGTAGAACCAAATGGCACCATCCATTTACTGAAGGAGTTTTACAGAAACTCAATACTACCTTCTAAAGAATAGTCCAATATTAAAAGGATTGCTGAAGGTGGGTTGGCTGTTGGAGTGGGTATAGAACAGTGGTGGGATGCAAATATTTTCAGTACTGGTTCTGTGGGCATGGCTAGATGGGCGTGGCCATGTGACTGGGTGCAGCACACACACCCCATGCTCCATTTTTTTTGCCTCCTGGGCCCCAGGGAAGCCTCTTGGGGGGTCATTTTTGCTCCCAGGGGGCTTCTCTGAGGCCCAGGAAGGCAAAAAATGGAGCATGGGGGAGCCATGCAGCACACACACACACACACACACACACACACCACCCACTCTATTTTGGGGGGCTCCCGGGCCTCAGGGAAGCCTTCTGGGTGAAGCAGTAAGACAGCAAGGGCCCCGCCCGGTTCAGTTGATCATCAGAACAGCTGATGGTTGGGAAGAAAAAAAATACTGGTTCAGCTGAACCGGTAGCTGTTTTTTTAACTACCAGTTCGGCTGAACAGTAGCATTTTTTACTACTGGTTTGCCTGAACCAGGACAAACGAGTAGAATACCACCACTGGTATAGAAGAAGAAAAGAGAAAAATATTCTGGGTAGGGTCTTGATATCCTGAAGAGGAGAATTTGTTGGGGAGCCGAACACCTTATCTCTTAGAACATGACTTTATCATCTGCTAGACTTGTATTGGGCACTTCTGCTCGGTATTACCTGTGGGTGTGGCCAAGGAGTGTCAGAACAACAATGGCATCATTGTAGCATAAGCCCCGTCTCTTTTTGATGGGCATCATGACATTGCGTGCAAGTTCCAATGTTGCAATGCCTCAACGGTGAGATCTAATGAGTGGTTCCTCTAGTGAAAAAGATGCATTAAAAGTCACGGGCAATACACCTTCAACTTCCCGTGGTGCATCCCTTAGGATTTTTTTTATCTCGACTTACTTTCCTTCTCCCTAAATTGGAACATGGCCAAGTAAGAAAAATAGGCTTGTAAATTGCAATTGTAGTCAGTCATCCAGGCAGATCAATACACATCCGTTGTAGAAGCCTTGTTTATGCCCCATATTTCCATCCTTTAATCGTTCTGTCCTAACTTTAAGGTATGAATTTCACCCTTGGAGAAGCATGGTATTTAAGATGAGGCTGATCAAAGCGAAAGAAGCATCTCTAATGATTAATGAACGTTGGGTGTATTATCAGTTGATTCTGCCATGGCTGGTGATGAATGGATTTTCCTGCTTCAACATGCATATGAGAACATAGAATATTATTTTAACTGTGCTGATCTAAATGATTAATGAGTTTCGCTAAATCATTAACCATCCAATATCACATTCTTGAGAATTCCCAACCAATGTGGGGAAAACTACTACATATCTGGGCAGAAATATTGCAAAATCTGCTACTGGCGTTGCTGAAGTTCATTTACTGCTAAATCATAATATTGGCCAACATGGGATGAATTCAATTATTTGGCATGCAAAAACGTTATTGGAGAAAAATTAGGATTGATACATTATCTTCATCAGTAGTGGAATATATAAACTAATACATAAAATGACAGTAAATCCCACACCCTTGTAGCTCTGATGATGTTACCTAGATGGGTAATGAAATACCTGGAAGAAAATAATCAAGCTCAGTGAGCACCAAGGATCCCACAGGCCAACCCTGATCTACAAATATTGTCTTCAATCAATCAATCAATCAATCAACCAATCACCAAGCCCAGTATATTCTGCCTTCCAGTAAATCCAATGACAAAAAACTTTGATTGTAATGGCTTTGATTATTGCCTGTTATTGCCATGGATCACATCCATAGTATATGCCAATTCTCTTGCACAAATTCCCAGTAGTCTACTAAACTTCAGTTGGCCAATCAGAATAAGCAGCTTTTAGGATGTAGCCATCGGTTTTATTATTATCATCAGGAGTTCTGGCTCCAATTCTAAATGTTTTCTTTGCCCCACTGAATTTCAGATGGTTTATGACCAGATCAATATCTTTGATATCAGGTTGCAAATCAGCTTGGAAACATCTTCAGCTTTAAGTGGCAGCCCATTTCCTATTAAAACCCCAAATCTAATACATGTTTCAAAGCTCAGGCAACCAATATCCCGACTTGAGGACCTGCCAGTATATTGACTTTGGGATAATTGCTTTCAAAAGATCAAGCATCAAATCAAATTGCTTCGATGTGTAGCAAACAATATTCCCATCTAGAGTGTTTTATGGCTTTTAATCCATTTCTGACTTGAAGGGATGAAAGCTTGTTTAGCTTACATTTCCTAGCTTATATATTTTGTTCCCACAAGGTGACCATATTGTTTTCTGTAAAATCTGATTTGTATCTGATATTTTCTGGGATCAATTGACATGTTAATTCATCGTCTATTATTTGTGACCAGATTTTGAGATACTGTTTCCAAGGTTTTGTTCTGTATTGGAGGGTTTGAAGTTATCATTTCATTTTCTCAAGACAACAGAAAAAAACAGAATTAGAAAGTTAGAAAGAGGCCCTGGAGTTTTTTTCGTCCAACCCCCTGCACAAGCAGGAGACCCTATACCATTTCTGACAAATGCTTGTCCAATCTCCTCTTAAAGGTGGAGCACCCACAATTTCTGGAGGCAACCCTCAGTGGTGGGATTCAATTTTTTTTTACCACCGATTCTATGGGCATGGCTTGGTGGGTGTGGCAGGGGAAGGATGCTATAAAATCTCCATTCCCACCCCACCCCTCTAACCTGCTTGTCATCTCCGTTCTCCAGTGCATAAAGACCCAGCCAACCAGCTGGGACTCAGGAGGCAGAGAAGAGATGGGGGTGGGGCCAGTCAGAGGTGGGATTTGCCAATTCTCTGAACGACTCAAAATTTCCACTACTGGTTTTCCAGAACTGGTCAGAACCTGCTGAATACCACCTCTGGACCTGTCCCACTTATTTAATCATTCTCTCTGTCATGAAATTTCTTCTTAGTTCTAGGTTGCTTCTCTCCTTGTTTAGTTTCCACTCATTGTTCCTTGTCTTGCCTTATGGTGTTTTGAAAAATAGGTTGACTCCTTCCTCTTTGTGGCAGTGCCTCAAATATTGGAACAGTACTATCATGTCTCCCCTAGTCTTTCTTTTCACTAGAGTAGACATACCCAATTATTGTAACCGTTCTTCCTCCAGCCCTCCAATCATCCCTATGTTCATCTCTGCACTCTTTCCAGAGTCTCAACATCTTTTTTTTTTTTTTAATAATATGGTGATCAAAACTGGATGCAGTATTCCAGGTGTGGTCTTACTAAAGCTTTATAAAGTGGCATTAATACTTCATGTGATCTTGATTCTATGGTATCTCTCTATTAATGCAGACTGGGATTGTATTGGTTCGGTCACAAAATGATATTGTCAGTGTTTGAAAGATGAGTTTCAGGTAACAGTTTTCTGTCTGATTTAGGGTGTTTCAAAATTATATCACAGTTAAGAGAGTGAAAGGAGGTAAAGCTGGCTCAAATATATAAAATATGAGTGAGTATTCAAAGTTAAATGATGCATCATAGGTGAAATCTAAAGGTCTGAACAGATAGTTTTTGCATTACAATCATTTGTTTCATGATGTTCAAAATTAGATAAGGGTTTATGGAATTCACAGGGGCCGGTCTTGGATCTCTTGTGGCTGCACAATGATTGCAAACTGGTGATGCTCTTAACCCTATCCTCTTGCTCAATCTGCTCATCTCCTACATAAACACCTTTATAGAAAGATCCCCCCATATACAGAGAGACAGAGAGACAGACACAGAGAGAGAGAGAGAGAGAGACAGACAGAGAGACAGAGAGAGAGAGAGAGAGACAGAGACAGAGACACACAGAGAGACAGAGACAGAGACACACAGAGAGACAGAGAGTCAGACAGACACACAGAGAGAGACAGAGGGAGAGAGAGACAGAGGGAGAGAGAGAGAAAGAGAGAGAGGGAAAGACAGGCACAGAGAGAGAGACACACACAGAGAGAGAGACACACAGAGAGAGGGGAGGAGAGAGGGGGAGAGAGACAGAGACAGACACAGAGACACACAGAGAGACAGAGAGTCAGACAGACAAAGAGAGAGAGAGACAGACACACACACAAAGAGAGAGACAGAGAGAGAGACAGAGAGACAGAGACAGAGAGAGAGACAGAGAGTCAGACAGACACACAGAGAGACAGAGAGAGTATGTGACAGAGAGAGAAAGGGAGAGAGGGAGAGACAGACAGACAGACAGACACACACACACACACAAAGAGAGACAGAGAGAGGAAGAGAGAGAGACAGACACACACAGGCACACAGAGACAGAGAGAGAAAGAGAGAGAGAGAGACAGAGAGACTTCAGCTGTCATCCAACTGAGGAGTGCCTGGTTTATTTCAAACATCTTTCTCAAGTAAAATGTGGTTTAAATGTGACTTGGCAAATTCTCTAAAGACAGCCCCGATTGTTCAAAAACATTGCATTGCAAAATTATGACATTGCATGTTATGTGAACCCAACCGTGGTAGCTCATTCAAGCAGATGAAATTGAATCACAGCATCAGGAAGAAAGGACCGATTGGCTCAATCCATGTTTCGAAATAATTTCCAGATTTGTCCTGGCTTCTCAGGTTTTCACGTGTTTACTAGACAAAACAGATTACTAATTAAAAAAAAGAGAGAGATGGAAATACATGAAATTAATTGGGCCTGATTTACTAGAACTAGCTTGTTCCTTTGGTTTCAGTTGTAGATGAACACAATTCAGTTTCTAGAGGTTCGGGCCTGTGTTTATCATCTTGTTTTTTTTTTTGTAAAAGATAATAAAGCTGGGATACAAACAAATAAAAATAGTGGGAAGAGATAGATAGAATGATAGAAAGATAGAAAGATAGATAGAGAGAGGGGGGGGGGGGATAGAGGCAGATAGATAGATACAGACAGACAAATAGACACACACACAAACACACACACAGAGAGACAGATTCATCCATATATTCATTCTCCAAACTAGAAATATTTTGTTGCTAATGGTCCTATTGCAAATCTTGTCCATCTCTAGACTTGAAGCAGCTCTAAGCATAACAACTCAACAAATTTACCTCTTTATTTCTGCAGAAATCTTCTGGACGTGGTGAATTGCTGATCTCGCTTTGTTACCAATCTACCACAAATACGCTCACTGTGGTTGTTCTAAAGGCGAGGCATCTACCTAAGGCTGATGTTTCAGGATTATCAGGTAATTTGAAAAGGAGACCACACGCAATGACATTGATGGATTCTCAGCTGGTGAGGATGGGGACTGGCTGAACCTAGGAATTTAGAAATTACAGGGAAGCAAATGATTTTCTATAGATAGGAACTATCCTTGTTTTTGTTGGTTTGTTTAAAAAAAAATGTCTCAGAACTGCTTTTGAAAAAGGCAGATTGATGAATTTCTCTTTGGTGGACTTATAAGCGACTCTAATTCCCAGAGAGATAAATTCACATTAAAACCAGAACACAACACGTGTGGGGTGGAAAGTTAAAATGTGACATGAATTATGAAAGCTGTTCTACATCATCCCGTCCAGATATGTTTATGGAATAATATCAACACATGCAACATACATCAGCTTTTCTTGAACTGGAACTAAGTGGTTCTATCTACCCATAATGTTTAATGTTGACTCATCCTTTATAAAGATATTGTAAGTCTATGCACTTTTGAATTGGCTCATTATTATTCTGTCTTGGCTTTGCCTCTAAGCTCTCATTTCCAGAATTATTAGCAATAACCATTCAAACCCAGGGAACAGGAAAGCTGCCAAACACCCTTGGAGATGTCATAGAGTGTGTTTTACCACTGGGGACCCCAAATCCCAGGCCGCAACCCACAACTGGGGCATGGCCAGTGGTGGGATTCAATTTTTTGTACTATTGGTTCTGTGGGCATGGCATGGCTTTGTGGGTGTGGCTTTGTGGGCGTGGCAGGGGAAGGATACTGCAAAATCCTCTTCCCTCCCCATCCACTAACCTGCTTTCCAGCTCTGTTCTCCTGCACAGGGCAACCAAAGAAGACCCAGCCGATGAGCTGGGACTCGGGAGGCAGAGAATAGATGGGGTTGGCGGGGCCAGTCAGAGGTGGGATTTGCTGGTTCTCCGAACTACTCAAAATTTCCGCTACCGGTTCTCCAGAACTGGTCAGAACCTGCTGAATCCTGGTAGCTTATTTTATGGCTAGTTTGGTGAACTGGCAAATCCTATCCTGACTGGCCCCGCCCACCCCACCCTGCCTCTCCCAATAGTCTCCATGTGGCCCATTTTGGATGCCAGGTAAGTGCAGGGCCTGTGCGGAGGCTCAGGGAGGGCGAAAGACAGGCTTCCCCAGAGGCTCTGGAAGATTGGAAACAGGCCTGTTTTCAGCCTCCAGAGGGCCTCCAAAGCTCAGGAAGGCCGTTTTCGTCCTCCTGGAGGAATGAGGAAAACCTCCGGAGCCCAGGGAAGGTGAAAATGGCCACTCCCAGCCTGGTGCAGGAGGCCGATTAAGCCACGCCCACACAGCCATCGGGCAGAGAACCCATTGCTAAAATTTTTGAAGCCCACCCCTACATGCAAGTATGTGTGCTGAGCTGCCGCTCACGTGAGTGAAGCTGCATGTGCATTGGCCTGCTGCTCGTGTTGCCTGGTTCCCTTCTACCCCTCGCCCAGTGGGCTAAGTGGGGACCACTTCTCTACCATATAAAATACAGTCTTTGAGGCCTTTCTCGTTTGAGGTTCTGTGGCAATGTAGGGATTCATGAAAGGTTGCCATGGGTTCTCCAAGAGATTAGGACTGCCAAATCATCATCATTACCACCACCACCATCATCATCATCATCAATTTTTGATCTTTGCATGCCATACGATGCTTGTTAATGGAATAATAGAATAACAGAGTTGGAAAAGATCTTGGAAGTTGTTCTGACCTAGCTCCTCAAACAGGATAAACCCTTTGGCATGAACTCAAAAGATTCCTTGATTAGGAATGCTGTCAGCCCCGGCAAAAAAATTCTCTCTCAGGGTAACAAGTCCATCTGTTCAGAAGATGAATAGTTGTCTGCCACACCTATTCATCCCCGCCCCCTGCCTTTTATCGCCACATGCAGCCCTCATGAGCTCTGTTTTCAGTGGGGATGGCCTCCTGCAACCCTCTATGAGTGAAAATGCTTGGGCAGGACATGTGCAGCCCTCCGGAGCTCAGTTTTCAGCTGTGATGACCTCCTGCGATCCTCTGCCAGTGAAAACAGAACCCGGGACGGCCATGCAGAGGCACCATGGGCTGGTCCTTTTCTGTTTCCAGGGTGGCCCCATGGGCCAGATCTAAGCACCCCATGCACTGAATCTGTCCCCCGAACCTTGAGTTTGATACTCCTGGTCTAAGTCAAGGGTCAGCAACCTGTGGCTCTGGAGCCACATGTGACTCTTTCATCCCTCTGCTGCAGCTCCCTTTTGCCAGTCAATTGATAGGGCTTCCAGTTAGGACAGGTAGAAGAAAAAGGATTCCACACTGGGAGGAGACTCTATGGTGAGTGAACTGGACTTCCAGGTGGCTCCAGAATTGAATGGGGAGCTTCCGGTTAGGACCTTTGCAGCTCTTTGAGGGTTTTAAGGTTGCCAGCCCCTGGTGTCAACTAACAAAATACTTCTTTGGTCTTTTTAGATGCCAGTAAAAAAGGAGTGGGGAAAGTAATGCATTCCTTAAATGCTTCAGATAATTGCTAGGCAGCTGAAGCTGTTAGCATGCAAGATTATTACTGGAGAGCAGGATTGATGACTCTTGGCTATGGATATGTCCCATTGGAGGATATACATCCAGGAGGTGGGGGGAAGACCAGGGTCAAGGGTGAAATGAATGATGTGTCTTAGAGTTGGCTGCACCCAGGTAACGCTGGCATGATCACTCCTAATAAATCAATTTTTTTAAAACTCTTGAGAGGTGCCGCTAGAGACTGATAATTTGAATGGGGGTGGATTTGTCGGAGCCCTGACACCTAGTCTTAGTCCAACCGTCGTATGTTACTTCCCTTGCAGACCCTTATGTCAAAGTCAACCTCTACCACGCCAAGAAACGGATCTCCAAAAAGAAGACGCACGTCAAGAAGTGTACCCCCAACGCAGTGTTCAACGAACTCTTTGTCTTTGATATTCCCTGCGAGGGTCTCGAAGAGATCAGCATCGAATTCTTAGTACTGGATTCCGATAGGGGGTCTCGGAATGACATCATCGGCCGGTTAACCTTGGCGGCTTCGGCGGAAGGCACGGCTGGAGAACATTGGAAGGAGATCTGTGAATATCCCAGGAGACAGATTGCCAAATGGCACATGCTGTGCGACGGCTAATGAAAAAGGAGAGAGAAGGTTGGACTTTTTCAACGAGAAATCCCATAGGCAAGGATCCGTTTTCTTTCTTTGCAATGTATAATCACAGGGTTGTGCTCTTGGGAGAGGGGTGGGGGAAAAAAAAAACCTTTATTGTTATCACTATTGTTAAGACTGGATTGAACTATCCCAACAGAAGGTAACTGACATTTTGGCTGAGGTTCTCTTCTCTCTTTCTCTCTTTTTTTTGGGGGGGCGAAAAAAAATAAAAATCAAACCATCATCCTGTATCCCAGGTTCATATTCTGCAAGAGAATGCACTCCTTTAGAGAGACATTCAGTGCTGTAACCACAAACTGAAACTGGTTTCTTTCTTTTTTTAAAAAAAAAAAAACTAATCTATTATGAATCCTATGTCATCATGGTTACCACGGCCTCATTCCTCAATTTAGAAACACCCGTGTTGTTGTAATGTCAAAAGCCGCGAAGCAAATGAACGGAGAAGGACTAAAATAAGAGGCGCGAATGGGAAAGAAGCTCATCTTTCGATTTGATCTTTCCCCCCCGCTTTTCTTACGAAACCGTAAGAGTTCCCTCATGCTTCAAGTCATACAAAGAGTTGGGATTATTTTTTTTGAACAGCCTGCATTTCACGTTATCCGTCTAACTTGCTCCTTTTTCAAAGTAGGAGGTTGCATCGTTTAGACTTCACACAAAGGACTTTTGAGATAAACGCGTTCAGCAATTACGTTCTCATCCTTGGTAGGGTTCACTTCGTTTAATCAAGGGCTTAGGAGGGAAGGTAGGTGGTATAAATTTTACTAGGAGGTTAGGGTTTGTGCTTTTACATATAGCCTATGGTGATTTTTTTTTATATATATAAAAAATGCATTTACACAATGCATTTATTTAGTCCTCTTCTCCCCCCGCCTTCCCTTCCAGCTTAATACACATTTCTACCCTCCACCCGTCCCCCAGATCTAACCAGGTGAACATACTGTAGAAAGTTATATAAAATATTGCTCTTTTTACCTGGTATTTTTTGAAACAGCTGTGGACTGAACTGAAACTTGTTTCTATTTCTTTTATTATGCTATACCTAAAAACAAAACACAAACAAACAAACAAAAATATTAAAAATTTTAAAAAGGAAAAAAAAAAGTTAGGATATACATACCAAGCACTAATTCTTTTAAAAACAATGCCATTTATCACTGGGTAAATATGGGATTTTAGCAGAATCGGGCTCGCGGTGAGCTTTTACACCTCAGGCTAGCTCACGTTGTAGATACGCTGTTTTACTTGTAGCAATTCAAGCAGCTCCGTGCAGGTAGTTTGCTTTGCTCCATTTTACGGCCATGGTTAAGTGAATCGCTGCAGGTGTTAAGCTAGGAACCCAGTCATTAAGTGAATCTACTTTCCGCCATTATCAGAAGGTCGCAAAAGGCGATCACGTGACCCCAGAACATTCCTAAATTTGCCAAGTGTCTGAATTTTTGAGCATGTGACAGTGAGGATGCTGAAATGGGCTTAAGTGTGAAAAACGGTCATAAGTCTCTTTTTTGATGATGTCGTCCCTTCAAATGGTCACTAAATGGACTGTCATAAGTTGAGGGCTGCCTGTATTATCTGTGCCATTGGGTGACTGTTGGAAATCAGATGGATTTCAGATGGAAATCAGATGGCGTAGTAAATGGACATTGTCAGAACTATGTTATCAATGCAAGATGTATGCAACATACGATTGCTATATATATATATATATTTTCCAGGTATGAGTGAGTGGAATGCAATTAAGTTTAGGAACGTACCTTCTGTCCAATCACGTCAGCCCAAGGATGTGTAGTTTCCTCTCACTTCCCTTAGGAATCTTCCTGACTAACTATATTTAGACAGAGAGGACAGAAACCCAAATTGTGTGAGCTTCTGGTGGGGCATTCTCCATATCTGATGGGTTGGATGCCACATGGTGGTACTGGAATGCACTGGCCAATGCAAAAAAAATAATAATGTACCCAGCTGGTTCACCTATGAAACTTACTTATATGTTTGCATAGAAACTCTTTTAAAACTGATAGATTAGCACAACTGGAGTAGACCAGTGGCCAATCTTATTCCTTTGAGAATTTGAGGTAAACGTAATTCATTCCGGTGAAATTTAACATATCTTCCAAAAAATCACATTTGCGTATACATGGAGGCAGAGGTGGCCTAGTGCTTGGTAAAACATGTGGAATAATGCATGGGGGAACACAACAACCCATATTTTTTTCTTGGGTGGGGGGGAGTCAGTCATATAGGTAGAAATCAACAAGATAGAATTGTCCCAATTATGGGATCCTTTTAGAAGTATTGTATATTCCTGGAGGGAAATGCTCCATGGAAGGAATGGTCAACAAACTGTAGTGGAAACAACAAAGCTGAGGATTTAAATACCCAGAGTTTTGTGTTGTGAAATGGTCATTGGACCATTGTATAAGAGATAGGTCCAGTGAATTATTTGGATAAGACAGTTGTGAAAGCGGTACGAATAAGGAAATGGTAGGATCGCTAGAAATATGCATGAAAAAAAAATAGAATCTTGACCTAGTTTTCATTGACCTGTTTTTGGAGTTTAAGCCAATCTAAGTCCCAAGCAGAAACCTTGTTCCTAAGATGAAGGGTTGCTAAAACGAGGGCACATTCAGTCAGGGATGGACAATGTTTTGGTGGCGAGGACTATCCAACTTTTAGGGGAGCCCAAGGCCCACAAAATGTGGTGGCCTTTTCACATATGGGTCTTTGCTTTTAAGGGTAAGGTGTCTATTTTTGGTCTTACAATGCAAGTTTTAATGTTTCCCAATTGGCAGGAGGCTGTGCTGTTATTTTTTTCAGCAGTCATGGTCATAAGGGCAGAAAAAAAAAGACTTGGGGACCATGTATGGTCTTGAGGATACGGATTGATCACCCTTGATCTACATCTTCTTGGCCTCACAACCTTTATGTGAAATTTTAGATGCTGAGAAGTTACTTTAGCCTTGCAAGCAAAAAAAAAAAAAGAGAGAGAGAGAGTGATACAATTTGTGGAATTAGGGTCCCATACCCATGGATTTCAAGGAGACACAACTGATGAAAACCCATATTTTAATTGATCAGAGAG
The DNA here is from genome assembly GCF_049901715.1 of Pseudonaja textilis. Classification (NCBI taxonomy): domain Eukaryota; kingdom Metazoa; phylum Chordata; class Lepidosauria; order Squamata; family Elapidae; genus Pseudonaja; species Pseudonaja textilis. The sequence continues at coordinate 250,119,451 of NC_141991.1, forward strand.
CCAAAGTACTCCAAAACTTAAGGAACCAAGAATGGATTAGACCCATCGAGCATAAAACCATAAAATGGAGGTTCTGGTGAGGAATTAGAAATGACTTTTACTCATCATTGGCTAGAGCAGAATCAGAAAAGACTGGAATATGAAATATGCAACAAATATTACTGAAAGAATTCCACTTGGAGCCTTTCAGGATGTTCTTATTCTTCTTATTTCTTTTTTTGGGGTGGTGATTTATCCAGGTTTTTAAATGATGTGTTTGATATAATGGTGTTTGTATAAATTCTAAGGCATTTTCAGACATGGCCTTTTATTAAAGTGCTCTATGTAAAGGTAACACTTGTAATACAACTTGTGTGTATGAAGGGTTCAAATCGGTTTTTTGTTCCATTTTAGAAGATGTGTAGGCCAACATCGGTCCAGGCTTGAAATCTTCAGACTGCTTACTCCAGGGTGGTCCTACTAGGGTAAAGATGAATGTGGGTCTACGTCCTGTAAATTCTACAAAGGTGATATAAACCAGGGGACTCCAATCTGGGCAATTTTACAACTTGCAGAGTTCAACTCCCAGACTTGAAGCAAAGCTGGCTGAAGAACTCTTGGAGTTGAAGTCCACAAGTCGTAAAATTGCCAAGAGTGGAGCCCCCTGGTTTAGACAGCTTCAAATAAGCTTTCAGAGGAAAAATAAAAAGGGTTAATTTATGAGTAGCTGTGAGGGTGGTCCTTTCCTTGGGGTAGGTGGGTGGGGAAGAGGTTAAATGTCAAGAGGGCAGCCAAAGTCATATGATCAAAGCCCCACCCATTTTTAATTTCTATTCATAATAAGGGCAGGAATTTATGTGCCCATTAACTATCATTGTGACTTTCCCCACCTCATTATCTGAGCTGAATAGTTAAAGTATCTGAGCTAAATAGTTTAAATAAAAATATTGAGAGGGCCGGTAGAATTCTTAAGTGGTCTTTATGGAAATCACCTCCAATCCTCTCTCTTAATGAAAAGATGGATTTTAAAAATCAGAATCCTTAGTCCTAGAAACAATGGAACTGTCAACCAAACAAAAACTTATTTGGTCTTTTTAGTTGTCAGCAGAAAGAGAGTGGGGGAAAGCAGTGCATTCCTTAGATGCTTCAGATAATTGCTAGGCGGCCGAAGCTGTTGGCACGCAAGATTATTACTGGAGATCATGATTGATAACTCTTGGCTATGGATGTGTCCCATTGAAGAATATACATCCAGGAGGTGGAGGGAAGATCAGGGTCAAGGGTGAAATGAATGATGTGTCTTGGAGTGGGCTGGCGGTCAGGGCTCTGACAGGAATATTGCTATCAAGGAAGGCCACATGCCAAGAACTCCACATAAAGTGGGGTTTTTTTTTCATTGGATTTCAAGAAATGGTTGCACTAAGATTAATATCGGTGTGACCTAGTGAGTTTTAAAGGACATTATGGAGTTCCTTACTCCTCAGTGATAAAATAAATGATGGAGAATAAGCTTCTTTGAATGCTGGCTACTTCTAACAGCAATGTGTTCTGACCACACGTAAAGTTCAATTAATTTTAGACTTATCCACAACTGCGCATAGGTGTTGACGCCTATCTCCTCTGAGAAGGGGTTGATGAGTAAGTGTGGGTTGAAAATGGGTTGACGCCCACATTCTCCCAGATCTTAACTACACATAGTGTGGAGATGCACATCCCTGAGTGTAGATGGGTTGATCTGATTTCCCATTGAGAAATTTCTCTGCTTTTTTTTTAGCCCAGGGAATCTCCAAACTTGGTGACTTTAAGAATTGTGGACTTCTGGGAGATGAAGTCCACAATTCTTAACATTTCCAAATTTGAAGACAACACCCCCCACCCCCCCGTTTTAGCACCAGAATGTTTACATTTGCAGAAGGATAAATGCAACAGCTATGCAACCATCCCTGAATGACAAACCCATACATTCCCTGGTGTGCAGTGAGGTAGAAGTCTTAAGAGGGGCTTCAAAGACCTTGACTAACTATGTTCAGATGGCCCAGAACTTGGAAGGGCCACCCAGGTAAATAGGATCTTCCTTTGGAATTCTTGAGAATGTTCAGAAGTCCCACCCAGAAAGTCTCCACAGCTAAGACAGTTTGGAAATGTCTATCCTGACACCTAACTAGACCAGAGCATAACAGAGTTGGGAAGGGACCTTGATGGTCATCTAGTCCAACCCCCTGCTCAAGCAGGAGACCCTACACCATTCTAGACAAATGACTCCAATTTCTTCTTAAAAGTCTCCAGTGATGGAACACCCACAACTTCTGGAGGCAAGTTGTTCCACTGATTAATTGTTCTCACTGTCAGGAAATTTCTCCTTACTTCTAGGTTGCTTCTCTTTTTGATTAGTTTCCACCCGTTGCTTCTTGTCCAACCTTGTTTTTTCCCCAACTAGCATTTCCTAGTACCAAATCTCCTTGTATTGTCTGTTGATAGTTTTAGCCACAAGTTCCTTCTGGATTAAAAAATAAATAAAAATCATTTCGGAACTGTTTGTTATGTCTTTGTTTCTTTTGTTTTTTAAAAAATATAATATAGGGTTGTGACAATTTGTCATTTTGCCACCCAGTGAGTAATAACTGGTGGACTCCTTTTGGTAATTTGAAAGTGGTGTTTCTCCCCATCCTGGAAAAGGGTGCTGACAGCTGTCAAGGCGGGAAGGAACAATTCTTTTCATATTAGGCGACTTGTAAATAAGTTTCTTTTCTTTTTATCCTTAAAAATAAATGAATAAATAACCATTTGTCTTGCAAAGTCCAGTTGTTGACCAGATGGGACCGAAATGAATATGTTCATGCCTTTAAGAAATAAGAGGGAAAAAATAATAATAATATTGCTGTTTTTATAAAGTACTTGGTTCTTCATGTGAATATCTTGAAATTTGTTAAGGATACTGTCCTGTATTAAACCTGTAAAATAATATTTGTCTAAGTAGAGATTGAAAAAAAAAAGGAAAAAAAATCTAAGGAGCCGATTCATGTCTGAAGATCTGTTGTATCTCAATAGCCAATTTGTTAATGATGTTGTACATTCAATAGAAGTTTTTGGGGAAGAAGGCATGGTGTCAGAGGGTTTGTATGTCTTTTGTGGTTGGCTCTGTATGTTGTCCCATGTGTGTAAGACCAGAATAAACTGCTTCTTTCATTCATTCCATTCTCCACTGAGATGTTTATTTTTTAACCGATATTCATCGGTGGACCTTTGATTCTTTGATTCTTCTCCCTACAACTTTTCAATGGCGCTCCTCTAACAAAGTAAAATTCAATGGTGAAAAAAGGAAGCTTCTACATTTAGGCAAGAAAAACCAAATGCACAGGTACAGGGTAGGTCTGTGATGGGGAACCTACGGCATGCATGCCAGAGGTGGCACTCAGAGCCCTCTCTATGGGCAAGCTTGCCACTGCCAGCTGCTCTTCTGGTTTTCAGTGCTCTGGTGCACGCGAAGACCAGCATGCACACCAGCTAGCTGCTCTTCAGTTTCTGATGCTCCGGTGCATGCACATGCACACATGCGTTCCAGTTTGGGCACTCTGTGCCAAAACATTTTGCCATCACTGTTATAGGTGGGACCTGGCGCAATAGTGGTGACTGTGAAAGGGATCTTGGAGTCCTAGTGGACAATCATTTAAATATGAGCCAGCTGTGTGCTGCAGCTGCCAAAAAAGCTGACACAGTTCTAGGCTGCATCAACAGAAAGATAGAATCAAGATCAGGAGATGCGTTAATACCACTTTATAATGCCTTGGTAAGGTCATGCTTGGAATACAACATCTAGTTTTGATCACCATGATGTGAAAAAGTTGTTGAGACTCTAGAAAGAGTGCAGAGAAGAGCAACAAAGGTGATTGGGGGACTGGAGGCTAAAACATATGAAGAACAGTTGCAGGAACTGGGCCTGGCTAGTCTAGTGAAGAGAAGGACCAGGGGAGACATGATAGCAGTGTTCCAGTATCTCAGGGGCTGCCACAAAGAAGAGGGAGTCAAGCTATTCTGCAAAGCACCTGAAGGCAGGACAAGAAGCAATGGGTGGAAACTAATCAAGGAGAGAAGCAACTTAGAACTAAGGAGAAATTTCCAGACAGTTAGAACAATTAATCAGTGGAACAACTTGCCTCCAGAAAGAAGATTTACAGGGAGATTGAATAACCACTTGTCTGAAGTGGTATAGTGTTTCCTGTCTAAGCAAGGGGTTGGACTAGAAGACCTTGAGAGGGATCTTGGAGTCCTAGTGGACAATCATTTAAATATGAGCCAGCTGTGTGCTGCAGCTGCCAAAAAAGCCAACGCAGTTCTAGGCTGCATCAACAGTGGGATAGAATCAAGGTCAGGTGAAGTGTTAATATCACTTTACAATATCTTAGTGAGACCACACTTGGAATACTGCATCCAGTTTTGGTCGCCACCCTGTAAAAAAGATGTTGAGACTCTAGAAAGAGTGCAGAAAAGCGCAAGAAAGGTGATTTTGGCAGACAGTGCTGCTGGACATCGGAGAGGGTGAAATCTAGGCAAATTTTGTCCAGCAAGGTGCTGCAGGAGGCGGTTCAGGCTGAAAACGGGGCAGAGCAGGCCGTGTGCATCCTGTCTCCCTATCCTGCTCCTACCCCGTGCTGGCCCATGGAGGAGAACTACATTGCTGATCTGGCTCTCGAAGAAATCCAGTTTGACACCCCTGGGCTAGAGAATTCTGGGAGTTGAAGTCCACAGAACTTAAAGTGGCCAAGTTGGAAAAAATACTGGAGTACATTACGTTTCACGGGTAGACAAACATTACCTTATCTCTAGGGTAGGCTAGGAAGACTGAAAGCCACTTGTCTGGAATAGCATAGGGTTTCCTGCCTAAGCAGGGGGTTGGACTAGAAGACCTCCAAGGTCCCTGCCATCTGTATTCTGATTGATATTGATAAACTAGGTAAGGAGACGCCATCGTAGTTACAACCACTTTTCCTGGAGATACCAAAACTCGCTCAGTCAAATCAAATCTTTATCACAACCACAGACCAGCGTAACGAAACCCAGTGTCCATCAGTTAAGGAAGGGATTCATCCAGATAGATTATAGATTAACAGAGTTGGAAGGGACCTTCTAGGCAGGGGTGGGATTCAAAAATCCCAGCAACCAGTTCACTGCCCAGTTGCTGAGTGGGCGTGGCCATGGTGGGCATGGCCATGGTGGGTGTGGCCTCCCATAACGTCCAGTTTCCAGCTTCTGGTGGGCCTCCAGAGCCTAAGGGAGGCTGTTTTTGCCCTCCCAAAGGTCTGGAGGCTTCCCCCGGGTCTATGGGAGGGTAAAAACAGCCTCCCCTGGGCTCTGGAGGCCCACCAGAAGCCTGAAACAGGCCCATTTCCGGACTTCCAGAAGGCCCATTTTCCCCCTTCCCAGAGCCTTTGGGTGGACCTTGCACTTACCTCCATCAAAAATGCGTGGAGAGTCCTGGGAGGGGAAGGGAAGGGTGGGAGGAACCAGCTGGTCAGTTGAAATATCGGTTCGGCAAACCAGATGTAACTTTAACACCCAGTTCACCTAAACTGGTCCAAACTGGTAGAATTCCACCAGAATTCCATCTAGTCCAACCCCTCACCCAAGCAGGAGTCCCTACACCATTTCTGGCAGACAGCAGTACAATATCTTCTTGAAAGCCTTCAGGGATGAAGTCTCCACAACTTCTGAAGGCAACTTCTGTTCCAGGGGTGGATTGTTCTGACTGTCAGAAAATTTCTCCTTATTTTCAGGTTGAATCTCTCCTTGTTCAGTTTCCATCCATTATGCCTTTGTCTGGTCTTTGAGTGCTTTTGCAAATAGCTTGACCCCTTCATTACAGTTACAAATCATAAGGTCACAAAGCTGATCATTACCGGACCGGATCTGACTTTGTGACTTATTTTGCGATGGTGTTCAGCGAGCACATAAGTTGCCAAATGTATGCACTGGTCATTACGTGAATGCAGAGGTTGTTAGCCAAACCCATTGTTCGCGACGGGGAGTTTTTGCCAAAAACTGGAAGTAAGTGATAGTTTTCAGCAAAAACATTGTAAATCACAGTCGACATGCCTGCAGGATGTTGCAAAGGTGAACCAGTTGCCAAGCACTCAAAATGCAATCATTTGATGGTGGCTGTGGGTTAGGTAGTCAGAACTTCAGAACCAAATCCATAGTAACTTCGAACAATCTCTCAACAACCTATTGCTTTGTTGTTAGTTGCAAAGTCATGTCCAAGTCTGACCCATTGCGACCCCATGGACAACATTCCTGCAGGCCTTCCTTTCCTCTCCCATCTTCTGGAGTCCATTTAAGCTTATGCCAACTGCTCCAGTGACTCCATCCAGCTACCTCCTTCTCTGTCATCCCCTTCTTCCTTTGCCTTCAACTGCTCCGAGCATTAGGACTCTTCTCCAGGGAGTCCTTCCTTCCTTCTCATTAGGTGGCCAAAGTATTTGTGTTTCATCTTCAGGATCTGGCCTTCTAAAGAGCAGTCGGGGTTGATCTCCTCTAGGACTGACCAATTGGATGGCTTTGCAGTCCAAGGGACTCGCAGGAGTCTTCTCCAGCACCAGAGTTCAAAGGCCTCCATTCTTTGGAGCTCAGCCTTCCTTATGGTCCAACTTTCACAGCCATGCATTGCAACTGGGAAAACCATAGCCTTGACTGTACACAGTTTTGTTGGCAGTATGCTGCTGTCTAGATTTGCCATAGCTATGCTTCAGTACAGGCAGTCCTCGAACTTACAACATTTCTCCTAGTCACCTTTTGAAGATAGAATGGTGCTGAAAAAAAGTGACTTATGGCCATTTTTCACCATTGCAGCATCCCTATTAGTCATAGGATTTAGGTTCAGATGCTTGACAACTGACTCACATTTATGACAGTTGCAATATCCCTGGGGTCAGAGGATCCCCTTTTGCGACCTCCTGACGAGCCAAGTCAATGGGGAAACCAGATTCCTTTAATGACCGTGTGACTAATTTAACAATCACAGTGAGTCGCTTATCAAACGTGGCAAGAAAAGTCATAAAATGGGGCAAACTCACTTAATAACTCTCACTTAGCAACATCAATGTCAGACTCAATTGTGGTCATAAGTTGAGGAGTACCTGCACAGGCAGAGATCTCAGAACTGGGGCTCAGAGCATCGGATGAAAGCTCTTGTTTAAAACTAAACGTTTTGGGGTACACGTCACTGTTCCAGTGAGTACCACGAGAACTGCATATAAACCACTTGGCAACTCTGAAAAGACCGGCATGTTAACTCCTAATAAATCCTTTTTAAGTTTTGGAAGTTTGGCTCAAGACTCATGATTTAAATGTGGGGGTAACTGCCGGAATCCTGACACTACTCTGACTTTCAGGTTTGAAGAAACATTATATGAATTTAATCTTGGCTGATTGGAAAAATGCCTTTAATAAGCAGATTCTAATACCTTCCATCTTACCTTTTCAAGGAGAAAATAGATAACCTTTTAAGTGCAGCATAAGATCAAAAATGTGGCCTGGAAATAAGGAAAATGGACTTGTGTCTAGTGCATTTTCAGAAAATCGGGATCCATAACCTGCAAGTTAACAACTGTTTTTTTTTTTAAACAATATCATGCCGTTAATAAGCAGATTCTAACACTTTCTGAGGGACCCGGTGGCTCAGTGGCTAAGACTCTGAGCTTGTCGATCCGAAAGGTCGGCAGTTCAGCGGTTCGAATCCCTAGCGCTGTGTAATGGAGTGAGTTCCCATGCCTTGTCCCAGCTTCTGCCAACTAGCAGTTCGAAAGCGTGTAAAAATGCAAGTAGAAAAATAGGGACCACTTTGGTGGGAAGCGTTTCGTGAGCCTTCAGCATTTAGTCATGCTGGCCATATGACCATGGAGATGTATGTGAACAGCGCTGGCTCTTTGGCTTTGTAACGGAGATGAGCACTGCCCCCTAGATCCGGAAACGACTAGCATGTATGTGAGAGGGGAACTTTTGCCTTACCCTTAATACTTTCTGACTTACCTTTTCAAGGAGAAAATAGAGAACATCTTAAGTGCAGTGTAAGATCAAAATTGTTGGCTGGAAATAAGGAAAATGAACTTGTATCTTGTGTGTTTTGAGAAAGATCAGGATTCATAACCTGAAAAGTCAACAACTGTTTGTTTGTTTTTAATAATATCAAGCTGATACACAAATGTTGCTTGAAAATACTCTCAAATCTTTATCATGCAAAATGTCTGTAGGAGGTTTGGAGAGATCTTTCAGTTCAGCCTTGATATTTCTCTGCAGCTATTCACACTTTCCCTCATACATTATTTTAATGAAGCCAACTGTCTTTGCAAGAGAAACATATAGATGATGGTAAAGGATTTCTATGTCATGTTACATTCATCTCCATTGGAAACACATTCATAATTGACCTTGAATTTAATCCTTTTGGTTACCATTCCTTTATTGTCAATTGAGAAAACTTGACATAAATGCAAGCAACAGATCTGTGCAATATGTAAATATTGCAGCCGTTGTGTCAAAAAGAAACCAAGCAATATTTTCCAAAGCTTAAAATATGACATCCAAATATCTGGCTTGTTATTTTGCAATGTGAGAAGTTTCATTTTGCCACATACTTTCAAGAAATTCTTTTAATCTTTAAGGAATCTTCCCCAGACTATTTTCCCCTTCCTTCTTCTTCTTTGTTGACTCCTAGCTGGTTTAATTTCTGGGTTTAGAGGGAATAAGTGTTTTTTTTTTTTCTAAATATCTTTCAACATCTCCAGGGGATGTCCAACTTTGGCAGCTTTAAGACTTGTGGACTTCAATGAATATGTGTCAGAATGGTTGAACAATTGGAAACTTCCAATCTCAACCAGCAAATGTTCTGTCTTACACACTGGCAACAAAAATCAGAAGACTAAATACAAACTGGGTGAATATGACCTCATAGATGACCCTCACTCTGTCAAAGACCTAGGAGTACTCATTTCAAAAGATCTAAGCCCCAGAGCTCACTGCAACAACATAGCCAAAAAGGCATTAAGAGTTATTAATCAAATTTTGTGAAGCTTCTTCTCAAGTAACATTGAACTGCAAACCAGGGCATACAAAACCTTTGCCAGACCAATTCTTGAATACAGCTCATCTGCCTGAAATCCACACTGTATAACCAGGGGTGGGGTTCAAAATTTTTAACAACCGGTTCTGTGGGCATGGTTTGGTGGTCATGTGACTGGGTGGACATGGCTTGGTGGTCATGTTATTGGCTGGGTGTGGCCAACTCAATATCACTCACATCGAGGCACGCATCTCCTTGCCTGGCCTCTCATGATTGTGGGGATGCTGCAACAGTCGTAAGTGGGAAAAATGGTCACTTTTTTCAGTGTCATTGTAACTTTGAATGGTCACTCCAGCCAAGTAAAGTACCAGCAAAGGAGGGGAAAATAACTCCAGAGAAGTTCCTGAGACAGGAAGTCTAGTCCTGCCAAGAATGTAAAAAGGGTTAATGGAGAGGCAGTTTCTATAAGCAACACCAGAATGTTTCCTTCCTGCCTTCCTTACAGGATTAGGCCAGTAATTTCTTCTAACAACCGGTTCTCTGAACTACTTAGAATGTTAACGACCGGTTCTAGAGAATAGGTGCAAACCAGTAGAATCCCACCCCTGTGTATAACGGACGTTGATACAATTGAGTGAGTCCAGAGGTATTTCACAAGAAGAGTACTCCGCTCCTCTGCTCGCAATAGAATACCTTATGCTACCAGGCTTGAAATTTTGGACCTGGACAACCTTGACGGTGGGAACAATCAACCAATGGAACAGAAGTTGCTCTTGGAAGTTGTGGGAGCACCATCAGTTGAGACTTTCAGGTAGAGATTGGACTGCCATTTGTCAGAAATGGTGTAGGGTCTCCTGCTTGGGTGGGGGGTTGGACTAGATGACCTACAAGGTCCCTTCCAACTCTGATTATCTGTATCTGTATCTGTAGAACTACCCCACCCACAGTCTGATCTAAGCTTAGTACACAAAATTGTCTGCTATAACGTCCTACATGTCAATGACTACTTCAGCTTCAACCACAACAACAACATGGGCAAACAATAGATACAAACTCAAAGTAAACTGCTCCAAACTCAATTGCAGAAAGTAAGACTTCAGCAACAGAGTGGTCAACGCCTGGAACTCACTACCTGACTGTCGTTACATCCTCAAACACCTCCCCCCCCCCAAAAAAAAAACCTTTAGCCTTAAACTGTCTACCATGGACCTCACTCCATTCCTAAGAGGCCTGTAAGGGGGCGTGCATAAGTGCACCAGCGTGCCTACCATCCCTGTCCTACTGTTCCCACTTATCAATTTATTTGTACTCATTTAACAGATAACAGATAGATAACAGATAATCAGAGTTGGAATGGACCTTGTAGGTCATCTAGTCCAACCCCTTGCCCAAGCAGGAGACCCTACACCATTTCTCACAGATGGCAGCCCAGTCTCTTCTTGAAAGCTTCCAGTGATGAAGCTCCCACAATTTCCAAAGGCATCTTCTGTTCCATGGGTTGATTGTTCTGAGTGTCAGAAACTTTCTCCTTATTTCCAGGTTGAATCTCTCTTTGGTCAGTTTCCATCCATTATTCCTTGTCTGGCCTTCAGGTGCTTTAGAAAATAGCTTGACCCCTTCCTCTCTGTGGCAGCCCTTCATTTATTATGCCTATACTTATATCTGTTTATACTTATGTGTTTATATGTTATGTTCATACTTATATTTGTTTTCTCATACAAACTTGATAAAACAAACAAACAAATAATAAATAAATTCCCCAGACAGGTTGGCTGGGGAATTCTGGGAGTCGAGGTCCACATGTTTTAAAGTCACCAAGGTTGGTCACCCCTGGTTAGAGCTGTAGCTGGGACTTGTCCAGCAATATCTGAGGACACTCGATCACCTCCACCGTTCTAGAGTCCAGGTGCCAGTCTAAATTACATTTTACAGTAAAATCTTTTTCTAGCTCCTCTCTCTTTCATAACATTGTAGACCTGGAATGGAACTTCTAGGTCAACCCCTCTGCCCAAGGGAGGAGATCTCATTCTTCCAGCATGAATGGTTGCCCTTTCTTGAAAAACTCCAGGGATGGGCCATCGACAACTCCAGGAGTTCCATTGATTAATCATTCTCATTGTCAGGAAATTCCTCCTTATTTCCAGTTGGATCTTCCTCTCGGGACCTTCCACCCATTGCTTCTTCTCCTGCCCTCAGGCGCTTTTGAAAATAAATGGACATTTTCTTCCCTGTGACGATTAGAAGCTGTTGTTATGCCTACCTTTCATCCTTCTCTAAACATATCTAGTTCTCTATAGCGGTTCGTTATTTTATACCCTTCTTTTTAGCCATGTCACGTACAGAGAATATTAGAATGTCGTTTTCTTTTTTTTAACTTTTTTTTTCTTTACTTTTTCTTAGTTTAAAATACAAATGAAAATAAAGACCATGGGGAAAAAGGGAAAGGAAAGGGGGGAAGAGGATTAGAGTTAAGGAAAAGGAGAGAAACAAAAAAGCAGTGACTTCCATCTTTTTTCAGTGCGGTAAGTTACATAATAGGATATTCTCAACTTGTTCCTTATTAGTAAGCATTAGCCGCTTCTATAGCGGCCCATTTAATCACCAGAACACAGAATTAGAATTCCGTTTTTATCTCTTTAAAGCAGAGTATCCAGAAGTGGTTTCCAGGTGGAAACAAAGCTAGTTACATTCTTTTCTCTAATTTTGCAATCTCTGCCAATTCTATTCCCTTTTCCATCAATTTTTCCATGTTGGGTACCAAACGCTTCTTTCCATTATTGAGCATGTAAAATTCTCGCTGCAATATAATAACTAGGTCCCATTTCCCCCCCAGTTCTTTATACAATAGTTCTAGGCTGAAAAACAGGTTCTATCCCAGGGTATTAACTCTATTGAATTCTACTGTATAGTGCAGTATCAATGCAATATCAGGGGTTTTCAATTCAATGTATAAAATGTGAAGTATGTGCATTTGTGTTTATTTTCATAGTCATAATGTACATTGAAGATGGTATTTAATTTCATTGTATGAGGTGCAATGAGAATAAAGTACACCCAAAACTAAATGGAAATAAAATATTAGAATGACAAATTTTTGAAGAACAAGATAAGACAACATCAAAGATACACTACAAAAGATCAGACAACAATAGTTAGGGCTGCCACCGAGGTGATATTCAGCCGGTTCTGACCAGTCCTGGAGAACCAGTAGAGGAAATTTTGAGTAGTTCGGAGAACCGGAAAATCCCACCTCTGACTGCCCATCTGTTCTCCGCCTCCTGAGTCTCAGCTGATTGGCTGGGTCTTCCTTGGTTGCCCTGCACAGGAGAACGGAACTGGAAAGCAGGTTAGTGGGGCAGGGAGGGAATGGGATTTTGCAGCATCCTTCCCCTGTCACACCCACCAAGCCACGCCATTCCCACCAAGCCACGGCCACAGAACCAGTAGTGAAAAATTTTGAATCCCACCACTGGCTGCAAGAAGGAGAAAGGAGGAGGGGGGGGGGAGGGAGGGAAAGGGAAAGGGAAGGAAAACAGAAACAGGAGGGAAGGTAGAAGGGGGAGAGGGAAGGGAACTAGAAGAAGGAGGATTGGAATAAATAAATACCCGGAAATGCTGGCTTATTGGCTAGTAAATAATATTCAGCCCAACATTGCAAGAAACTGAAGGAGAAGTAATCGCAATATGAAGCAGGATGACCCTGAATCTTTTTTTTATCAATCCAAACTTATATATCCTCATTTCATTATTAAAAAAAAAATCATTTGACTATACTTTTATTCATTCATACCCTGAATGTTTATATCTAGATATGGGAACAGCTGGGGTACCAGGCAGAAGGTGTTGTGTGGGTCACATTGCTCTTTTCTTAATCAGGATTCTTAAGTTGTACCGCAAGGTAATTGGCAGACTTAAGCAACTCGCAGCTGGTGTGGTGCTCTGGGGAACTGTCCTACAGATATGGCATATAGATCAAACCCCCCTCCCAAAAAGCAACCCTGGTCCAGAGCAGGACTTGCCAAAAGAACCGGAGATAGCCGCTGTCAAAATGGCAGTCCTAAGCAGTTCGTGGCTGCTGCAGCTGTAAAAACAAACCTCGGAGTCAGACCAAAGGAACGGTCAATGACTCTGGCCCCAACCCAGGCTTATCTCAGAGTACTCTAGGTCCACCAAAAACCAATTTAAAAAACCTGGTCAATTAATCAAAAAGGAAAAATTAAAAAGAAAATTAAAAGGCGAGAAAATAAAAAGGCACAAAAAACTAAGAAGTGGCTGAACCGACAGCTGTCAAACCTTTCCAAAACTCCCAACACGCTAGGAAAATCCAAGGAGTAGTATAATTCTTCTAAAACTCAAATGATTCAGAGCCCTTTTAGGGGTGTCTGAATGAGCGGAGACTGAGTTGAAGAACTGGGGACAGTTACCAGGGAGGCGTGCCCTCAGAATTCAACCCGGCCTGTAGAGCAACGAGGCTAGAGACAACCCAACCTGGATTCTCCCATCGATTCAATGGAGAAACACCACTTTGTTGGTCTGTTGTTTCTCCGTGCTTTATCCGGATGTCGAATAACGTTGACCAAGAGAGGGTTTATTTGCTGAGTCTAGTAGTCCATGGAAAGCCCTATTATATTACAGGCCATCAATGAACTACCCAGAGAAGGATTCCTATTTGTTTTATTGTTCTTTTGATAAGGCTGTAAAACCCCAGAACTTCTGCATTGACGTTTCCTCAATTGATGAGACCATATATAAAGGCGAGTCCTCTGATAAAGGAAACAAACTTTACGCAGCCTTGATTGCTGTGCTCAGGGGTTTGATAAAAGGAGTCGAATGAAACACAGAACCGTGTTACGGGCAAAGAGAAAGGGCGTAAACCAGAAAAAAGGCACGCATTGGTCTCTCTGCCTGCCATAACTTAGACCTTTAATAGCATCCATTTATCTACTACTGGCAGTTTCCTTAAAGTTTCCCCCAGATATACAGCCACTGGTTGGCTTTAAAAATCACCCTGACAGATCCTTTAAAAATGAACAGGAGATGCCATAAGCAGCCGAGCATCTAAAAGGAAAGAGCTGTTTGTTTGTTTTTTAAGAGCTGTTTTTAAGGAAAACTGAAAGTTTCTGTTTAGGGCTACATCGCAGAGTACAACTGCGCAAAGCAGGCTTGGCTTTCACTCAAGGGATGTAGTTTTCCACATTGTGGGGAAGAGACAAATTGTGCTCCTTATTTATTTTACTTTACCTTGAACTTCTCTTCCCTTCCCTTCCCTTCCCTTCCCTTCTTCCATTCCGTTCCATTCCATTCCATTCCATTCCGTTCCATTCCATTCCATTCCATGTTCTGTTCTGTTCTACTCTACTCTACTCTACTCTACTCTACTCCATATATTCTATTCTATTATTTTCCATTCCATTCCATTCCATACTTTCTGTCCTGTTCTATCTTATCCCAGCCTAGCCTAGCCTAGCCTATACATATGGTGCATATTGCACCATGGCTGTCACTGCTGCCTTGACTTTTTTGACCTCTCTGTGGTTGTTCCTGCCTCCCATAACATTACTGTGGCTTGACCTATACCTGTTTAGAAAAAAAAACAACGAGTCTTGATTTTAAGTCAAATCTGTTTCTAGTTTGGGACGAGGGACCCAAATGTAGGCTTCCTTCGTGCCAAATTGTTAAAGGTGAGCTTAACCAGATGGGAATTTTCTGCATTAAGAAGTTGGCTTCCATTTTTGATAGGTTATGTTTCTAAAGGATTTTCTGAAATAAAGGAAAGTTTCTCTCATTTTTTTTTAAAGCTATGCAAATACAGCGGAGTCTATTAAGCTGAGTAAAGTTTCTATGCTCCTGAGCGCACCTGATCCCATATAATGAGTTTGTGGACCACTGCACACCACTCACTGTCCACGGAGCAGTTGCAAACGTGTACTCCATCAGCCTGCTCACAACAACCCCATCTGCGTAGCCATTAAATTAACTCCACATGGATCACAGGGTTTCAAATGTCAGCCTTTAAAACGCAGACAGGCATTGATAATGGGGCTGTATCGACGGAGGAGGATGTAAGGCCGCATATTGACCGTGGCAATTGGAATATAATCACCCTCAGATTTTTTTTAAAAAAGAGTAAGGTTTATGGAGACTTCTTTTCATCCAAGCAAAATATTCTTATTTTGAATTTAAAAATGCACTGTCACAGGAAGAAGGTTGCACGGGGGCGGGGAGGAGGAATAAGTGAGAAAGGGTGTGCCACAAAAATTATGAGGGGCTTGTTGATTATGGATTCAGTCCTTTCAAGTGGGGGATTTGTCATTGGGCAAAGCTTCACACGATGCCTGTCCTGGATTCTATTTATTTGCCAGCACTAGAATAGAATAGAGCACTAGACCCTAGCCACCACAATCAATCAGAATAGGAAGGAACCTTGGAGGTCTTCTAGTCCAACCCCTTGCTCAAGCAGGAGACCCTACCATTCCAGACAAATGGCTGTCCAGTCTCTTCATAAGAACTTCCAGTGATGGAGAACTTACAACTTATGAAGGCAAACTGTTCCACTGGTTGATTGTTCTCACCGTCAGAAAGTTTCTCCTTCATTCCGGGTTACTTCTTTCCTTGATTAGTTTCCATCCATTGTTTCTTCTCTTGCCCTCTTTTTTACATCATGGTGACCAAAATTGGATGCCTTATTCCAAGTGTGGTCTTACCAAGGCATTATAAAATGTTATCAACACTTCACATTATCTTGATTCTATCCAGCGGTGGGATTCCAATTTCTTAACAACCGGTTCTGTGGGCATGGCTTAATTTGTGGGTGTGGCTTAGTGGTCATGTGACTGGGTGGGCATGACTGGGTGGGCGTGACTTGTATGTAAATATTGTAAATATTTATGTAAATATTGAATTTTTTTATAGAAAAAAAGAGAGCAACTTTTACCCCAAAGCAGGCAAAGCAGGCAGGCAGATTGAGTTGCTCGCAGAATCGCAGATTCACTCAGAGATCCACCTTTCTGCAATCTGCTGCCTGAGTCTGCACTGAAAAATAGAAGCTTCAATCCTAGGGAAGATTCAGCTCTGCTTTTAGATTAGCTAGAAAGCAAGAAATCCAACTATTTCCTGCTTTCTAGCTAATCTAAATCTCCTGGCATAGTTGATAGTCAGAACAGGGTGGGGTGGGGTGAGGCCAGCCAGTGGAACCATTTGGCGGTTCTCCGAACTGCGCAGAATCGTAACAACCGCTTCTATAGAATTGGTCCAATCAGGTAGATTCCCACCCCTGATTCTATCCCTCTGCTTATGCAGCCTAGAACTCTTGCGGTCATTTTCTTGGCAAGTTTTTTCTGAAATGGTTTGCCGTTGCTTCCTTCTTAACGTTGAGAGAAACTGATTGGCTCAAGGTCGCCCAGCTAGATTTGTGCCTAAGGAGGAAGTAGTTTCCAAATTAATAGGTTTTGCTAATTTTTGGATAGATTACAGCAAAATGCAAACATTGTTTTCTCCCCTCTTGTTTTGCATTAGAGAAGTTCCCTTTCAGATAGAAGTTTCTTTTTTTTTAATCACACATTAATGTTTTTCAAATATTCATTATTTTTTACGAGATGCACTTTTTTTTATTTTTTACAGAGAATAAAGCGTTTAGAATTATATACTACCGGGTTGGAAATTAACTGCTGGACAATGCAAATGGATATTGAATGCTTTTTGATTTGCTAAAAGGTTGATATTACAAGGCTGGAAGGATTCTCATTTCCCATCAGTTATGACATGCTTTGACGATCTCATCTTTCTGTCTGTGTGTGAATAAACAATCCACCCTCAGGAGTCTAATTTAGACGACTTCTAAAAATTGAGTTTGCAAAGATGAGCTCCTGTCTTTACTTTTCCTTTTGTATTGTTAAATGAATGAATTTTGTCCTAAATGAAATAATTGCAAAATCTCCTCCTCCTCCTCCTCCTCCTCTCCTCCTCCTCCTCCTCCTCCTCCTCCTCCTCCTCCTCCTCCTCCTCCTCCTCCTCCTCCTCCTCCTCCTCCTCCTAATCCTCCTCTTCCTCCTCTTCCTCCCTGCACACCCCACTCCCTTCTTTCACTGAAGATGTTACCTTATTGGGTAATGAAATGTCTGCAAGAAAACAGCCAGCTAATAGAGCACCAAGGACTCACAGTCCTCCCCTCCTCCTCCTCCTCCTCCTCCTCCTCCTCCTCCTCCTCCTCCTCCTCCTCCTCTCCTCCTCCTCCTCCTCTTTTTCCTGCACACCCCACTCCCTTCTTTCACTGATGATGTTACCTTATTGGGTAATGAAATGTCTGCAAGAAAACAGCCAGCTCAAAGAGCACCAAGGACTCACAGTCCTCCTCCTCCTCCTCCTCCTCCTCCTCCTCCTCCTCCTAATCCTCCTCCTCCTCTTTTTTCCTGCACACCCCACTCCCTTCTTTCACTGATGATGTTACCTTATTGGGTAATGAAATGTCTGCAAGAAAACAGCCAGCTCAAAGAGCACCAAGGACTCACAGTCCCTCCTCCTCCTCCTCCTCCTCCTCCTCCTCCTCCTCCTCCTCCTAATCCTAATCCTAATCCTAATCCTAATCCTCCTCTTCCTCCTCTTCCTCCCTGCACACCCCACTCCCTTCTTTCACTGATGATGTTACCTTATTGGGTAATGAAATGTCTGCAAGAAAACAGCCAGCTCGAAGAGCACCAAGGACCTCATAGTCATCCTCCTCCTCCTTCCCCACCACCTCCTCCCCTCCCCTCTTCCTCTTCTTCCTCTTTCTCCTCCTCTTCTTTTTCTCCTCCTCCTCTTCCTCATTCCCCCCCCTCCTTCTCCTCCCAAATCAAAATATTGCAGGATGAAGATCTCTTCATTGAAGGTTATAGAATGTAATTGATTTACAGATCATCCCCGACTTAACAACTTAGTCACCATTCAAAGTTACAACAGCATTGAAAAATGTGACTTGGGAGCAGTTTTTACACTTACAACCATTGCAGCCTCCCTCACGGTCACAGGATCAAAATTCAGACGCTTGGCAACTGGCATGTACTGTTGACGGGTGCACTGTCCAGAGGTCCTGGGATCACCCTTTTGTCACCTGTCTTCTGACAAGCAAAGCCAACGGGGGTCAGCCAGATTCGCTTAGCAACCATACTGCGAACTTAACAACTGCAAGTGACTCACTTAACAACTGTGTCAAGAAATGGGGCAAGGAATGCTCCCTTAGCAATTGTCTTGCTTTTGCAACAGAAATGTTGGGCTCCATTGTGGTCATACAATGAGGACGGCTTGTAACAGGCACCCTGAAATAATAAATTAAGCAAGCAGGCAAGCCAGCAAGAAATTCCAAGTAGATTCTAAAATGCCCTGAGAATGAGGAAGAAAAACTGATATATGTATATGTAGACAGGCAGACAGGCAGGCTAGCAGGCAGGCAGACAGATGTAGAGTCTCTCTCTCTCTCTCTCTCTCTCTCTCTCTCTCTCTCTCTCTCTCTCTCTCTCTCACACACACACAGATGATGGATGAATGGATGGATAGAGATATCTAATATATCTATAAGTAGGTAGATAGATAAATAGATAGATAGATAGATAGATAGATAGATA
Organism: Pseudonaja textilis; assembly: GCF_049901715.1. Lineage (NCBI taxonomy): Eukaryota > Metazoa > Chordata > Lepidosauria > Squamata > Elapidae > Pseudonaja > Pseudonaja textilis. The sequence continues at coordinate 250,138,081 of NC_141991.1, forward strand.
GATAGATAGATAGATAGATAGATAGATAGATAGATAGATAGATATAGATATAGATATAGATATAGATATAGATATAGATATAGATATAGATATAGATATATAGACATATAGATATAGGGAGGGAGAGAGAGAGAGAGAGATAGTTTAGATTTAGACAAGGCCCTGGCTGGTTTTGTTTTGTTTCACCAGATTTTTATCAAGTATCTCCTGGACTGCTGGACTGTGATAGAATAAAACCAAGCAAGCACATCCAATTTAATAACAAGGTATTAGAAGAAATATCCTTCTGGATTCAGTTCCAAGTGGGGGAAAAGACACTGGATTCATGGAAGTTGCTTGGAAAGAAGGTTTAATGGTGGACAGGATGACCTGCCTTGGAGCTCTTGGGCAAAGAAGAAAAGGGAAGAGATGCCGAGAGTCCCTGGATTTTATATCCTCTCTGACTTTGAACTTCCTGGGACACAGGGAGAGTATCCTGATTGGTTGCTATCAGAGGTCATAGCTAGCTTTCTAGGTTGTCCGTGTGCTAAGTTTGGTTGAAACTTGGTGGGTGGTGCAATGAAGGGCAATTCAATGGCTCTGCCTGAAGGAGGTAGGTCTTTGTTATGTAGAACAGACTGGCTCAGGCCTTAACGGCCGATTAACAAAGGTGCGGGGAGGGGCTGAGTTTCTGCTTCTCTGACTTTCTACTTCTCTTTTAGGGGAAATATTCTGCCTTATTAGTATTTCCCACAATATTTCATTTCCCTAGGAGACGGGCGAGTGCTAACTTCCACAGAGCCTTAACAGACCCGCTGTCTGAAATAAAGCCGGCAATCTTCATCTTCAATCAAAGAAAACAGCATCTTCCTAGTTCCATGTAATCATATTGATTTCCAACCCCCCCCCCCACTCCTCCTTCTCATCTATTTTATGAGGAACTGCCTTTGCCATACGGGATAATGGCAATTTGGAGTATTACTCATCATGAGTAGCTAGAGAGCTTAATCACTTGGAATGGACCCAAATCGTATAAAGCAAATCCAGTTTATTCACTTATGCCGTCAAAGAGCACAGTAACCTCTAGAGTCATAAATACATTATATATATATATATATATATATATATATATATATATATATATATATATATATATATATATATATATATATATAAAAACCTTATGAAATCAAAGGAGCGATTTGACATGTGTGTTTGCAGGGAGAAGAAAAATTCAATTCAGAATAGAGCTGGAAGGGGCCTTGGAGGTCATTTAATCCAGCCCCCACTCAAGCAAGAGATCCTATACCATTCCATACATTGCAGGCAAATCAGAAAAGTTTGGGAGGATCTTTAGCCAACAGAACTTACATGCATACTTCAAAACAAAGGTGATATTCAGCAGGTTCTGACCAGTCCTGGTGGAAATTTTCAGGACTTCTGGAGAAATGGCCAATACCTCCTCTGAATGGCCCCACCTCCATCTCTTCTCTGCCTCCCATTGAGTCCCACCTGATTGGCTGGGTCTTCTTTGGTTGTCCTGCACAGGAGAACAGAGCTGGAAAGCAGGTTAGTGGGGTGGGGACGGAATGGGGATTTTGCAGTATCCTTCCCCTGCCACACCCACCAAGCCACGCCCACAGAACTAGTAGTAAATTTATTTGAATCCCACCACTGCTTCAAACCCAAGAATAGACCAAGGCAGAAGCTTGTCCACCCCATAGACAAAACACCCAGACACAAATTGAGCAGTGTGGTATATGCATTAAAATGCAGTGAGCCATGTGCAGATCTGTACATTGGGGAAACAAACAACCACCTTTTCCCCTCCCTCCTGCCTTCCTTCCCTCCCTCCCTCTCTCCCTCCCTTCTTTCTTCCAACCAACCCACTTTCCTGCCTCCCTCCCTTCATTCATTTTCCCCTCCCTCCCTCCTGCCTTCCTCCCCTCCCTCCCTCCTTCCTTCCCTCCCTCCTCTCTCACTCCCTTCTTCCTTCCAACCAACCCTCTTTCCTTTCTTCCTCCCTCCCTCCCTTCTTTCCTTCCTTCCTTCCTTCCCTCCTTCCCTTCTGCCTTCCTTCCTTCCTTCCTTCCTTCCTTCCTTCCTTCCTTCCTTCCTTCCTTCCTTCCTTCCTTCCCTCTTCCCTCCTGCCTTCCTTCCTTCTCTTTCTTCTCACCTCCTTCCAGGGACAAATACAGATCCTACATTATAATCCTATAAATCATTTGTTCTCCCAAGTGCTAAAGACAGGATATGTGCATTGCATAGACAATGCACATTTTGCCTTGCCTTGTAAAGTTTTTTGCTTTGTTTTTATCAGTACCCCGACTAGTGGGAAGGATGTAGAAAGATATAAAAGCTCAGAAATAGACTTGTGTCTCCAAAGCCACAGGATCCTGGTTTATTACATCAAGACTACCTGATAGTATGACTGAATAGAATATGAATATCTATCCCAAAAGCCAACTGGACGTTTTAAAAAAATTTCCACCTGATCTTATAGATATAATCATTTTATAGGTGGAGGTATTTCTTTTCCTTCCATTGCATCTGTGTTATTTATGATCAGACCACAGTTTTGAAGTATTTCTAGCCATGAAGCTCACCCTGGCACCATTGTTTGCACCCATGCTGATGACAAAGGGAAACCAGCAAGTTCTGACTTGGAAGGAACTTGTATTGAATAATAGAATAACAGATTTGGAAGGGACTTGGAGGTCTTCTAGACTAACACCCTGCTCAAGCAGAAGATCCTATACCAGTGGTTCAGAAAGCGTCCAGTCATGGAGCACCCACTTGCGACTGAAGGCAAGTCGTTCCACTGATGATAAGTCTGAAGAGATTCTCCGTCATCCAACTCATGGTTGTCCCAGGGGTGCTTTTTCAGGAGGCAACTGGACTTGCTTCTTCTTCTTCTTTTGAAGATGTTTTGCTTCTCATCCAAGAAGCTTCTTCAGCTCTGACAAGATAGCGGGGAACGAAAGGATTTATATTCTTTGCAGACAGCTGGCCATTTCCATCCTTTTGTCTTCACGCTGTTTCAGAGTTGACGGAATAGCAGAGTTGGAAAGGACCTTGGAGGTCTCCTAGTCTAACCTCCTGCCCAAACAGGTGACCCCGTAGCATTTGAAACAAGTGATTGTCCAGTCTCTTCTTCAAAACTTCCACCCGCAGCTTCTGAAGGCAAGCCGTTCCTCGGATTAATAGTTCTCATCTCCATCGTTTCCTTGTAACGGGTCTGTTTTCATCCAAAGGAGTTGTCTTTGCGATGTGCATTTTACAGCTACACCACCTTCCAAAGTTACTTCATTTATGGTAGATAATAACTCTGTCATTGTAGCTCGGGCTTTTTAGCCAGTCAGTTGCCACTGATGTCCAGAGGGATCAGAAGGTTTGAAAGAGAAAGTGGATAGTGTATCCAGGTAGTCCTCAACTTATAAAAATTTGGTTGTCGTTTGCCGGCAGCTGGTGCAGACAGCAGAGGTGTCAGCGAGTGAGGAGGAAAGAGGACCAGTCAGGGAGTCTGGCGAGGACTTGGACGAGGGTCCCTGTATCCGATGCAGGGATGGGGGCAGATAACAGATAATCAGAGTTGGAAGGGAACTTATGGGTCATTTAGTCCAACCCCCTGCCCAAGCAGGAGACCCTACACCATTTCTGACAAATGGCAGTCCAATCTCTTCTTGAAAGTCTCAAGTGATGGTGCTCCCACAACTTCCAAGGGCAACTTCTGTTCCATGGGTTGATTGTTCTCACTGTCAGAAAGTTTCTCCTTATTTTCAGTTAAATCTTTCCTTGTTCAGTCTCCATCCATTATTCCTTGTCTGCCCTTCAGTTGCCTTAGAAAATACCTTGACCCCTCCCTCTCTCTGTGGCAGCCCTCAAATATTGGAAGACCGCTATCCTGTCTCCCCTGGTCCTTCTCTTCCCTAGACTAGCCAAGCCCAGTTCCTGTAACCGTTCTTCATATGTTTTAGTCTCCAGTCCCCTAATCATCCTGGTTGCTCTTCTCTGCACTTTTTCTAGAGTCTCAACATCTTTTTTTAATGTGGTGACCAAAACTGGATGCAGTACTCTAGGTGTGGTCTTACTAAGACTTGATAGAGTGGCCAGGACCATCAGAGAGTGGGGTGCTGCCTTTGGAGCCTTCGGAGTCTGGCAGCAGTGAGGCAGAGGAAGAAGGGGAGCCTGCTCCCAGTGTATGTGTGCACAGAGCTGCTAGAAGGCGAGAGAAGCTGAAGCAGCTGGGGCAACTCAGGAGTAAGGCTGGGAGGTGATTGCCCCTCCCATTAGGGATAAAAGTCAGTCCTCGATGACGAAGAGCTTTTCGGGAAGCAAAGCAGTTCAGTAACCTCTGAATCCTTTGTGAAGCTCTGTACTCTGGTTGTTGTTTTTTTCTGGGTTTTGGGGTTGGTTTATGTTAGCCTTAATTGGACTTCTGGGTTTTTTTTGGCAGCATTTGACAGCACTGAAAAGCGTGCTCTTATCTGGAGGAACTGTGTCTAATTAGTCTTGGCTGGGAATGCAAGTAATTCCCAGCGTCACATTAAAAAAAAGGATTTACTTTTAAATTCAGTTTGTGTTTTATTAAGTTTGACAAAGCTTGGGTCAGAACAAGTTCATTCAGTGACTGTTCAAAGTTACAACGGCCCTGAAAATAGGGACCTATGACCGTTTTCCATAGTGCCGACCTTTCCATCATCCTCCATGATCACGTGATCAAAATTCAGATTGGTTTGGCAGCCGGTTCATATTTATGACGGTCGCAATATCCTGAGGTTGTGTGATCCCCTTTTGCAACCTCCTGACCAGCAAAGTCAATGGGGAAGGCCAGATTCACTTAACAACCGGGTTACTAACTTATCAACCAGAATGATTCACTTAACAACCGGGCCAAGAAAAGTCAGAAAATGGGGCAAAAATCACCTAGTGAAGGTCTCACTTAGCAACAGGAATTTTGGACTCAGTTGTGGTCATAATAGGGGTAAGGAATGGCTAATAAGGCAGATATCAAAAGTCTTCTAATCTAAGTTATATTTTGAGTGACTCTGAAGAGGCTCCCTTGTCCAATGTACCTTCCATTGCCTTATCAAAATTTGCAGTGATCAAAATGCTGTGGGCTTTTCCCCTGATATTCTCTCTGTCTCAAGCGCTCAAAAATAAGAATGCAAAAATCCTGCTTCTAAGGTCTGATGAGAAACCATCTGTCGCAGTTCAAAGACATTTCCAGATCTGCACCTTTTATGCTCCTGACATGGAGCTAAATTATCTCTGGGTGTGCAATTTTTGTCTCAAACATGCCTTAATTTACTTCCAGTTCATCTGTATATTTAATTTGTTTTGCTCCAAAGGAGCCCTACGTAGGAATTTGTTCTGAGGGGTGGAGGGAGGGATGGAGAGGAAAGGAGGGAGGAGACAAAAGGAAGGAAGGAAGGAAGGAAGGAAGGAAGGAAGGAAGGAAGGAAGGAAGGAAGGAAGGAAGGAAGGAAGGAAGGAAGGAAGGAAGGAAGGAAAAATGAAAGAGAAGGAATAAAAAAGGAAGGAAGGAAGGAAGGAAGGAAGGAAGGAAGGAAGGAAGGAAGGAAGGAAGGAAGGAAGGAAGGAAGGAAGGAAAGGGGGAAGAAGGAAGGGACGAAGGGAGAGAGGGATGGAAGACAGAAGAAGGAAGGAAGGCAACATGAAAGAGAAGGAAGGAAGGGGGATGGAGGGATGGAAGAAGGAAGGAGGAGGAAGGGAAGAAAGAGGGAGGAACAATGAAAGGGAAGGAAGGGAGGGAGGGAGGGAGGGAGGGAGGGAGAGAGGGAGGAAGGGAGGGATGAAGGAAGGAGGGAACAATGAAAGAGTAGGAAGAAGGAAGGAAGAAAGGGGGAGAGGAAGGAAGGAAAGAAGGAAGGAAAGTTGTATGAGAGGGAAGGAAAGAAGCGAGGGAGGAAGAGGAAGAAAAAGGAAAAAAAGAGAGGCAGAAAAAGGAAGAAAGGAAGGAATTATTATATGATTCTGGCTTGGGTTTCCCAGGAAATCTGCTAATCTGTGACAATCCAACAAATGAGTTTGGATGGTGGTGTCAAGCTCTCCTCCTTTCCTTGATGGACAAAATCTCCTGAGATTATCAGTCCTCAGAACTGCCTGGAACCGTTGCGTTTGTCAATTTCCCATTAGATTATGATTACCTCTGGGAAAAATAATGTGACAATGTAGATTGTCGCAAATGTCCAACTTTCCATGGCTGTCGAGATCCACGTTGTGGGAAAAACATCTTCCTTTGCCAATAAACCATTGGAACGCCAGAATGGTTCCACGAAGAAAGAAGAACCATCTGACCGAGATCTGTCCTCATATCCTCCCTGCACCTGCCAAGAGCCTTCAAATATCCATCACGGTGTAATTTTACAACCCAACAGAAGGTAAACGGTTATTAGTTGTTTCTACTTCATAGTAGCTCTCGTCTGACATATTGTATTTGCTCAATCCACATTGCATTAGGCGACTCAGCTCTGAGCTTGGAATCAAAAATCACCAGCCCATAACAGCTAAAAACTTGTCATCCGGGTTCTCAAAATATTGTCAAGTATTCGTCAAATGAAACAAAGTGATTAAAAGAAAAGAAAAAAAGAAAAGGAGAAAACTTCTCCAGAAAGAGGAAGCCATCTGTTTAAGAAGGGTTTTAGGAAGTGGTGGGTGTTGTGATCCATTGGCAGCCTGCGGAGATGGTAGCAGAGTCGGACAGTGGGGAGGAACATGGGCCAGTCCTGGAGTCTGGGGAGGACTCGGACGAGGGTCCTGCATCCAACACAGAGATGGAGCCAGGGCCATCTGGGAGTTATGTGCTGACTCTGGAGCCTCCAGAATCTGACAGCAGCGAGGCAGAGGAACAGAAGGCAAGAACAGCTAAGACAAAAGGGGTGACTCAGGAGTAAAGATAGGGAAAAGAAAAAAGAAAAGGAAGCAGTGACTTCCAACTCTCGCTGTTACAGTAAAATAAGGCATTAACATCAAAATACAACTTTTTGTTTTTCCGTAATAGTATAAACAAGCCATTTTTATAAAGAGCTATCTGTCTAATCTGTAAAACCCAAAGTTAGATTTTCATTCTTTTCCACATCAAGCACAAAGTTCAGAAGCGGTTTCCATGTGGAAACAAAAGTACTAGTGTTGTTTTCTTTAATCAAAGTAGTCAGTTTTGCCATTTCAGCCAATTCCATCAACTTCTGCAACCATTCGTCCATGGTAGGAATCAAAGCGTCCTTCCATTTTTGTGTATATAATAGCCTTGCTGTTGTCAACATATATAATGACAATCCAATTTTTTTGTCCAGTTCTTTTTCCATTAGGCCCCAAAGGAAAAGTTCTGGTTTCATTTTTATCTCCATTTACAAAATTTTTCGTATTAGAATATGAATCATATTCACAGGAGGCTTTGCGTATACAAAAACTAAACACAACATAGGTACAGAGTTTTGTAGTAATGCTTCATGTCCAAAGCACATCTTTTTTTAAAACAGCAAATAAATAGAAAATCTCTCTCCGCCAAGGATCATCTTTTTAAAGTCAGATAATGTCTATTAAGATAAATTATGGACGAAGTTCTAAGGTATTTTTTTAATATTGCATTTGTGGGACTTGCTACTGTTTGGGTTAATTATAGGGCAGCTGGATGCATTTGTGAGCCCACACTGATTTCTTCAGTGTTCTTCCAATTAATCTTAATTGTCTGTATTTAACGGGAGGTTTCTAAGGCTTGCAGCTCACAATAAAAATCAAATCTCCTTTTGTTCCACTGGGTTGTCAATTAAATTTGACCGATTGCAACTCCCTCTTTCTTGAGCGGATACCATACGATTAATTTCGACAGACTCCAAACAGTAACTAAAAACAGCATCTCTGGTTTTAGGGGAATAGCCATACATCCAATCACTCCCTCATTTCTTAAATGTGGACTTAAGAATCTCAGTTTCTTTATAACATCAGCTCTGAAGACGATGGGGTGTTTTATAGTTTATATTTTGGCAAGTGATGAGAGGGCCCATAGCTGTTTATAACATCTCCGCCTTTATTATACACAAAAATGATAGTATACACAGCAAACAAGATGACTATGCTGAGTTTCGTATCACAAATCGGTAGTCGAACACTTCCCAAGTGTTTAGGACTGTGTGATGTATCGGAGGATTATGTGAGCAGATCCCAATAAGGTGGCCTTCTGCAGCTGACCAATGGTGATCTTGTCAGTGCTAATTGTTTTTAAGTGCTTGCCTAGGTCTTTAGGCACAGCACCCAGTGTGCCCAGTACCACTGGAACCACCATCACTGTTTCATGCCAAAGTCTCTGCAATTCGATTTTCAAATCTTGATATCTGGTGACTTTTTCTCGTTGATCCTGCCATCACCAGGTATGGCAATGTCGATGATCCACACTTTTTTCTTCTCCACAATCGTGATATCCTGGGTGTTGGGTTCTAAAACTTTGTCAGTCTGTATTCAGAAGTCCCACGGTACTTTTGCATGATTATTTTTGACCACTTTTTCAGGCTTATGATCCCGTCAGTTCTTTGATACAGGCAAACGACACAAGTTCCAATGGACCATCTGAGCGACTGTGTTGTGACGTCCAAAACTTTGTCAGGATGATGATGATGACAACGATGACGATGATGATGATGATGATGATGATGATGATGATTTAATTTATTTAAATTTGATCTACTAGACCAAACTGGTCTAACTTTAAAATTTAAAATAAAGTCACCAGGCTAGAAACCAGAAGTTCTACTCCTACCTTAAGCAGCTGAGTGACTTTGGGCCAATCACTAGGAGACAGTGAGGAATGGAATGGAATAGAATAGGATGGGATGGGATAGGATAGGATAGGAAAGGAAAGGAAAGGAAAGGAAAGGAAAGGAAAGGAAAGGAAAAGAAAGGAAAGGAAAGGAAAGGAATAGGATAGAATGGAATGGAATGGAATGGAATAGAATAGAATAGAATAGGATAGGATAGGAATAGAGATAGGGATAGGGATAGGGATAGGGATACTCAATTCCAGCAACAGTTATTTTCTAGTCCTACCTGAGGCAGGAAAGTTGGCCGGATGACTTTGGGCCAATCAACAGGGGGTGGTGAGTTCTAGTTTTACCTTACATATGAAATCCAGCTGGGTGACTTTGGGCCAGTCAGTAGGAGACAATGAACTCTAGTCCCACCTGAGGTATGAAAGCTGGTTGGGTGACTTTCCACCAATCACCTGCAGACATTGTGTTCAAGCCCCGCCTTAAGACCAGAAAGCTGGCTGGGTGACTTTGGGTCTCTCACTTTCTCTCAATCAAGCCTAGCCTACCTCATAGGATTGTTATTGTGGAGGAAAAATTGCCTTGAGTTACTGATGTTGAGACTTTGGAAAAAGTGCGAAGAAGACCAACGAAGATGATTAAAAGGTCTGGAGACTAAAACATGTGAAGGACAGTTGCAGGAATGAGTATGTCTAGTCTAATGAAAAAAGGACTAAGGGCAACATGTTAGCAGTGTTCCAATATCTCGGGGGCTGCCACAAAGAATAGGGAGTCAAGCTATTCTCCAAAGAAGCTGAGGGCAGGACAAGAAACAATGGATGGAAGCCAATCAAGGAGAGAAGCAACCTAAAATTAAGGAGAAACTTCCTAACAATGAGGACAACTTGTCAGAGTATATTCATTAACTGGCAGAGACATGGTTAACAAAGTCAGCAAGTGAGTAAGCATGGCAACAAACCAGCCAATGGGAACTGACAGACTGGGTGTGGTTTGGCTCTGTGTGCTTTTGCTGAGAATTGAAACAGAAACTGGTATCTGTTCTGAGCTCTCTGAGCTGCTGCTGCTTGTAGTTTTGCTTATGTCATGTTGAAAGAATCTACAAATGGTATTGTAAACTTTGCTCATATTATTATGTTTATAAAGAAGTTAATGATCTTGCTGAATCAGGCACCTGTGTGTTTTCTGGATTTGAATTTCTGCTGCAAACTCTTACACAATTAACCAGTGCTTGTTTTCAGAAGTTGTAGGTGCCTCACCACTGGATGTTTTTAAGAAGAAACTGAACAGTCACTTGTCAGAAATGATGTAGGGCCATGATGGCAAAACTATGGCATGCGTGCCACAGATGGCACACTGTGGTTAGTCGGCAGCAGGTGCAGACACCTGAGGAGAATGAGGACTCAGATGAGGGCCCAGGATCATTACGGAATGGACTGCTGCCTTCAGAGATTGTGGGGGCTGGCAGCTGTGATGAGAAGGTTCCCAAGGAGCCTGTGCCAAGTGCGAGTGAATGCAGGATTGCTCAGAAGAAAGAACAGTTACAACAGCATGGGTGACTTGGGAGTAAAGCTGCAAGGAAATGGCCCCTCCTTCAAGAAGATAAAAGCCAGCTGTGAAACAAACATACTTTGAAGAAGGCAAAGACGTTTTGAAACTCCAGCCTCATGGACATTCCAGTATTCTGAGTTTGTATTTGAAGATTATTATTTTGCAAATTATTTCTTGTCTGTTACCTTTTGGCAAGTCTCGCACAGTTTGGCAAGGCTTTTGCTTATCACAGCGAATTATTTTGTAAAAGCATCACAAGGTTTCGGTTCCCTTTGGATGGTGTTTGATTGGTTGGAAAAGGGCGTGGGTCAGAACACGTGCAGAGCCCTCTCTGTGGACACGTGCACTGTCACACCAGCTCAGCTCTACCGCGCATGCAAGCATACCTCCCATGGACCAGCTGGTCTTTGGGTCTCTGCCGCACATGCTTGGGGGCAGGGGTGCATGCAGGGGGCAGGGGTGATGCGGGGAGTGTGGGCACAGATGTGGAGGGGTGGTGTGTGCATGCATGGGGGAGGCACCTTGCATTTTGCATACCAAAAATGTATGCACATGTGCTATGAGCACTCGGGGCCCAGAAGGTTTGCCATCACAGGTATGGGGTCTTCTGCTTGAGCAGGGAGTTAGACTAAAAGTCCTCCAAGGTCCCTTCCAGCTCTGTTCTGATTGACTGATGGATTGATTGATTTATAAAAGTAATGAAAGAAAGAAAGAAAGAAAGAAAGAAAGAAAGAAAGAAAGAAAGAAAGAAAGAAAGAAAGGAAGGAAGGAAGGAAGGAAGGAAGGAAGGAAGGAAGGAAGGAAGGAAGGAAGGATATGAATGGATGCTGAGAATATGGAAATATGGAATATTATACAATTAATCCTGGCAGATTCTTATTCAGGATTGTGCATTGCTGGTGTGATAGTTCAAAACCTGGCATCTTTTGTGTGGGATCATCTATATGTCTTCCTCTGTCTGGGCATCCAGCGACTCAGTTGGCTTTCCATGAACAATCAGGGTTATAGTTAAGCAGATATTGTACAAGTGGCAATGGGGACTTCCTAGATTTGAGTGATGGGATTCATTTTTTTTTTACTGCTGGTTCTGTGGGCGTGGCTTGGTGGGCGTGGCGGGGGAAGGATGCTGAAAAATCTCCATTCAGATGCGGTATTTGCCAGTTCTCTGAACTACTCAAAATTTCCACCACCAGTTCTCCAGAACGGTTCAGAACCTGCTGAATACCACGTCTGCTTCTAAACGATAAATGGAAATATTGGAGCAGGATCCACATCTTAATACAGAAGACTGTCAAAGTTGAATATAAAGATAAAACTAGAAATTTTTCTTTGGGGTTACATGGATAAAGTCATGGGGCAAAAAAATGGAACGTTGGTGTATTTTATATATATTGATGGCAGCAAGATTACTTTATGCACAAAAATGGATGAATTCCTTGATTCCCACCATGGATGAAAAGCTCCAGAAACAGAGATAGCTAAATTGACTGTTTTGGTCAAAGAAAAAAAAAATACAATTACTTTTGTTTCTACTTGGAGACCACTTCTGGACTTTGTGCTTGAGGTGGAAAAAAAATAAGACTTTGATTTTACCAATGAGATAGGCTTGTTGTTGTAGAAATAGCTAGTTTATATTACTATGAAAAAGTAATTAGCTGAGGTTTGATGCTATTCTACTGCACCAAAAGGAATTGGAAGTTAACACTTTTTCTTTCTTTTTTCCCCCTTTGCTTTCTCCTTCCCTCTTTCCTCCCTTATTTTCTCACTGTTTTCTTTTGTATTTTATATTATAAACTTTTTTTTTTAAAAAAAAGATAAATCGGGAAGGTTGGCATCAGAGGTGGTATTCAGCAGGTTCTGACCAGTTCTGGAGAACCGGTAGCGGAAAATTTGAGTAGTTCAGAGAACCAGCAAATACCACCTCTGATTGGCCCCACCCCCATCCATTCTCTGCCTCCGGAGTCCCAGTTGATTGGCTCGGTCTTCTTTGGTTGCCCTGCACAGGAGAATGGAGCTGGAAAGCAGGTTAGTGGGGTGGGGAGGGAATGGGATTTTGCAGTATCCTTCCCCCAGGAGTGGGGAAGGAATGGAGATTTTACAGCATCCTTCCCCTGCCATACCCACCAAGCCATGCCCACCAAGCCACACCACATCCACCAGGCCGTGCCACATCCACCAAGCCACGCCACATCCATCAAGCTACATCCACAGAACTGGTAGTAAAAACATTGAATACCACCATTGGTTGTCATGCACCGGTAAGACAGAGTTGTTCATATTTTTTCCTGTATTCTCTCACTAGTGCATCTTCCCTTCGTAGAGCTTTGCAATAGCTGTCGCATTATAATCCCACCAAGACAAGAATTAAAATAGGAAGGAAGTGCTATGAATGCAGTCATTATAATGAAGACACGTTTTTTAATTCCTGTTGCTCGTGGAATAGAACAGAAACTCCCCTTTGTAACATATCAAAGAGAAAACTCCTACCATCCCTGTCCTATTGTTTCTTTTATTTTTCTCATATGTATTCATTTCAGGTATTCGTAACTATTTTTATCCTTATACCTATTATCTTGAAAGCGATTGACAAATCAAATCAAATCAAAAATAAAAGACTGGGGATTAGAACGGGAAGAAGAAAAAGTTGAGTTCTTCTGCAATTTGGCTGAAAAATATAAAAAAATCTAAACCAGGAGACAACAGGAGAGCTATAAAGGCTGCCTCTTTATTTGTTGTGAGCATTGTGAGTTCCCAGTTGCTAGGTTTCCAAAGGAGGAAATGGAACACCTGATGCACTTTTAAAATATTGTTGGAAAAACAATGCAACCCATAACAAATTCACCGATCCAGGATAGGATTGAGAGCCAAATAAATTGCTACTTTAGAGCCTTCAAAGCAACCATAATTTTGTCCTACGTCCCATTGGTGGGATTCAATTTTTTTTTTTTACTACCAGTTCTGTGGGTGTGGTGTGGCTTGGTGGGCATGACAGGGGAAGGTTACTGCAAAATCCCCCTTCCCTCCCCACCCCACTAACCTGCTTTCCAGCTCCATTTTCCTGTGCAGGGAAAGCAAAAAGGCCCAGCCGATCATCTGGGACTCAATGGGAGGCAGAGAAGAGATGGAGGCGGGGCCAGTCAGAGGTGGTATTTGCCAGTTCTCTGAACTACTCAAATTTTCCACTACCGGTTCTCCAGAACTGGTCAGAACCTGCTGAATACCACCTCTGGAAGGATCTTGGAGATCTTCTAGTCCAGCCCCTTGTTCAAGCAGGAGACCCCATACATGGCAACCTGCGGCTCTGGAGCCACATGTGGCTCTTTCATCCCTCTGCTGCAGCTCTCTATGCCAGTTGGCTCCACAATTGATAGGATTTTCAGGTAGGACAGGTAGAGGAAAAAGGATGCCGTGCTAGGAGGAGACTCTATGGTAGGGGAACCGGACTTCCGGTCAGCAGAGGAAGAAGGTTGCCGCACTAGGAGGAGACTCTATGGTGAGTGAATTGGATTTCTGGTCAGCTCCAGAATTGAACAGGGGATTTCTGGGTAGGTCCTCTGCAGCCCTTTGAGTGTTTAAGGTTGCCGACCCTTGCCCTATACCATTTCAGATAAGGGGCTGTCCAATCTCTTCTTAAAAGAGGTTGTGGAGGTTTTCAAGGAGAGACTGGACAGCCATTTGCCTAAAATTGTATAGCATCCCCTGCTTGTGCAGAGGGTTGGACTAGAACAGTGGTCTCCAACCAGTGAGCCGGGAATCACTGGTGGTCCATGAGAAAATTTGGGTGGTCTGCAAAGAAATGTCACCCTCAAATCACCCCCAAAGCAATTCATCCAAGTTATGCAGGAACACAAGGCTGCACCACCCACATGGCGCACGGGAACATAAGGCTTGCGTCACTTGCATTGCAAACAACACAAGGTAGTGAGGGGAGGGAGGAAAGGGCAGAGGGGGAAACTTGCCCCACTCACCCCACCCGCCTGGCCTGGCCACCGAGCTGCTTCTTTCCACTTCTTTCTTCTTCTGCTTTTGTCTGCATGCAAAGAAAGCAGCAAAAGTCTTTCTTTCTCTCCCCCAAACTCTGCCAGAAATGAGTCTTTGGGACCCTGCAAGGCATCCTGCGCCAAGAGGCTGTGCTGGCACGACAAGTCTCACAGAGACTCATTTCTGGCGGGATTTGGGGGAGAGAAAGTAAGACTTCTGCTGCTTCTGCTGCTTTCCTTGCATGAAGCCAAAAGTTTCTCTCTCTGTCTCTCTCCCCCTGAGAACGGAGCTGGAGATGGTATCCTGTGATCCCAAATAAAGAATGATCAATCGCTAGGAGAACAGGGTGGGGAATTTTCCTGCAGCCTTTTTTTGGGATTTTCCCAGGGTCTCTGGTCCACGGGATTTAAAATTATGAGTTTGGTGGTCCCAGAGGTCCAAAAGGTTGGTGACTCCTGGACTAGAAGACCTCCAAGGTCCCTTCCAACTCTGTTATTCTGTTGTTAAAGTTTCTGGGAGTCAGTGTAGACATCGCTGTTAACTTTGAGGTACTAAGCGGACAATCCAGGTTAATTTTCTTAAGCCATTTGAATAAATAGATGCTGTATTTTCTATTTGCACTCGGTATGGTTCCCAGGAAAAAAAAAACTGCCTGGACAAGTTATAAAACAGCATGTCTCTCTGCTGGGATAGAAATGACAAACAATGCAATTTAATGGGGTCCAGTCTTTTAAGTTAGATGAAAGAAGGTTTCCAGAGATTAAATGAAAGAAGAAAGGATTTTTTTTGAATGATACTTTCATCCATTTCGGAATAGGAAATTCAGCTTTTGGAAATGTTTCAATGGCAGATTCTGTGAAAAGCAGCGAAAGGCTTCCATCGTTTGAAGTGAAAATGAGAGCATTATTATTTGATTTGTTTGACTGCACATCTCATCCAGTGTCTGGGTGGCTCACAACATGCAAAAGCCCAAATTAATGAGTTAAACATGTTCCAATATTTGATGGGCTGCCACAGAGAAAAGGGGGCTTCTATTCCTATTCTCCAAAGCACCAGAAGGCAAAACAAGAAGCAATGGATGGAAACCAGTCAAGGAGAAATTAGACCAAGAAATAAGGAGATTTCTACCCACTTGAAATATTTTAACTCCTAGGAATGCACAAATAAGGTATTTTTGCAATTTTGGGAACAAATCAATTAATTTTGGGAAGAATAAATAATTGCCCTCTGCAGTGAGATTAGTAATCATATTGTTTCCTAAGGAGCTTTTCTCCTCTAATAAGATTATTGGATATATCAGAGCACACTTCGAAAACAGAGACTAGAAGAGAGCTAAAAAGCTGCTGTAAAAGGTCAACAGAGGTATTAAAATTCAGTGGCTTAACATTTTGATCAGCCTTTTTTGTCACCTCAGATGGCACACAGACCTTCCCGGGATCTCCCCATTATTAATAAACATAAGCCTAAAGTGTAAAATAGGCCTATACAAAGTGGTGTTTCTTTTTTGTTGGATCTGAAGGTTGATGGTGTCCATCTTGATCAACAAATGGAATTTCCTCAAACAAGAATGAAAAGAAATTATATTGTTGTGAGAGTGAGAGATAATAGGTAAATAAGAGTAGGGAAGGAGATTCCGCAAGGTAATGTGTTGTGATATATAAGAATAAGTATTGAAAATAGACAAGATTGTAACTGATATTGTTTTTTCTTTCTTTCTTTCTTTTTCTTTTTTATTAAAGGATTATCATTATATTAGATATGGAATTCAATGAAATAAATATGGAAATGGAAATTTATAACAAGAATATTATATATTAATTGATTAGTGATGTGTAAAAATATGAGAATTACTATGGAAAGATTCATATCGGTTGCTATAATTAATTTATTAGATTAATACATTTGTAATATATAGATGATAAGTATTTTTTTTTATTTTTTTATTTGTCAATTGATTACAAGATAACAGGTATAAGTAAAAACATAGTTATGAATACATGGATACATATAAGAAAAATAAAAAAAAATATAAAAGAAACAATAGGACAGTGGGTAGCTTTTTTAAGAAGTAGGCACATATTCGGTCCGGTCCAATAGATAGAGATGGTTTTAGATTGCACAGTGCTTTTACAACAATGTCTTCTGTAAAATCGATATGTATTAGATCACTGTATTATATCATTGTAGTTGTCTGTGGTTTGACTAGGAAATACTGGGCATGATCCATTGCTGTTTATAAATACTGAGCCAAATAATTTGTTAAAGAGGTTGGCTTTAATAGTGTCGGCGTTGCAGTCTTTACCATTAGGTCCTTTCAGGGGTGGGATAGACCTTGAGTCTTTTAGTTTGTTGTTTATAAAATTGTAGAAAGTGCGGATGGAATTGGTACGTAGAAAGTTTTCGTCTTGTTTAATGTGATAATTGGTGCGTTCAGTTTTTATCTGGTGGCACAAATTTTTGTATCGGCTTTTAAAGTTGGCAATGTGACCAGATTTGTTTTTCCGCCAAAGTGATTTCTTTTGGGATTGAAGCTTCCTTATTGTTTTGGGTAATTTGTTTTTTTCTGATTTTGGGAGTTGTTAATGGTACATATAGTTTGATAACCCTTTTGACTTCAAGTAAAAATATGTTGTAATGGTCTTCTACAGTATTGCATCCAGAGAATAGAAATTGCCAATCAAGGGATGAGAGATCATTGTTTATAAGATCATAGTTGCCTTTTTTGAAGTTATAATTGGGGATTTCGTTATTGTGATGATTTTTGTGTGGACGTATGTTGAGACAAAAGTGAATTATGTTGTGGTCACTGTTGGAAAGGGTTCTTTAATTTGTATTCTGTAAATTGAATTCAAAGTATTGCAGAAGATGAGATCAAGGCAATTGTTAAGTCTAGTGTTGTTGGTTACTAGTTGTTCCAGTCCCAGGTTTGTTACAGCATTGTAGAAGGTTGCATGTTTGGGTTCAGTTTTACATTCATTTAGGGTCCAGTTAATATGAGGTAGATTGAAGTTACCAAGAAAGATAAAAGCGTGTGGGCAGGATGCTGCCCATATTAGTAGTGTATTAAGCTTGTTTGCATGTTCGATGTCATAATCAGGTGCTCTATAACATAGTAAGAATCGAAATGTGATATTTAAGAATAGTTCACAGATGATGGTCTCAGGAAGAGCAAGCTCTTGGGTAACTTGGATGTTTTTTAGATGTAGGGACTTTTTATAGAAGATAGCAACACCACCTCCTCTAGAGATTTCACGATCTGATCAGTAAACATGATAGTCTCTTACTGTGATAATGGAGTCAGGGAGAGATGCATTGAGCCATGTTTAACAGACAAATATAATGTCAAATTTAGCTGCATTTAGTAAGAGGAGAAGTTCAGGTATTTTATTTACAAGGCTTCTTGCATTGAATAGCTTGCATTTAAGGCCAGTTATGGTTGGAATAGAGATAGTTAGGGGCATGCATGCCTAGTTTTGAGTGATGTTGGATTGGATGGGGTGGGGTTGGATGCGGAATTGTGGGTTGTGTGACTTTCTTTTGATGCAATCAGCTCTGTAGTCAATGTACAGGTCCTTTTCTCCATTGTCTAGATGGTTTTTGAGTTCTGCGCAGAGTTCGTGGGAGCGGATTCTTTGCAGTATGGATTAGTCTGGTCTTGAGTGAAGTTTTTTGTGGTTGGGATTGGTTTTTGCAATGGCATTTATTGTATGAATGAATATGCGTTTGCTGGACTCATTTTTGCATACAACTCTACAAAATCTTGGGGCCACAGAGCTGTCATTGTATTTGTACCCATGGCCATCTCTGTTTATTTCAATGATATCTTAAGGGGAGATGTTTGTTGTATTAGAGTTGCTTATGATATCATGAACTTTGGTGATGTCATCTGATTTGTTGGTGTCTTCGAGACCAAATAAGATGGCATTTGAATGTTTCTGTTCACGTTCCATTGTGTCTCTGATGAGTAAGGAGATATTATTTGTGGAATTATTTGAAGGGATAGTAATTGTTTGTGGCTGTGGTTTGGTGGTTATTTTTGGTTGTAGTTGTGATTGTAGTTGAGGTAGTGGTTGTGGTTGTTGTGGGATTTGATTTTGAGCTGATAGGTACTCACTTATCTGTGCTGTATTTTTTTTTCAACAGAAATTAGGTTTGTTTGTATAGTTGTTTCAAAACATGTTGCTAAGCATTCTTCTATTGAGTGAATGAGTGATTCTATGCTTTCAACTCTGTCAGGTAGGGTACTCAATTTGTTTAGCTTAGGAGAACATGATGGATATAGAAAAAAGAATGTATCTGAATTTTTAACCATATCAGCTAGGTTTTTGTTTGCGTTTAAGCAGGCAGGGTGGGCTAGATTATCGCATAGGTGGCATTTGATGTAAATTTCACTTTCATTGATGGTTTCCAAGACATTTGAAACATGTGCATGGTCAATGGCAATAGTACAGTAATCAATTACAATAGCTAGTTAATGTGATAGGTAGACAGTTACTTAATGAATGTTGGTAATTAATAAATGTTAATTGATATGTTAGAGGACAAATCAAAAGTAAGGTTGCTTATTACTAAAAATCAATCAATCAATCAATTGGTTATTCAAATCACTCTAATCAAATTTTGCTAAGCAACAAACAGCCTAATTTATTACAGTAATTACTAAACACACTGGTCAATTAAATTCACTAAATCACTGATTTTACTAATCAGATATTCAGTAATTACACCATATGCACTAAACATTCAATCATATTAAGCAAAAAACAAAAATCAATTGGTCATTTGATAAAAATTAATTATTTTAAAGAAATTGATTTTTTTTTGAGATAATGAAAGTAAGTAGTATGAAGTAGTATTGAGAGTTGGTAAGTAAACGGTTAATGCTTTGCTTTGTTTTGCTTAGCTGTTGCTGATATCTGAGAATAGGTTTATAACCCTTTATAAACTGGCAGGAGGTCTCTTTTCCTGGGCTGTTTGAAAACAGTCAATGAGCAAGGGTTTACACTCTCTTTCTTGTTTTGTAGACTGAGTTTTTGAGATAGTAAAGATGCGAAGATGTTGAAGCGGGGATTTCTGGCCCCTCACTTGGAGGCAACAGGAAACTTTTTGTTTTGTTTTCCCTTGATGAATGGGATTTGTGGCCCCCTCCTAGTTAATTTAAATATACTTTCAAAGTTTGTTGCTTTTAAGAGGAAGAGAAAGAAAGATAGTCTTGCACTGGCAATTTGAACAGTTTATATTTTTACTATGTAGACTCAGATTTGCACTGAGCATTCGCTCCCGGCTTCAATATGTTTCTGCTTATATCACAGGAAATAAAATTGCTTCCAATCTTCACAGGAGTTTGGTTATAACAATACTTCCCTACTTATTGAAAGTCCAAAGTTTCTGTCCTTTTAAAGAGAAAGTCTGGATTTGCAATTTAGTGAAGAGGGAAGAGGGGAGGAGGGGAAGCAGTCTGTTTCACACTCTGGCTGAAAACATCTGAAGACTGACTCACAGCTCCCAGTGCTCACTGCCCTGCAAGGATGGGATGAATATCACCATCTTACCACCCTGCAAGGATGATCGTTGAGCCTCCCGGTACTGGTGAGCCCCACTGCCGTACCTTCTAGCAAGGATGGGTCAAGTTGCAGATCACTGAGCGCTTTTGAATAGAGCATTCCCGAACTTAGTGCCCACCGAGGAATGAGTTCTTTTCTGGCGTGCTGGTCAAGGATGGGAGGAATCAGAGAACTCCGAGTACTTTTGAATTGAGCGTTTGCTGAGGAGTGGAGCTCTTTTCTGGCTTGCTGGCAAGTCTCGGGAGTTAGGCTTTCCACCTCGCCAGCTGGACCCGCAGCGATTAGAGGGCTTGTCGCCTGGCGCTGCCTGTGACTGCTGGAGCTCCTCATGCTGCCACTACTGCTGCCACCATCTTAATTCTTCTTGTATATACCAAGTCCATTATGCCATTTTCTGTCTGTCAGGTCTCCCACGGGGGCATATGCATCTACCGTCTCAGGGCTCCAGAGAGAGAGAGAGACCAACGCCAGGTCACGGGGGAGACAGCCAGGAAATGTTCCGCCCAACAGGCCAAAGCGGATGAGAAAATGTTATGCGGAATCTGATGCAAAATATGTGTATACCTGATATGCAGTAAATAGGGAGACACTGTTATTAAGTAAAATGAAGATGATAAGCTTGAATTAATAACCAAAGGGGACAATTTCTAGGAGTAATAGCATAAGGATTGATAAAATTGCAAATATGACAGATAAAGGCAATATGGGATATGAATATAGAAATGAAACAAGAATTTTAAATAATATTGTAAAATAAGATATGAGAACACTCTAAGAAAAATGATAATATGAACTGTGATGTGATATGAAACTGAATAAGTAAGATGAATAGGTAACTATGGTCATGTTTGTGTTGAAATGTGAAACCTGGAACCGCGCTGCTTGCCAAATGAGAATTTTTATTTTAAAAAAATGAAAAAATAGGAGAGGAAATTAAATAATGAAATTACTAGGCATGTTTCAATGGTATAGTGATTGGCACTAGGAGAGAGTATGGAAATGTTGAAAAAATAAGCAATGAAAGATTATAACAATGCAAATATGTGTATTAAGAGATATAATTAGTTTTATTAATTTTGACTGTATCATGTATTGATGCCACACTGTCTATGTATTAATGTTTATGTGTAGATTAAAATTAAAAAAAATCTTGATTTCAAAAACAAAACAAAAAAACCCCAAACAAATGGAATTTTCTCAATCTCTTTTGGGCCATTGGGAGAAGGTCCTCTTAAAAGGTTGCTATTATTATTGGCTGAGTGTCATGGCCTGTTGTCCATCCAGTAGCTGAATCAGAGGAGGACGAGGTGTGGGAATCAGGATCAGCATTAGTGCAACCTGGGAGCTTAAAGGGGGAAGAGGGAATGGAGCTATCAAAGAGAGAGACAGAGGCAGAGCCTGGGCCATCCGTCAGCCCTCAGACGGAGAGTAAACAGCCCCCAGGTCTGGAGGTAACTGATGGGGAAAAGGAGGAAAAGCTGGGTCCAGTGCTTGACACACAGATAAGCAGAAGGCAGAGGAGAGGAGAGCAGTGGAAATCTATGGGCCGGTCCTTGGGATAGAAGAGCCACTAGCAAAGAGCTACTAGCAAAGCCCCACCCTAGCTCTGGGGATAAAAGGCAGGGGGCGGAGATGAATAGACGTGGCAGACAACTATTCATCTCCCTGATGGATGGACTTGTTAGCCTGCGGAGAGAGAGAACTTTTTGCCAGGGCTGCCGGCACACCCAATAAAGGAATCTTTGAGTTCACTTCAGAGGGGTTGTCACATCTGGGGAGCTGGGTCAGAACACTGAGATGCTTCTGATGAAAGGCTCCATCATGATTGCCACTGAACATCACAGCAACTATTTTGTAGAAATGTTGATAACATACATTCAAATTTTCAAATATGTTGCACCAGCTGGCAATTCCTATTAAGGGATTTTAAAGCCAGACTTTTGAACTTACTCGAGAAGAAGTCCCCAAAGAGCAAAAGACAATAACCCAATACTTCATAAGATAAAGGATGCCACAATAACATGGGGGAAAAAAGTATAAAATGTCACTGTCAGAATTTAGGATGGATAAATCTTTACATCACTGGCTTAAATTTATTTCGGTCAGCTTCTGGATCAATTTTAAAGATTAATTTTTTTTGGTACACTGTCTAGTAGAAAAGAAGATACATTTTGGTACAAGATATGAAGCACTGTGCATAGGAATATAAGAAGTTGCCCCAAATATAACAACAAAAATGGAGTCCCTGCAGATATTATTCTGCTAGTCATTGCTGACTATAAGGGGCAGTGTTCATCTCTGTTTCAAAGCCATTGAGACAGCGCTGTCCAAAATCATGCGGCCAGCATGATGTCATGGAGCATTGTTACATTCCTATCAAAATGGTACCTATTTATCTACTTGCATTTGCATGCTTTCGAGCAGTTAGGTTGGCGGGAGATGAGGGGAGGATGGGAGCTTGCTCCCTCACGTGGTGCTCGGGCTTCAAACCCGGGCTCCCAATTTTCCAGTTGACAAGCCCAGCATATTAACCCCCAGATACAATACAATGTCTCAAATATTGTCCAAATATAAGATGGAATATAATTGGGGACTTTTGTTAAGGTACGAAAACCGAATCATTTTTGAGTAGCCTCCTTCCTGCTTTCAGGATAAGGAATGGAACAGAAACCATGTACAATTTGCTTAATAGTGTGGCTTGGAATTCAGGAGTTAGTGGCATGAGCAGGTGAGTCTATACCATTTCAGACAAATGGTTGTCCAATCTTTTCTTGAAAGCCTCCAGTGATGGCTTCTGAAGGCAAGTCATTCTACTGGTTAACTGTTCTCACTGTTAGGAAATGTCTCCTTAACTCCATGTTGCTTCTCTCCTTGGTGAGTTTCCATCCATTGTTTCTTGTCTGGCCTTTTGGTGCTTTGGAAAATAGTTTGACCTCCTCTTCTTGGCAGCCGCTCAAATACGGAATACTGCTATCATGTCACTCCCTAATTCTTCTTTTCTTTAAAGCAGCCAAACCCAATTCTCCACATTAAAATTCATTTTGTTGGAAACCCTCAGGTATTAGAACACTGCTGTCATATTTCCTCTAGTCCTTCTTTTCATTAGACTGGACATAAACAATTCCTGAAACTTCTTCACTTTTTTCTTTTTTTTTCTTTTCCTTCCCTTCTTTTCTTCTCGTCATTTTTTCCTCCTCCTCCTCCTCCTCCTCCTCCTCCTCCTCCTCCTCCTCCTCCTCCCTGCCCTTCTTTGTTTTTCTTCTCCTTTTCCAAGAATAATAATAATAATATCTTACTCTAGATTATAACCCATATTCAGGCTTCACAATACATAGCCTGCAAACAGATTACTTGTTGTCATAACAGCAAGTTTTGCATTCATGCTTCTGCGAGACTACATTGAAAATCTCCCCATACATTATGATTATGGTGAATTCTCTCCTCATCTCCTATAAATGTAAGGACTTTTTCCATATGAAACAGGCTGAAAATGGACTCTCTTTCGCCTACAGCAAATAGAGTCATGAATATGTGCAGTGCAGAAATCGGCTGGCACTGGCTGAACACTGATGAATATATACTGTATATACCATTGTGTTTTCAGAAAGAACATTCACAATTGCAAATCCAATTCAGAATAAAATGGTATGCTATGAAGATGAAGAAATGTTTCTCATATGCACTGTTTCCCAAGCTTCCCATATGTACTGCTTATATATAAAAGCAAGGCTTACTGTATAAATTGATTTCATTTCTGGGATAGATAACTTGATGACAATGTCATCCCAACAAGAAAGAAGGGAGGGAGGGAGGGAGAGAGGGAGGGAGGATAAAGAGGGAGGAGGGAAGGAAGAGGGAGGGAGGGAAGAAGGAAGGAAAGAAGGAAGGGAGGGAGGGAGGAGAAAGAGAAAGGGAGGAAAGGAGGGAAGAAGGAAGGAAGGAAAAAGTAAGAAGGAGGGAGGGAGGGAAGAAGGGAGGAAAGAAGGAAGAGAGGGAGGTAGGAAAGATGGAAGGAAGGAGAAAGGGAGGTAGGAAGGAAGATAAGAGAAAGAGGGAGGGAAGAAGGAAGAAAGATAAAAAAG
Organism: Pseudonaja textilis; assembly: GCF_049901715.1. Taxonomy (NCBI): domain Eukaryota; kingdom Metazoa; phylum Chordata; class Lepidosauria; order Squamata; family Elapidae; genus Pseudonaja; species Pseudonaja textilis. Next base: position 250,162,018 of record NC_141991.1, read on the forward strand.
GATCTTCTTTCACTGGAACAAGGTCCACATTAAAAGTGGTCCCAACTAAATATGCCTGTGGATAATGAATTGTACATGATGACGTTATAATGAATTGAGAGCCAGTTTGGTCTACTGGTTAAGGCACAAGGCTAGAAAGCAAGAGACCCTGAGTTCAAATCCTACCTTAGGCATGAAAGCCTGCCAGGTGACCTTGAGTGAGTCACTCTCAACCCACCTCACAAGGTTGTTGTTGTTGGGGAAATAAGAGGAAGAAGAATGTGTTGCAGGGGTGGGATTCTATAGAACCAGTGGTTATGATTCTGCCCAGTTCGGAGAACCGGCAAATCACACCACTGGCTGGCCCCACCCCTCCTCTCTCCACCCACTCATTCCTTACCTGGAAAACTTGCCTGTTAAGTTGCTATTTCTCCTCCCCGCTCCCAACCATCAGCTGTTCTGCTGTGCTGGGAGATTTAGATTAGCTAGAAAGCAGGACATTGTTGGGTTTCTTGCTTTCTAATCTTAAAGCAGAGCTGAACCTTCTCTCGGACTGAAGCTTCTATTTTTCAGTGCAGATTCAGCTAGCAGATTGCAGAATCATGGATTTGTGAGTAAATCTGTGATTCTGTGAGCAACTCAATCTGCCTGCCTGCTTTGCCTGCTTTTTTGGGTAAAAGATGCTCTTTTTTATTATAAAAACTTTAATATTTATATACATGGTGTGTTGTGAGTTAATTTTGTGAGTTTCCTTGCAAGCAAATTTCATGTGACAGACCCAGGCAGCAGATTGCAGAATGGTAGATCTCTGGGTGAATCTGTGATTCTGTGAGCAACTCAATCTGCCTGCCTGCTTTGTCTGATTTTGGGTAAAAATTGCTCTTTCTTTATAAAAAATTCAATATTTATATAAATATTTATAATATTTCTATACAAGCCATGCCCAGCCAGTCATGTAACAAGCCACACCCAGTCAACAAGCCATACCCACCCAGTCACATGATCACCAAGCCACACCTACAAATTAGGCCATGCCCACATAACTGGTTGTTAAGACATTTGAATCCCACCCCTGATGTATTAGATATATTCACACTGCCTTGAGTTGTTTGTAAAGGTAATAAAGTCTGGATGGATGGAAGGAAGGAAGGAATGAAGGAACAAAGGAAGCAAGGAACGAAGGAACAAAGGAACGAAGGAAGAGTAGGGATGGCCAATGAAAGTTCAATCTGCAGAGAGATCCTGAAGCTTCTGAATGAATATCCCACAATTTTCTTTGCAAACGGTTACAAAAGATGGATTTTTTTTCTTGCATTAATAACAAAAGCACAAAATCGTTTGATGCTCCTTCTTCTAATCTCTGACCAGTGCAGGGAAGCACTGCAGACAGAAAACTGTCTGGTGTCGAGTTTGCAATGTTCATTTCCTTGGTAACTGGTGTCCCCACTTATCACAACCAAAATCCACATTTTGCTTTGTGGGGCGAAAGAGGCAAGGTCATGATCTCCTTCTGTATGAGTTTCTTTGGGGTATTTGAAGATCACCACCCTAGTTTCTCATAGTCCCCTGATGATGAGCCTATGGCACGTGTGCCACAAGTGGCATGCAGAGCCATTGGTGTTGGCATGCGAGCTGCAGGCAAACTTACTGTCAACTCATAAAACGTTTTTTTATACACGTTTTATAGTTGACAACAAAAAGAAGGGGGGAGTTAAAAAGAGCAGGCAGCAGTGTGGAATCGAAAGTACATTTTATTCATATTTTCCTCAAAGCCTGATTAGATGACTGAAGCTTCTGCCTTGCAAAATTCTAATTGGAGAGCATGATTGATGACTCTGGGCTATGGATGTTTTTCATTGGATGATACACTCAGAGGAGCCGGGGCAAAGCAGTATCAAGGATGACAGTAAATTACATATCTCAGAGTTGGCTACGCCCAGGTAAATGCCGGACGTAGGATGTTACCTTCAAATAAATCTTTTTTAGTTTTGGGAGTGTGGCTTGAGGCTCATGATGTAATTGGAGTAAATGCTGGAATCCTGACACTTACCTCACTGCGCATGCGCGTGCCCCACAGCTGATTTTTCTGCTGGTTTTAGGCCTTTTTCGGCCCTCCCAGAAGCCTCTGCAAGGCTTCTCAGATTGAATAGGCTCATTTCATCACTTCCTGTAATACCAGAAGTGATGAAATGGGCCTATAATTCATCCTGGAAAGCCTTGCAGAGGCTTTTTCCAAGCTTCTGGGAGGCCGAAAAAGCCTTCAAACCAGCCGAAATATCAGTGAGGTGCAGTGCAGTAAGAGAGCGGCAGGGGAGAAGGGGCAGGGATTGTGCCTGCATGTGCAGGGAGCATGGGGAGGGGGACACACATTGCATTTTGGGTGCTGGCATGAGAGTGTGTGCACGCTGGTGGGCATGCAATTTTTGGCACAGGAGCCCCAAAAGGCTAACCGCCACTGTCATAATTCTGTTCTTCTTAAAGCCAAACATCCACAAACAATTTCTTCCTGGGATTTGAAGACTCTTATTTCAGCCACGCAGCCTTGATCTGGATCCGCTTTTCTTTTTTCTTTTCTTTTCCATGTTTCACAGCTGAACTTCATTCAGTTTGTGGTGATTTACATTTCCAAGCCATGAAGCAAGTACTCTTATGTTTGCTTTTGTAAGTACGCACAAGCTTTGAGATTGGATAGCCATTTGACCGGAATGGTAGGACCTCAAGCAGAGGATGGACTAGAAAACCTCCATGGTCCCTTCCAGCTGTGTTGTTCTGTTATCAGGAAAATAGGAAGGAAAAAGGCTGAAATGCATGCATGCATACTGTGGGAAGAAATATCCACCTGGTTCATTTCCAAGCGGAGAGAAAGGCACTGAAGACAAAATGGAGGCTGGAGGCTTATTGGAAAGAGGATCCATTTATTGATGAAGCAGAACCACATGAGTTCTGGGCAGCTGACCACAAGGAGTAGAGAGTGGGGTGAGGTATTTATACCTTCTCTTGGGCTTTGCACTTGAACTTCCTGTTCCTGTGCAAGAACATGTATTCTATTGTCTGTTGTAGGGGTTATGTAGGGGTCATAGCTGGCTCTATAGGTTGTCTGGGCTCCCAGGTTTGGTTGAAGTTTGGACTGCTGAGATGATGCAAGGAAGAGGCTTGTGTTCTAAAAGGATGTTGAACAATTCCTATTATGGCTTAATGGCTTTTTCCTGTGTTGGATGAGGGTAGAGCTATCTATCTCTTTATCTCTTAAGCCCTGACATCTGCTGTAGGCTATTAAGAAAAGGTGGAGGCTGCTTTCTCCCTCTTAAAAAACATGCTTCTCCCTTTCTCCCTTTAGGGCAATATAATATTCTTCCTTTTTAATATTTCCTAAAAATAGGAGAAGGGTGGGTGCTAACTTTCCACAATACAGTTAAACATGCAGTTAAGCATACAGTTAAAGAGGCAGTTGGACCTAGTGGTTACATCCAGGCTAGAAAGCAGGAGACCGTGAATTTAAATCCTGCCTTAGGCACGAGTGCCAGCTGCGTGACTTTGGGCCAATCACTGAGAAAAGTGGGTTCTAGTTCCACCTTAGGCCTTAAAGCCAAGTTGAATGATTTTGCACCAATCACCAGGAAACTGTGAGTTCTAGTTCTGCCTTAGCCATGAAAGCCAACTGGGTGGCTTCAGGCCAGTCTTTCTCTCCCATCCGATCCCACTTCAGAGGGTTATTGTTGTGGGGAATATAGGAGGAGGAAGGTGTGTTGATTCAGTTTGCCAGTTCCTTTATCATGGGTCAGACATGTCCATTTTTGAGCTTATAATTATCTCCTTGCAGTTATTATATACTAGCTGGATACCCGTGCTTCACTTCAAAACTAGGTGATTGGGCTTAGTTTTGGGGGAGGAAAATAAAGGGGAAAAATTTGTGCCTCTGCCTACCAGCATCCATCATATTCCTCTGGCTAGTGTCCTGTCAGTGTGTGAGAGAGTTGAGGGCTGTTTGGAAACTGAAACAGTATTTACTGTGTGAGCAGGAAGGAGACAACAAGGAGCCTGGGCGTGCCTTAGCTCAACTGTTCTGTACTAAAGCTGCTTGGTGCTGTGAACTAAAACTGAAACTCCTTTTCTCTGCTTGTGTTTTGCATTTGGAAGAGATTTCTTTTCAGGTGGGGAGGGGGAGTAGAACTCCTTAGCATCAGAGCGTGTTAATAATAATAATATAGGAAATACTAACGCTCTGATGGTCATTTTGTTTTGTTTTGTTTTCTTAGTGAGCACATAGAAGCCAAGAGGAACATAGGTGCCAAATTTTAAGTTTGTAGGCTTTAAGGTTCTGGAGATTTTGTGATGATGTGTGAGTGGTATTTCACTTTTATATATGTATAAAGATATAAAAACAAAGCTCAGTGATTTTTTTCCCCACCATGCTGTCCAGTAATCCCCAAAGAAAAGTCTCTGGTTGCATAAAAGTGAATAGTTTCTGAGCGATGCCCAACTTGTAGACATTCAGTAAGGACAAAGATAGAGGATAATAAAGGAATATCGAGAAGGGAGGGAGGGAAGGAGACAAGCTACATTTTTTTTTTATAAATAAATTTTATTAATTTTACAATTAAAACAAACCAACAACACATACACAAATGAAAGAAAGAAAAAAAGAGAGAAGAAAATAGAAAGAAAGAATAGAAAGCAATTAAAAACATTCTCATCTTCAACAGTTTGTAAGATCTCTTTTTTTTCCATAACCCTTAATTTATGCCATATACACACACCTAATCTTTACATATATCTGTATATCACTGTTATAGGTTTATCCTATCCTCTTTTGCCTTATAGTATAAAATCTATCTTTGGTCAATCCATTTGTACCAGCAGTTCCAGCTATTGTAGTATATTGAGGCGTCTTTGTTTTGTAGTGCCAAAGTTAGTTTGTCCATGACAAGCTACATTTTTATTGGAAGCTCTTACAATGGTTGCTATGGGAACTTGCAGTAACGCAGACAGCAGAGCGAGGAAGCTCTGCTGAATTATACTTCTTCTGTAAAATCTCTCCTTTCTTCTTCTCCATGGCCTTGCTAGGAGATTGCAAACAGGCCCTTGTCGGTTCTGGACTCCTCTCCACGAAAGAAGGATGGAAGCTGGATGTGAAAACTCAGGTTTATTCAACTGGTCCCACAGAAGGCAAAGGGATAATGCTTGGATCAGGTGAAGTAGGCAAGAATGATAAGTTGTTGGATTGAGAATGAATGTATGAATGAATGTTTGCATGGAGTTCAGTGTTTGGAATAGTAGAGTATGGAGTGTAGAGTAGGATAGAATAGACAATAGAATAGAACAGAACAGAATAGATTAACAGAGTTGGAAGGGACTCTTCTAGGTCTTCTAGTCCAACACCCTCCTCAGGCAGGAAACCTTATACCATTTCAAACATATGGTTGTCCAATCTCTTCTTTAAAATGTCCAGTGTTAAAGCATCCACAACTTCTGGAGGCAAGTAGTTCCACTGATTAATTGTTCAGACTGTGAAGAAATTTCTCCTCAGATCTAGGTTGCTTCTCTCCTTGATTAGTTTCCACCTGTTGCTTCTTGTTCTGCCTTCAGGTGCTTTGGAGAATAGCTTGACTCCCTCTTCTTTGTGGCAACCCCTGAGATATTGGAACACTGCTATCATATTACCCTTAGTCCTTTTTTTCATTAAATTAGACAAATAAAATAGAATAATAGACTTGGAACTTGGGGGTCTTCTAATCCAATCCCCTGTTTAAGCAGAGGTGTCAAACTCACATTGTCCTGGTGGCATCATTTAGCATATCAGGACTTTCTTCCCCTCTGCTAAACTGGGTGTAGGAGTGGCCAGCGCATGACGCACCTGGTTTGCAGGATGAGAGTTTGACAGGCCTGTTCTATACCATTTCAAATAAACGGCTGTCCTTTTTCAAAACCTCCAGTGATGGAGAACCCACATCCATGGACTGATTGATCTCACTCATTTTTGGTCATTGGTTGGTTGCTCTCATTGGTTGATTGCAGAAGAGTATGATAGCGTGGAGAAGAAATTTCCCTACAAAAACCTTCTGTAGACTTGTGGTTTTAGGGACAGGTTTTAATTTTTGTTGGAGGAGGAAAAACGAAATACAGGTGAAACTCGAAAAATTAGAATATTGTGCAAAAGTTCATTTATTTCAGTAATGCAACTTAAAAGGTGAAACTAATATATGAGATAGACTCATTACATGCAAAGCACGATAGTTCAAGCCATGATTTGTCATAATTGTGAAGATGATGGCTTACAGCTCATGAAAACCCCAAATCCACAATCTCAGAAAATTAGAATATTACATGCAATCAATAAAACAAGGATTGTACATAGAACAATATCGGACCTCTGAAAAGTACAACCATGCATTTGTACTCAGTACTTGGTTTGGACCCCTTTTGCAGCAATGACTGCCTCAATGTGGCATGTCACGGAAGCTATCAGCCTGTGGCACTGCTGAGGTATTATGGAAGACCAGGATGCTTCAATAGCAGCCTTCAGCTCTTCTGCATTGTTCGCTCTCATGTCTCTCAGCTTTCTCTTGGCAATGCCCCATAGATTCTCTAAGGGGTTCAGGTCAGGCGAGTTTGCTGGCCCATCAAGCACAGTAATCCCACGGTCATTGAACCAGGTTTTGGTGCTTTTGGCAGTGTGGGCAGGTGCCAAGTCCTGCTGGAAAATGAAGTCAGCATCCCCATAAAGCTCATCTGCAGAAGGAAGCATGAAGTGCTCCAAAATCTCCTGGTAGATGGCTGTGTTGACCCTGGACTTAATGAAGCACAATGGACCAACACCAGCAGATGACATGGCTCCCCAAATCAACACAGACTGTGGAAACTTCACACTGGACTTCAAGCATCTTGCAGTGTGTGCCTCTCCATTCTTCCTCCAGACTCTAGGTCCTTGGTTTCCAAATGAGATGCAAAAGTTGCTCTCATCAATAAAGAGGACATTGGACCACTGAGCAACAGACCAGTTCTGTTTTCCTTTAGCCCAGGTAAGATACTTCTGATGTTGTTTGTTGTTCAGGAGTGGCTTGACAAGAGGAATATGACATTTGAAGCCCATGTCCAGGATCCGTCTGTGTGTGGTGGCTCTTGATGCACTGACTCCAGCCTCAGTCCACTCCTTGTGAAAGTCCCCAACACTTTTGAATGGCCTTTTCCTGACAATCCTCTCCAAGCTGCGGTCATCCCTGCTGCTTGTGCACCTTTTTCTTCCACACTTTTCCTTTCCACACAACTGTCTATTAATGTGCTTTGATACAGCACTTTGGGAACATCCAACTTCTTTTGCAATTACCTTTAGAGGCTTTCCCTCCTTATGGAGGGTGTCAATGATGGTTTTCTGCACAACTGTCAGGTCAAAAGTCTTTCCCATGATTGTGATTCCTACTGAACCAGACTGAGAGACCATTTAAAGGCTCAAGAACCCTTTGCAGGTGTTATGGCTTAATTAGCTGATTAGAGTGGGACACTTTGAGCCTAGAACATTGAACCTATTCACACTATTCTAATTTTCTGAGATTGTGGATTTGGGGTTTTCATGAGCTGTAAAGCCATAATCATCTCAATTATGACAAATCACAGCTTGAACTACCTTGCTTTGCATGTAATGAGTCTATCTCATATATTAGTTTCACCTTTTAAGCTGCATTACTGAAATAAATGAACTTTTGCACAATATTCTAATTTTTCAAGTTTCACCTGTAAAGAAAAGGCTCTTGATGACTTTTCATTCTTCAGGACCCAATCTACCAGCAGCTTATTTCTGCTGTAGTTTTCCAAAAGATCTGGTGGTAGGAAAAGATTTTTGCTGAGGCATAGCAGTACAATTCCTACTTGGCTTACATGAAAATATAAGTTTTTGCTGATAAATGCAAAGTGCTGCATGCAAGGAAAGCAACAAAAGTTTCTTTCTCTCCCACATACTCCACCAGAAATGAGTCTTTGGAATCCTGCTCCAAGAGGTTGCGCTGCCACAACAAGTCTCACAAAGACTGGTGGGATTTGGGGGAGAGAAAGAAAGACTTCTGCTGCTTCTGCTGCTTTCCTTGCATGAAGCCAAAAGTCTCTCTCTCTCTCTCTCTCTCTCTCCCCCTGAGAACGGAGCTGGAGACGGTATCCTGCGATCCCAAATAAAGAAGGATTGATCTGTAGGAAAACGGGGTGGGGAATTTTCCTGCAGACTTTTTGGGGGATTTTCCCAGGGTCTCTGGTCCACGGGATTTAAAATTATGAGTTTGGTGGTCCCTGAGGCCCAAAAAGTTGGTGACCCCTGGACTAGAAGACCTCCAACGTCCCTCTCAACTCCGTTATTCTGCTATTTTTCTGTTTTTACTTTTTTTTATCCCCCTTTTGATTTATCTTGCCTCATCCTTAGCAACCTCCAATCTTCAAGTCCCTGTGCCGAGCCTGCAGAATTTATCTTGGCAGAAGCTTCCTAGGGATGATGGACCTGTCTAGCCAACAAGGTTCTAATTACACCCGCTAAGCCCATTACACTCTATTAAGACTCAGAACTATTAGACTGAACAAACAGTTAAATCAAGCTGTACGCGTTTTCCCGTATCAAAGCCACGCTTCCTTTCTCTCCCCCCCCCCCAACCTAGCCTGGTTGACATGAGCTGTAAGGAGTTTTATTTTATTGACTTAAGTGTCTCTCTGGGTTGGGGACAATCCATAAAAGATAACGGTGTCAGCAAAAGAGGAGGATGACTCAGCATTTGGAGATGTATGCGTGCTGAGGTCAGCAGCATTTTAGAGAGAATTTGAAGAGCCCACTTCTCCAGGAAGTGCATCCAGGAAAGCCATGGCCGTTACTAAGTTCTCAGGGAAAATTTTGTCTCGGGGCCATCACTCAGCTTTAAATTGCCATTGAGTGGGAGCTGAAAGGACCTATGGACATATGCAGGCAACACACAAAGCGTTATGATAGAGGACTTCAAACTCTTGAGAGCTTTTCACTTGAAGATGGGAATCCATAAGTTTTACCATGATGGAAAGAGACTACACCAAAGTCTATCAGATTTGAAGTGACACGAGAAGGGGAAATGGGCATTTTCCTCTCGTCTCAGTTCTTCTTCTGAAGAGGTTAAGGCACTAGGCTAGAAAGTAGGGACTGTGAGTTCTATTCCTGCCTAAGGCATGAACGTTGGCTTGGTAACTTTGGGTCAATCACCAGGAGATTGTGAGTTTTAGTCCCACTTTAGGCATGAAAGTTGTCTGGGTGATTTTGAATGCATCACCAGGAGACTGTGACTCCTATCCCTGCCTCGGTCATAAAGCCAGTGGGTGACTTTGAGCCAATACCTCTTTCTCAGCCCAATTTGCCTCACAGGGTTGTTGTTGTGAGGAAAACAGCAGTAAGAAGATCTATTCGATATGCTTGCCACCTTCAGCTGTTTCTTTTTTTAAAAAAGTAGTAAAAGTAGGATATTCTTGAATTAATCCCAGCGTGCCTTGTTAGGTTAAGAGCTTAACTCTGAGTAGAGTACGTAAAGGATCCCAATGACCATGAACTGGTGTTCTGATTCAGTGCCAATTCTCTCCTCCTCCAACAGAGATTAAATATGCATTGGGATCCACTGCCAGAAGAGTCAATGAAAACCACTATCTAGGCACTTATCTAGGCAGTTAAGGAATGCACTGTTTTCCCCCACTCCCCTTTTCTGGCAGCTAAAAAGACCAAGGAGTATCTTTTTACTTGACAACAGGTTTTTAAATATACCTTTTAAAAGGCATAATATTAACCAGAACGCAGCTGTTTAAATACCTTTTAAAAAGCATAATATTTTATGTATAATATAAAAAAGCATCAAGTTATTTCATATCGCATCTCTGTTTGCCTTCTCCATTTCAGCAGAAGGGCACACAAGGCAAATGGAATAAAATACAGCTGTAGCTCAGGGATGTCAAACCGGTGACCCTTCAGCTGGATGCGTCACACTCAGGCCACGTCCACCCCCATTTTAGCAAAGGGGAAAAACTGTGATACATCATGTGATGCTAATGTGATGCTGCAAGTTTGACACCCCTGCTGCAGCTGAAGGAGTGGCTATTGAGAGTCTTGCAGCGATCATTCAGCGCCAGAAAAATAAACACAGATGGATGATGCTTCATTTAACATCTTTATAAACATAAGTAGATTTTACAAACCAGTTGTAGATTTCTCCAACATGGAGCAAACTCAAGCAGAAACATGTTGCAAGTTCAGAGCAGAGCTCCAGTCTTCAGCAAGCAAGCAAGTTAGTGTCGGCCTGTGCTCCGTTCAAAATCCAAGAAAGAATTACTTAGACCAGGCTTGTCCAACCTTTCACCTTCCCTGGGCCACATTAGAAGATGAAAATTTGGTTTGGGCCACACATAAAATAAAATAACAGTAACGGTTTTTCTCAGCCACCAATGCATCCATATTTGCTTCGATGGAACTTGTTGCAATTCTCAGTGAGTGCTCAAGGTGCTCATCAGATATTTTGGCTCTGACGGCGCCTGCCTTTTCTGTTGCTGCTTGGCATGGCACTCGCCTCGCCCCACCTCGCGCCTGCCTCCTCCTCCTCCTCCTCGCTGGCTCGTCCTCTTGCACAAAGGTTGGGGTGGGCACTGGGCCGCATTATAGCCGACCTGGGCTGCATGCGGCCTGTGGGCCGCGGGTTGGACAAGCCTGACTTAGACTCTTTTAGTTAGAGAAAAGATATCTTTTACTGGAAATGAAGTGGTAGCTACAGTAGAATTCTGGATCTGAGGAATTAGGCGCGTAAATCACATATACAAAGGGATGGAATTGTTCCCACCCCCCAATAGTTCAAATGGTTCTTCCAATTAAAAGTTGTGAATATCATCATGTGGACATCTTTAGGTGGTGATGAAGTTTCTGTCCGTTGACCTTGGCATATTTTGATAAAGGTTTGCAACTGCGCAGAGAAAAGAAAGCTAAGCAAGAAAGAGAAAGCTAAGCAAGAACACACTCGTCCCCCCTCCCCCGTTTATACAATGCTAAGTTTTACCACCTCCAGCTCGCTTCCCATACTTGTTCCCCCCTCCTCCCCCCGTTACTTATGGCAGCCGAAAGATGCAAAGCAGAAGTAGAAGATCTTGAAGGCTGACAGTTAGTTTCATCTTCAATAGTTATGGGTGCTCTATTCAGAATTTTGCAGCATAAATTCAGCACCAGAAAAATAAACGCAGAGGCTTCATTGAACTCCTTTATAAACACATAAAGTAAATTTTACAATATCAGTTGTAGATTTCTCCAACATGGAGCAAACTCAAACAGAAGCAGACCTGTTACAGGTTCAGAGCAGAGTGCTAGTTTTCAGCAAGCAAGCAAGACACACAGCAGAGGAAAAAAGCAGTTTCATCTTCAGAAGACAGAATCAGAACTCAAAAGAGCTTCAGAGCTGCAGAGCTTAACATAGAGCTACGCCTAGGCTAATTCTAGTCTCAGTTTCCAAACTAGGCTAATTCTAGTCTCAGATTCCAAACTAGCCTCATTGGCTCATTTAGTTTCTATGCCTATTCATTAGCTGACCTTGTTACCATGCTCTCTATTCCAGAACTATTTGCAAAACGCAAATATTGGACCTGTAGTAATGCCGGTTGAATCCCACCCCTCTTGTGGACTTCATTTCCCAGAATTCCTCAGCCAGCAAAACTGAGTTGAAGTTCAGCAAAGCTGAGTTTGTGGGAATTGAAGTCCACAAGTCTTAAAGTTGCCAAGGTTGGAGACCCCGATCTAAAGCATTGTGAAGCAGTATATAAGGCTATTGCTATTGCTATTCCTTTCTTCCTCCTTCCCTCCTTTCCTCCCTTCCTCCTTCCTCCCTTCCTGGCGAAATGATTAAAATGCAGTATTGCAGGCTAACTCTGCCCACTGCCAGGAGTTCAATCCTGACTGGTTCAAGCTTGACTCAGCCTGCTATCCTTCCAAGGTGGGTAAAATGAGGACCAAGATTATCGGGGGCAAGAGGCTGACTCTGTAAACCATTTAGAAAGTGCTGTAAAGCACTATGGAGTGGTATATAAGTCTAAATGTTATTGTTATTTTCTAAAGCGCCTGTAGGCCAGACAAGGAATAATGGATGGAAACTAAACAAGGAGAGATTGAACCTGGAAATAAGGAGAAACTTTCGGGCAGTGAAAACAATCAACCCATGGAACAGAAGTTGCCTTCAGAAGTTGTGGGAGCTTCCATCACGGGACGCTTTCAAGAAGAGGCTGGACTGCATCTGTCAGAAATGGTGTAGAGTCTCCTGCTTGTGGTGGGGGTTGGACTAGATGACCTATAAGATCCCTTCCAACTCTGTTAATCTGTTAAGGACTACCTGGACCTTGCTTTTCAGTCTTCTCTGTCTAAACAAGTGAGTAAACGAAGAAGAAGGGAGGGGAGGGGTGTGCATAGGATGAGAAGAATTTCTCCAGATGGCAAATATTCCTCTCCATAGCAACTATCAACTGCTGCTGATACTAATTTCTTTTTTAATTAATTGAAGAGTTCTGTTGCTTTCTGGTTGTGATTTCTTGCTCACCACCCAGAGTCACAATAATGGGACAGGAAGCCAGATAAACTAAACAGAAACAAAAAACACAAAAAAGCAATGGGCGACATGCCCTCATGACTTGCAATGAGACCTGAAAGTAGAGACTGCCCCCAGCTAATCATATAAAATGATTGATGCAGCATTGATTTTTAATCCTTGAACAAGATAACAATTCACTATTCAGAAATTCATCAGTTATTATCCATCCATCTAATGTCTGTCTGTCTATCTGTCTATCCATCAATTAATCAATCATTTCTATCCATCATCTATCTGTCTCTGTCTGCCTATACATACACCCCTTCCTTCCTTCCTTCCTTCCTTCCTTCCTTCCTTCCTTCCTTCCCTCCCTCCCTCCCTCCCTCCCTCTTTCTTTCTTTCTTTCTTTCTTTCTTTCTTTCTTTCTTTCTTTCTTTCTTTCTTTCTTTCTTTCTTTCTTTCTTTCTTTCTTTCTTTCTTTCCATCCATCACCTACCTGCCAACCTCTCTATCAATATCTACTCTATCTATTTATCTATCTATCTATCTATCTATCTATCTATCTATCTATCTATCTATCCTCTACCCACTTACTTATCTTTCTATCTGTCTATCACCTACCTACACTACTTACCTACATACCTATCTATCTCTATCTCTTTATCTATCATCTATCTACCCACACATCCACTCACCTCCGTCTGTCTGTCTGTCTGTCTGTCTGTCTGTCTGTCTGCCTGCCTGCCTGCCTGTCTGTCCGTCCATCCATCCATCCATCCATCCATCCATCCATCCATCCATCCCACATCTATCTATCTATCTATCTATCTATCTATCCATCCATCCAACCAACCAACCAACTAACTAACTAACTAAGGGATTTTTACTCATGTCTGAATCATCTGCTACAATTTTACCTAGGGCAGCCAAATGTCTTGGGATATCCTTGCTCTTATTAAACACAATCTTCTCTGGTTCCTTGGATCAATGACCTGGATGACAGTCACTGATGAGTGTGCAAGGGATGCTCTGGATGCTTTTGCAGATTTTCCAGTCAGCTCCCTTCAAACACTGCCAGCCCTGAAACAAAGAGATGGATGGAAAACCGAAAGGGGGGATTTGGCCGAGCTATGAGAGATCGGAGCCATGCATCTGCCATGGGATATTTGTCATGCAGAACAGCCGACCCTCTAAAACACAAACAAACAATATTCATTGATTTGCTAACCTTCCCTTTTGTTGAAAACAAGCACTACACAAAAACAGCATTCTGAAGCCCACGCATGGCGAGTTTTATTTCTGCCCTGCTAACTACTCTAATAACTGTAATTAATTACAATGCACGCTCTCTCTCTCTCTCTCTCTCTCTCCAACATTGGGAGTCATTAGCTGCAAGAGCTGTGCAGAAATCCAAGGAAACTATGAAACACACACACACACACACAAACACACAAATGTTCAAAACCAATCTGTGGTGTGCTGAGATTGGAGTCCTAACTCTGGGAGATCTAGTGGAGAAACTGTAACACAAGCAAAGGTTAGGGAGGTTATGGATGCCATTAGAATTTCACTTAAGCTTGGTTTAATCAGAATGTTTAACTGTCCATAACAGGGGCGTTAATGCAGAGGAAGATTACCAAATGGGCCTGAACAGCAGGCACTGGCAGAGCAGAATCCGTAAGAGATATCAACAAAGTTACGATGGTGGCTGCCATAGAGCAATTGAAGCACACCCCCTTTTTAAAATTTATTTATTCATCGGATGTTTATCCCAACTTTATTTCTTTAGAAGTAACTAAAAAGCAGCGGATAATCATACTACTTCTTCAGCCTCCTATTTTTTTCCACCGCAACAGATCTGTGAGTAGCGTTGGGCTGGAAGAGGAAGACTGACCTAACATCAGCTAGCCAGCTTTGGTGCATAACATGAGACTAGAACTCACAGTCACCCAGTGATTGCCTCAAAGTCACTCTGCTGGCTTTTGTACCTAAGATGGGACTAGAACTCCCAGTCTCTTTGTGGTTGGCCCAAGGTCACCCACCTGGCTTTCCATGCTAAGACGGGACTAGAACTCCCAGTCTCCTGTTGAGTGGTTCAAAGTCACCCAGCCAGCTTTCAGTGCTAAGGTGGCACTAGAACTTACAGTCTGCTAGTGATTGGTCCCAAGTCACCCAGCCAGCTTCCATAGCTAAGGCAGGACTAGAACTCCCTATCACATGGTGATTGGCTCCCAGGTGGCTTTCATGCATAAGGTGGAACGAGAACCTATCTAGAACTCCCAGTCTCCTGGTGGTTGGCTCAAAGTCACCCAGGAGTTTTCATGTTTTAATCAGGACTAGAACTCACAATTTTCTGGTGATCCCCCAAAGTCAGCCTGCCAACATCTATGCTTAAGATGGGACTAGAAACCAGCCTTTTGGCCCCAAAACTCTCAGCTGGCTTTCACGGCTAAGGTGGGACTAGAACTCTCAGTCTCCTGGTTCCTATGCTATATCTTAATCACACCCTTGGGTTATCTTGTGATTGCTCTCTTGGTTTTTTGACACCTCCTGGATGGGGTAATAGGCAATATATACAAGTGTCAACCAGATACGTTTTTTTTTTAAGTCACGACAATGTGATGGTGTCATCCAAGCAATCGTCACACATTCTCTAGAAAGAGTGCAGAGAAGAGCAACCAGGATGATTAGGGGACTGGAGGCTAAAACATATGATGATTTGCAGGAACTGGGCATGGCTGGTCTAGTGAAGAGAAGGACCAAGGGTGACATGATAGCAGTCTTCCAATATTCGAAGGGCGTCAAGCTATTTTCCAAGGCACCTGAAGGCGAGATGAGGAATAATGGATGGAAACTGAACAAGGAGAGATTCAACCTAGAAATTTTCTGACAGTGAGAAAAATCAACCAATGGAATAGAAGTTGCCTTCGGAAGTTGTGGGAGCTTCATCCCTGGAGGCTTTCAAAAATAGGCTGGACTGTCATTTGTCAGAAATGGTGTAGGGTCTCCCATTTGGGCGGGCGGTTGGAGTCAATGACCTACAAGGTCCCTTCCAACTCAGTTAATGTAATCTAGTCTAACAATTCCAGTTAAATGTTAATAATATTCAATAATAATATGAATTTTCCTTTGGAAGTTGTGGGAGCTTCATCACTGGAGGCTTTCAAGTAGAGACTGGACTGCCACTTGTCAGAAATGGTGTAGGGTCTCCTGCTTGGTCAGGAGCTTGGACTAGATGACCAACAAGGTCACTTTTTGACTCTGTTAATCTGTAAAACTGTAAATTAAACAGGCGGGGCATTTGATGACATTGCCACAGCCGCTCTCTGGACTGTATATTGCAGAGCAGCTCAGACAGAGAACGTCAGGTGAGGATCAAGAGTTAACTCCTTGCTCAGTCTGGCTAATAAAGCTTTTGAGCTACTCCCAATCTCGTCTGTCACCCAGGATCAAAGGGGATAACACCCCAACCGTGGCAAGGTGGAAATTTATTGCAATTGCTCCACTTTGAATTTTAAAGTGAATTGTCACAGGCTCTATTGCGGGCTTTGTGCCGGTCAACATTTGCAGCAATGACGTGGAGGAGGGAGTTGAGCTTATCAAGTTTTGCAAGGGATTTAAGAGGAGAAGCTGGGCACAAGAGAGGGATATTCTCAAAGCTTCCACTGCTTGGATGAGGGGGCTGACGTTAATAGGATGGAAAGGAGCCAGATAAAGACATTATTCTAATGCTGGATAGAAAGAATCCAAGACACGAATGTGAAAGGGGTCCTTGGTGTTCTCTAAAGATGTTGGTTGGTTGGTTGGTTGCTAGCAATGAGGAAGTTACCTAGTTTGGGTAATGAAATGTCTGCAAGAAAACAACCAACCTTCGAGAGAGCACCAAGAACCTCACAGTCCTCCTCCTCCTCCTCCTCCTCCTCCTCCTGTTGTCTTCATCCTCCCTCCCTCCCCTCTCTTTCTTGTCCTCCCCTCCTCCTCCTCCTCTCCACAAACCCCACTGCCTTCTAGCACTGATGATATTACCTAATTGGGTAATGAAACATCTATAAGAAAATCAAGCTCAGAGAACACAAAGTACCCCCAGTTCTCCTCCTCCTCCTCCTCCTCCTCCTCCTCCTCTCCACAAACCCCATTTTCTTCTATCACTGATTAAGTTACCTAGTTCGGTAATGAAACCTCTTCAAGAAAATAACTAAACACAGAGAGTGCAAAGTTCTCAGAGTTTCCCTATTTCTTGAGCTACAAATATTCTAAATGGAGGGTTGTTTTTTGACAGAAACAACAGAGTCAACTTCCTTTAGAGCTCATTTATCATTGTCCCAGTGAATTCAAATATATCTTCTCTTCTGCATTAAAGTTAGGATATCCAAGCCAGGAAACCAACGAAACACATCCAGGCAGAAAGGACCATCCAAAAGCTTTCAATATTTCATCAACATCCCTGAATTCCCGTGCCAAAAAGCCACTCAGATTCCTGGATGTGCACTTAATTCAGGTTAGTTCTTGTCTTACAACCACCATGGAGCCTAACATTTCTGGCTTAATTTAAACCTAGTACGACTATTTATTATTATTCCTCTCATTCCTCTTATAACCTATCTCTTCCCACTTATGACTATAACCGTGTTGCTTGTATCTTTACAATTTATATTGTAAAGATTGTTTCCAAGTATGATTTGATTCCTTATTAGTAACTTATGACTATCACTAAGTGTTGTATCATATGATTCTTGATGAGTATATTTTTATGTACACTGAGAGCTTATGCACCAGAGACAAATTCCTTGTGCGTCCAATCACACTGGGCCAATAAAGAATTCTATTCTATTCTGTTCTGTTCTGTTCTGTTCTGTTCTGTTCTGTGCTATGCTATGCTATGCTATGCTACGCTACGCTACGCTATTCTACTCTACTCTACACTTCAATTCTATTCTATTCTATTCTATTCTATTCTATTCTATTCTATTCTATTCTATTCTAGAATTAGAATTAGAATTAGAATTAGAATTAGAATTAGAATTAGAATTAGAATTAGAATTCTTTTATTGGCCAAGTGTGATTGGACACACAAGGAATTTGTCTTGGTTCAAATGCTCTCTGTATACATAAAAGAAAAGATACATTCGTCAAGAGTCAAGAATCATAAGGTACAGCACTTAATAATAGTCATAGGGTACAATAAGCAATCATATCATACTAGGAAACAGACACTATAAATCGTGAGGATACAAGCGACAAAGTTACAGTCATACAGTCACAAGTGGGAGGGGATGGGTGATAACGAGTGATGGGAAGATTAATAATACTATTAGTGCAGACTTTGTAAATAGTTGGATAATGTTGAGGGAATTATTTGGGAAAAAACTGTCCTTGTGTCTAGTTGTTCTGGTGTGCAGTGCTCTATAGCATCATTTTGAGGGAAGGAGTTGAAACAGTTTATGTCTGGGATGTGAGGGGTCTGTAAATATTTTCACAGCCCTCTTTTTGACTCGTGCAGTATGCAGGTCCATGATTGAAGGCAGGTTGGTAGTAATTGTTTTTTTTCTGCAGTTCTAACTATCTGTTGAAGTCTGTGTCTGTCTTGTTAGGTTGTGGAACCAAACCAGACAGTTATAGAGGTGCAGATGGTAGACTCAATAATTCTTTTAAATTTTAATTCCATTAAAAAGGCTCTAAAGAGAATCATTAAAACTGCCCAGAATATCATCGGGCTCCAGCTACCAGCCCTGCTCGACATCTTCGCATCTCGCTGTTTGAGGAAGTTGCACAACATTCTCAGAGACTCTTCCCATCCTGCTTACAATCTTTGGGAACTGTTGCCTTCTGGCAGAAGATACGGAGCAATTAGAACTCGGACCACATGTTTTCTGAACAGTTTTTAATCCCCGAGCTATAATGGCAGTTAACAATGAACTTAAGGACCACCATCAGTGAGCTGTTGGACCGTATTACTTGGTCTGTTGTGTGGATGGTTTTGTGTTTTTAGGGGGTGGGGAATTTTGGCTGGTGGGGTTGTGTTTGGGGATTATCATGTGTGTGTGTGTGTGTTGGGCCTGGTCTCTGGATTTTATGTGAATTTCATTGTATGGGTATGCTGTGAATGTATGTACCATTACAATAAATTATAATTATTATTCACAGATCATTTCTATAGTATCCAACTAGAGAAATGCACTCAAACACTGGAGGCTTTCAAGAAGAGATTTGACTGCCGTCTGTCTGAAATGGTGTAGAGTCTCCTGCTTGGGCAGGAGGTTGGACTAGATGACCTACAAGGTCCCTTCCAACTCTGTTAATCTAAATCGATCTAATCCGGATGGGTTGTTGAGAGAAAGTAGCATTAAAACCTTTTCTCTTCCAGATTAAGGGGTGGGGATGGGGACGACAAAATGGAGAAGGAGAAAGAGAAAGAGCCGAATGCCAAACTGAAAAAGGTACAAAGGAGAGTGCAGAAATATTATCAAACACCCCACAGTTTGTGATTTATGAGGGAGGGGATTAAAGGGCCCTTTTTCATATTCAGCTTCGAGTAAACAACGAGAGGCCAGATTGATGGCTGTTTGTTGGCGGGGCGCTTCACATTTGGGTGTTAATAAGATGGAAGATTAAGCTGGAGGTCTCTGGTGAAGCACAGCAGGAGCATTTCCAGAGAACAGCCCATTAGCAATGGACGCCAGCTGGGCAAGAGAGGAGGAGGAGGAGGGGTGGGGTAACGGGAAGGCTACGGGTGAATGGAAATCAAGGGGCATTTAGGTTGAATATTTAATTGGGTCGTAAAGAACACTGCTTGGCTTAGCTGAGAATGCTTGCTAATGGAACAGCCAATTTTCTTGGGGATGGAGGAGGGGGAAATCTTAGTTTTGTAGAGACACCCGTTTTGTTTCAAAAGAGAGCTGAGGTAGAAGGGATGGAGAGGGTGGATTCTGGGAAATGCTCTACTCGTATTATCCCTTTCAATCTATAACTTTTGCCTGCCTGCCTGTGTGCCTATTGTCTGTCTGCCTGCCTGCCTGCCTATCTATCTGTTATCATCTATTTATCCATCCATCCATCCATCCACCTATCTTTACCTTATCTACCAATTATCCATATCTATCTATCTATCTATCTATCTATCTATCTATCTATCTATCTATCTATCTATCTATCTATCTATCTATCTATCTCTTATCATCTATTTATCCATCCATCCATCTATCTCTACCTTATCTACCAATTATCCATCCATCTATCTATCTATCTATCTATCTATCTATCTATCTATCTATCTATCTATCTATCTATCTATCTATCTTTCTATCTATCTATCTATCTATCTATCTATCTATCTATCTATCTATCTATCTATCTCTATATCTCTCTATCTATCTCTTTATCTCTCTATCTCTCTATCTATCTACCTATCTGTTATCATCTATTTATCCATCCATCCATCCACCCACCCATCCATCCATATATCTTTACCTTATCTACCAATTATCTATCTATCTATCTATCTATCTATCTATCTATCTATCTATCTATCTATCTCTATCCATCCATCCATCCATCCATCCATCCATCCATCCATCCATCCATCTATCCATTATCTATTTATCCATCCATCCATCTATCTCTACCTTCTCTATCTACCAATCATCTGTCTATCTGTCTGTCTGTATATCAATCAATCAATCATCTATTTATCCATCCGTCCACCTATCTCTACCTTATCTATCTATCATCTATCTATCACCAAGGATGATTAGGGGACTGGAAGCTAAAATATACGATGAATGGTTGCAGGAACTGGGCATGGCTAGTCTAGTAAAGAGAAGGACCAAGGGAGACAAGATAGCATCTTCCAATATTTGAGGGACTGCTACAGAGAGGAAGGGGCCAAGCTATTTTCCAAGGCATCTGAAGGCCAAACAAGGAATAATGGATGGAAACTGAACCAGGAGAGATTCAATCTGGAAATGAGAAATTTTCTGACAGGGAGAACAATCGACCGATAGAACAGAAGTTGTGGGAGCTTCATCACTTGAGGCTTTCAAGAACAGATTGGACTGCCGTTTATCAGAAATGGTATAGGGTCTCCCGCTTGGGCAGGGAGTTAGACAACTTACAAGGTCCCTTCCAACTCTGATTACCTGTTATCTGAATCAAAAGATCCGGCCCATAGGGTGCTCAGATCTCGCATGCAGGTCCACCCTGTAAACAGGAAAGGACTGACCTATCGTTCTTCTGTGCAGCCTTCTTGAACTCCATTTTGTGCCATGATGGCCTCCTGCAAACCTCTGACAATGAAAACGGAGCTTGGGGAGGCTGCGCAGAGGCACCACGGGCTGGTCCATCACAGTCTCCATTGCAGCCCAAAAGAGAGCCTGGTGTTCTGACCTACGCTTCCCAAGATCATGAAGCAGACTCCTTGTCCCGATAAAACCCCTCTTTTTATTTAGATTAAAGTGAATTCCTCTCCAGCAAAGTCCTGGCTAACAGTCTTTCATGACATTTCACAACTTAACAGACCTTTATCAGGCTGGGAGTGTTGCCAGGTCGATATCTTCCAAATGCCTCACTATAGCAATTACACTATAGCAGCAATTACTTGGCAAGAAGTCAGGAACAGATCTTCACCTTAATGAATTGAACTAATTGTCTCCTGCAAACACCACTCTCCCTTTCACTCCTCTTTATTCCCTATAGGAGGAGCCATTCACTATCCACCTGTGGCTTTACTCCCAAGTCGATCCTTGTTCTTTAGCTGTTCCCTTCTTCTGGCAGCTCTGTGCATGTGCACACTGGGAACAGGCTCCAGCTGTTCTTCTGCCCCACTGATCTCCAACTCCGAAGGCAGCTGATAACTGTCAGATGGCCCTGGCCCCATCTCTGCCTCCGACGCAGAGCCCTCGTCAGAGCCTTCCCCAGATTCCAGGACTGGCCCATGTTCCTCCCCAACCTCCTCATTGTCCGAGTCTACTGCCAGCTCCACTGACCACTGGCAGGCCACAACACCTGGGTGGACAGGCTCCATTTTCATTGGCAGAGGGCTGCAGGAGGCCGTTGTAGCCAAAAACAGAGCCTTGACTGGCATCAAGCTGTCTAGCCCACCCTGGCTAAAGCCATTCCCATCCCCTGCCGAGGTCAAACACAACCCTGATGTGGCCCTCCATAAAATGAAGCTGGACACCTCTGAGGTAGAGCTTCCATCAATACCCAGAAGTTGCAGAAACTGTAATCAGACCAGCAAACTTCAACCTGCAGTGTAAGATTCAGGCTACCTGGGGCTGAAGAAAAAAAAAAGGAAAATAATTCAAACAAAACAGCCCGTGTGTTTTCAGGAGCAAAAAGCGTGATTCCTGGAAGGTTGTGTGAAGAGATGCTAAAGAGAATTTGGTCCAGGGGTCAGCTGCCTCATCAAGCATCATACCTAATTCTTTTCTTTTTCTTTTTAACAGTTTAATGAGCCCATGAAACAATAATGGAAAAGAGCGTTAAGAAACCAGCAATTGCTCACAGCAAATGATTTCTACTTGCCTTCAACCAAAGCTGCTTTTTTCAGGAGGCAACTGGTCTTCCTTGTTTTTCTTTGAAGACATTTCGCTTTTCATCCAAAAAGCTTCTTCAACTCTGCCTGGAGGGGGGATCACTGTTAGGAATATTCTTCTTAGTTTTAGTTTGCTTCTCTCCTTGGTTAGTTTCCATCCATGGTTTGCCATCTTGCCTTTCGGTGCTTTGGAAAATAAATTGACCCCCTCATCTTTGTGGCAGCCCCTCAAATATTGGAACAGTGCCATCATGTCACCTCTAGTTCTTTTTTTCCTCAGACTAGACACACCCAATTTCTGTAACCATTCTTTGAATGTTTTAGCCTCCAGAACCCTAATCATTGTTGTTGCCCTTCTCGGCAATGTTTCCAGAGTCTCAACATCTCTTTTACATTGTGGTGAACTGGATGCATTATTCCAAGGGTGGCTTTAACAAGGCATTATAAAGAACCTGCGGGAATATGGAATATGCTAGGAAGGAAGAGGAAGAAGGGGGAAGGAGGAGGAGGAGGGGAGGAAGAGGAGGAAGTAGTGGTGGAGAGGGAAGGAGAGGAGGAAGGAGGAGGAGAGGAGGAGATGGTGGAGGCAGAAGAGAGGAAAAGGAGGGGAGGAGGAGGAGGAGAAGGGGAAGGGGAAGGGGAGGAAGAAGAAGAAGAAGAAGAAGAAGAAGAAGAAGAAGAAGAAGAAGAAGAAGAAGAAGAAGAAGAAGAAGAAGAAGAAGAAGAAGAAGAAGAAGAAGAAGAAGAAGAAGAAGAAGAAGAAGAAGAAGAAGAAGAAGAAGAAGAAGAAGAAGAGAGAGGAGGAGGAGGAGGAGGAGGAGGAGGAGGAAGAGGAGGAAGAAGAAGAAGAAGAAGAAGAAGAAGAAGAAGAAGAAGAAGAAGAAGAAGAAGAAGAAGAAGAAGAAGAAGAAGAAGAAGAAGAAGAAGAAGAAGAAGAAGAAGAAGAAGAAGATTAAAATTTCACATGAACTTGATTCTGTCGTTCTATTAATGCAGCCTAGGATTGCATTGGCTTTTTTGGCTACTGCTGTAAACTGTTGGTGCGCACTGTTTAAACGGTTTCCTCTGAATATCACATCCTTTGTAAAGTGTTGACTATTGCTGTTGTATAGAACTGAAAGTGTTGGGGAGAGGGAAATTAAACCAGGAGAAAATGTGCATAAAACAAACAAAAAAACACATTTATATAGCCACACATCTTTCAGCCAACTCCGGGCAGCTCCCAATCAAAGATGAAAACATATAAAATCATTTAAAAAAAACTATAAAACCCAGCTAGTAAAATATAAAACAGTAAAATAATTTAATTTATTATTGAGTAACAACATGAGGTTTGGAAATTATATATATATAAATCGCTGTCGGTGCAATTTCAAACTGCAACTGCCTTTTGTGCAGCTCCCCAAAAAGGCTTCTATCCCGTTTGCAATCAACTCGTGTTCCAAGATCATTTACACTAGCAGAGTCCCCAAGCCAGATGTTTCTTGTTTAATTTCTGTTTTCTACGCGAAAAACCTTGCTGCTTTCTCTGTGATATTTCTTTCTGTTATCTTCATGCCTACCAAGATAATTTTGAACTTTATTTCTGCTTCCTGGGGTATAATCTATATCCCATACAGTTTTATGTCGTCTGCAAATTTCACAGACAAACAGCACATTAAATCAATCCTTCCTCCTTTTTAAAAAAAAAAAAAAAAGCCAGAAGGAACAAGCATCCTATCCATTTCAATTTCTCAGCAATCCTCCTTCAAGGACTCCACAAACAGATAAGTAGGGAAAACTAAAATAAAGCCATTCTTGCAGCATAACTTTTTGTCAACCTAGGTGATCTTGACAAAAGTTCTTACGTTGATTTGGGTGAATTTGGACACAGGAGCCATGGGCGTGCAAAGACTGCTATGGAGTTGAGAGCTAAATGTCTGTGGAGATTCTCAAGTCATCCAGGTCACAATTGTCCCAAAAGTGCTTTTTTCAAGAGGCAACTGGACTTTCTAACAGATAATCAGAGTTGGAAGGGACCTTGTAGGTCATCTAGTCCAACCACCTGCCCAAGCAGGAGACCCTACATCATTTCTGACAAATGGCAGTCCAGTCTCTTCTTGAAAGTCTCAAGTGATGATGCTCCCTCAACTTCTGAAGGAAACTTCTGTTCCATTGTTTTATTGTTCTCACTGTCAGAAAATTCCTTCTTATTTCCAGGTTGAATCTCTCCTTGTTCAGTTTCCATCCATTATTCTTTGTCTGGTCTTTGAGAGTTTTAGAAAATAGCTTGACCCCTTTCTCTCTGTGGCAGTCCCTCAACTATTGGAAGACTGCTATCCTGTCTCCCCTGGTCCTTCTCTTCACTAGACTAGCCAAGCCCAGTTCCTGCAACTGTTCTTCATATGTTTTAGTCTCCAGTCCCCTAATCATCCTGGTTGCTCTTCTCTGTACTTTTTCTAGAGTCTCAACTTCTTTTTTATAGTGTAGTGACTTTCTAGTTTTTTTTTTCTTTTGAAGATGTTTCACTTCTCATTTTTGGATGAGAAGCAAAACGTCTTCAAAGAAAAACCAGGAAGTCTAGTTGCCTCTTGTAAAAAGCACCTTAGAGTTTAGAGCTGTGAGAAAATTTGATGGAGAATCAGTAGAAACTATATAAGAGGAAATTGCTCCGGTCTCTCTAAAGGTAAAGGTTCCCCTCGCACATACGTGCCAGTCGTTTCCAGCTCTAGGGAGAGGTGCTCACCTCCGTTACAAAGCTGAAGAGCCAGTGCTGTCCGAAGACATCTCTGTGGTCATGTGGCCGGCATGACTGAACGCCGAAGGCACACGGAACGCTCTTCCCTTCCCACCAAAGTGGTCCCTATTTTTCTACTTGCATTTTTACATGCTTTCGAACTGCTACATTGGCAGAAGCTGGGACAAAGAACAGGAGCTCACTCCGTTATGTGGCACTAGGGATTCGAACCGCCGAACTGCCAACCTTTCGGATCAACAAGCTCAGTGTTTCAGCCACTGAGACACCGCATCCACTTCTGGCCTCTCTGGTGTTCGTTAAAAACTGCTAATGCTCATTGATGAGAGGAAGTGATACAGATGTCTCAAAGGTGCTTTTTCCAGGAGGCAACTGGAGTTTCTTGTTTTTTTTTCTTTTCTTTTGAAGAAGTTTTGCTCCTCATCTGAGAAGCTTCTTCAGATCTGACAGGATACTAGGGAATGGAAGAGCTGAAGAAGCTTCTTGGATAAGAAGCAAAACATCTTCAAAAGAAAAAACAAAAAAGTCCACTTACCTTCTGAAAAAACACCTTTAAGACAACCGTGAGGTGGATGACTGAGAATCTCTACATATTTTAACTACTTAATTACTATTACTATTAATCTTCTCATCACTCCTTATCACCCCTCCCCTCCCACTTGTGACTATATGACTGTAACTTTGTCGATTGTATCCTTACAATTTATATTAACTGTTTCCTAGTATGATTTGATTGCTTATTGTGCCCTATGATTATTATTAAGTGTTGTACCTGATGATTCTTGACTCTTGATGAATGTATCTTTTCTTTTATGTACACTGAGACCATTTGCACCAAGACAAATTCCTTGTGTCTCCAATCACACTTGGCCAATAAAGATTTCTCTATTCTATTCTATTCTATTCTATTCTATTCTATTCTATTCTATTCTATTCTATTCTATTCTATTTGCTGGTTCTCCGAACTACTCAAAATTTTAACTACCGGTTCTCCAGAACTGGTCAGAACCTGCTGAATACCATTTCTGATTGTTTCTCTTTCCCTTTAAATTCCTTCCTTCTGTACCCAAGGACACAATCTGACTTTTTTTGAATAAAAACACATACAGGGAAGAAGAAGAACAGCCCTTGTGTCAATAGCTCCAAAGCAGAATGAAATGAAAGGCTGAGACCAAATTAGGCCCCAGAGACCAATTTTAATACAGAACTCTTGCTGTATTTCTTTTTTAAAGATGAAAAGAGAGGCGCTATTTTGACAGGTATTGCAAAGCCTGGAGGTTGGGGTTTTGTTTTGTTTTTCTTCTTTTTTAAAGAAAAAGCCTTGCTCCCACCCAAGGTTGATTTCACATCTCTTAAATCAAATAGAAACAAAGGAGTAACCATCCACATCCAGATTAAAATTTTAAAAAGCAGCATTAGGGGACTTAACACACAGGCACACACAGCTAAACAAATATAGCAAATGTAATCTTTAATTAAAAAAGGGTGGGATAGTATTTTTTTAATATTAATTATTTTTTAATATTAATATTTAACAAAAGGGTGGGAATAACAGTGTGAGAAAGATACAGGTTTACTGTGCACAATGGTGGGATTCAAATAATTTAACAACTGGTTCTCTGTCCTAATGGTTTCTTCCAACAACCAGTTCACCAAACTGCTCAGAAAGTTAACAACCAGTTCTCCCAAACTGGTGCGAACTGGCTGAATCCCACCACTGACTGTGCAGTGGTTTGGATTTGACTCCAAGTGATCTGTCTTGGGACATAAAAAAATTTACAGCTCTTTATTATTATTATTTTTAGGAATACTTTATTGTTTTTTTTTTCTTTTTACACATCTCAATCACTTAATAAACAGAACTATGACATTTTTTATACATTTACATATCATGTCCAATACAATCTATATATTCTTTCTACATTGATTGTATACACTTTCTTTTCTTATTTCTATTGTCTATCCAATGGTATTATTTTTCCCATATTGCATAGTATTCAGAGTCTACTTTTCCTTTTAATTCAGTGGTCAATTTATCCATTTCCGCACACTCATATTTTTTTTAATTATTAAACCTTTGGATGGTATTCAGTCTTTCTTCCAACACTGAGCATAGGCTATCCTTGCTGCTGTTAATGCATGTAACACCAAATACTTTATCTTTCTGTTTTATTTCCTTTTCATTATCCCTAAAAGAAATAATTCCAGGACAAAATCTATTTGTCTTCCAATTAATTCCTGTAACCATATTTGTATTTTCTTACAATATTTTTTTTGCTTCAGGGCATAACCACCATGTATGATAGAAGGTACCATTTTTTTGTCTGCATTTCCAGCATCTTGGGTTTGCATTTGGATAGATCTTGGCCAATCTTGTGGGTGCCAAATGCCAGTAATAAAACATTTTATGTTGGTTTTTTTTATTTACAGCTCTTTAAAGCAGCCGTGTCTTTGTCTGAAATTCTGCAGCTGCTCTCTGCACTTCATAGAAAGAGACATGGCTACTTTAAAGAGTTGCAGGAAAGTGTTCTGTTTCTCCCTGAACATAATCCAAAGATCTTTTTGGGAATCTTACCCAAAGAATTGCACAGCACAAGTATTTTCCTCCTCTTGATTAATTTTGTATTTAGGATCATCACAGATATTTGACAGCTTGGGAAATGAGGCCAGTCATGTTCTTCATGACATCTTCTATAGACGTTGCTTTGTTCTTTCTTTAAAAAAAAATATGTTGTAATTTTCCTTTAACATCCGTACATATTTTGGAGACAGTATATTGACTGGTTCAATATATATTTTGTACACAATGCTAACAATAATAATATAATTAGGTGAACATTTATTTATTTTTATTTATTTGTCAAAAGCTTACAATATACCAGAAACAAGAATAAACATAAGTTTAAATACAAGAAATAGGAACTAATAATTGGGGACAATAGGACAGGGATGGTAGGCAGGATTGTGCATTTATGCATGCCCCTTACAGACCTCTTAGGAATGAGGTGAGGTCAACAGAGGTTAGTTTGAGGGTAAAGGAGCGGGAGTTTGAGCAGGTGACAACAGAATCCGGTAGTGAGTTCCAGACACTGACCACTCTGTTGCTGAAATCATACTTCCTGCAATCGAGTTTGGAGTGGTTTACGTTTAGTTTATATCTGTTGTGGGCTCTAATGTTGTTGTTAAAGCTGAAATATTCATTAACTGGTAAGATATTGTATCATATGATTTTATGTACTATGCTTAAGTCTAATCTTAGTCGGCGTAATTCAAGGTTGTCTAAGCCAAGAATCTCAAGTCTGGTGCTGTAGGGTATTTGGTTGTGAACAGAGCATTTGTTGGTAGATATTTGGAGTTGCCAATTGTTAGACGATTCAGACACATAATCAGCGTCTTTTTGAAGGACGGTAGGATTGACGGTGGTGTTGAATAGTTTAACATCATCAGCGAAGAGGACACAGTTGCTAATAAAGTAATCACAAAGGTCATTTAAATAGTGTGTAAAGAGTGTGGGTCCTATAATGCTCCCTTGTGGGACACCGCTGATAACCGGTGCAGAGTTTGATAGGGCATTTCCTATTTTTACTATTTGTTGCATAATCCTAGTCTTCCAATTTCTGACCTTAACCTTCACATTGTACTTATAAGCTTCAATAACATTTCTTCATGAAGAATGTTTGTTAAATCACTAGTATTTTAATATTTTAAAAATTACTCAATATTCCACCATAAATCCAATATCCCAATTGTTTAAAACACTAATAGGACCAATCATTAACCAAATTTAATCAGTCCTGGGATTATATCTCCAATCCCCTAAAATTATAAGTTTCAATATATTTTACACATTGTTAATAATAATACAGTTAGATTACCACATCGTTGACTTCCACCTTCTTACCTTAATTTGCTTATGATTATAGTAAATTCTATTATCTATCTATATATGTTCTATTGTTTTTCCAATTTATATTTTCTACTTCTTTTTAATTTCTAATACATTCACTGTATTTAGAGTTATTTTATCTCTATCCATTGTCTCTTAGACTTTTTGAGATTTCATCATTTATTGACTTTTTAATCTCTTTTATATGTCTCTCTTGGGACCTTATTTTTTTAGATGTTGCTTTGTTCTAAGTCTTCACAGGGGACATTGCATTGATAAATTTATGGAAGATGACTTTCTCATTGATCATTCATTGCACAGACCACTTGGAACTTTCCTATTACAGTGGGATCATCTTAGGATTTTGAGACTACTCAAAAGGTTTTGTTTGATCAGTAATAGAAAGTTGATGATCCTAATTCATAAGTGTTGAGTCCTAGGTGCTTCCCTAGGCTCCTTCTAAAAGTCCTTTTTAAAAAAGACCAGAATAGAATAGAATAGAATAGAATAGAATAGAATAGAATAGAATAGAATAGAATAGAATTCTTTATTGGCCAAGTGTGATTGGACACACAAGGAATTTGTCTTGTAAATGCTCTCAGTATACATAAAATAAAAGATACATTCGTCAAGAGTCAAGCATCATAAGGTTCAACACTTAATAATAGTCATAGGGCACAATAAGCAATCAAATCATACTAGGAAACAGTCGATATAAATCATAAGGATACAAGCGACAAAGTTACATACAATTACAAGTGGGAGGGGATGAGTGATTGGAGTGATGAGAAGATTAATAGCAATAGTAATGCAGACTTTGTAAATAGTTGAACAGTGTTGAGGGAATTATTTGTTTAGCAGAGTGATGGTGTTCAGGAAAAAATAATCCTTGTGTCTAGTTGTTCTGGTGTGCAGTGCTCTATAGCATCATTTTGAGGGAAGGAGTTGAAACAGTTTATGTCTAGGATGTGAGAGGTCTGTAAATATTTTCACAGCCCTCTTTTTGACTACTGCAGTATATAGATCCTTGATT
Source organism: Pseudonaja textilis (assembly GCF_049901715.1). Taxonomy (NCBI): domain Eukaryota; kingdom Metazoa; phylum Chordata; class Lepidosauria; order Squamata; family Elapidae; genus Pseudonaja; species Pseudonaja textilis. Next base: position 250,191,721 of record NC_141991.1, read on the forward strand.
GAAGGCAGGTGGGTAGTAATTGTTTTTTCTGCAGTCCTAATTATCCTCTGAAGTCTGTGTCTGTGTCTGTCCTGTTGGGTTGCAGAACCAAACCAGACAGTTATAGAGGTGCAGATGACAGACTCAATCATTCCTCTGTAGAACTGGATCAGCAGCTCTTTGGGCAGTTTTGAGCTTCCTGGGTTAGCGCAGGATGAACAGTCTTTGTTGTGCTTTTTTGATGACGTTTTTGATATTAGGTGTCCATTTTAGGTCATGTGATATAGTAGAACCTAGAAATTTGAAGGTCTCTACTGTTGATACTGTGTTGTGTGAGGTGGCAGTATGGGAGGATTTCTCCTAAAGTCTACCATCATTTCTACAGTGAATGAACATTATTAACTATTTGTACTTATTTGTAGCAGCCACTATAGCAACAAATTTTTCCAGGGTAGAAAACAAGAGACTGTGAGTTCTAGTTCTGCCTTAGACATGAAAGCCAACGGTGTGACTTTGGGCCAATCACCAGGAAATGGTGAGTTCTAGTTCTGCTTTAGGCTTGAAAAACCTCCCTTCCAGTTGTCATGGGACTACTACATACCAGCTGTCTTCCCCAACCCAAATGCCCATGTCCCCCTCCCCATTTCTATGGCAGCCGAGAGCAAGCAAGCTTCAGGAAACCATACTGGAGATCCGGCTGACACTTTGTGAGAGTCACTGATTACTATGGGCTTCTGAGTATAATTCTAGGAACTTGTTCTCACCTGGTTCTCACCTGTGAAGCCCTTCAGGGATGAAGACAAGTAGTCCTCAATTTACTATTCATTTAGTGGCTGTTCAAAGTTACAGTGGGACTGCAATAACCATTGTAGCATCCCCATAGTCACGTGATCAAAATTCAGGAACTGGCATGCATTTATGATCATTGCTCTGTCCTGGCATCACAAGATCACTAGAATAGAATAGAATAGAATGGAATAGAATAGAATAGAAAGGAATGGAATGGAATGGAATGGAATAGAACAGAACAGAACAGAACAGAACAGAACAGAACAGAACAGAACAGAATAGAATAGAATAGAATAGAATAGAATAGAATAGAATAGAATTATTTAATTGGCCAAATGTGATTGGACACACAAGGAATTTGTCTTGGTGCAAATGCTCTCAGTGTACATAAAAATAAAAGATACATTCATCAAGAGTCAAGAATCATCAGGTACAACACTTGATGATAGTCACGCGGTACAATAAGCAATCAAATCATACTAGGAAACAGTCAATATAAATCGAAAGGATACAAGCGACAAAGTTACAGTCATACAGTCACAAGTGGGAGGGGAGGGGTGATAAGGAGTGATGAGAAGATTAACGGTTATAGTAGTGCAGACTTTGTGAATAGTTGGACAGTGTTGAGGGAATTATTTGTTTAGCAGAGTGATGGCTTTCGGGGAAAAAACTGTTCTTGTGTCTAGTTGTTCTGGTGTGCAATGCTGTATAGCATCGTTTTGAAGGAAGGAGTTGAAACAGTTTAGGTCTGGGATGTGAGAGGTCTGTAAATATTTTCACAGCCCCCTTTTTGACTCGTGCAGTATACAGGTCCTCGATGGAAGGCAGGTTGGTAGCAATTTTTTTTTCTGCAGTCCTAATTATCCTCTGAAGCCTGTGTTTGTGTAGTTGTAATCTTTCCAGCTGATTCCCAACAAGCAAAGTCAATGGAGGAGGCCAGATTCACTTAATGACTGCGTAATTCACTTAACTGCGGTGATTTGCTTCACTGTGGCAAAAAAAGTCATAAAATAAGGAAAAACTCACTTAACAATTAACTTGCTTAGCAATGGAAATTTTAATTCAATTGTGGTCGTATGCCAAGGACTACCTGTAGCTTCTGTCACCAATGGCTTTGTCCATTTGCTTTTCTATACGGTAAGGTACAACAATTGTACAGTCCTATTTGGGAAATGTTGCTGTTTTTGTAAGAGTGGGTATGTGTGTCTGGATACATGGGATTTTATTACTTTTAATAATTGCCTTTTTGTATTGTTTTGATTTGAGGTAAGCCCCACAGAGCCCTTCTGGAGTACAGTTGCTCTGATGTTTCAGAAACAAACAAATAAAATATCACAGTCATTGTAGTTTATAATTCATGGTTGATGTTTCAATAATTTATGCTAGTCCAGTCAGTTGTGATATATTCAGTAAATCACAATTCCAACACGGCTTTGATAATATATCCATATTCAAGGGAAAGTAGCATAGAATAATACTTTGTGTATGTCCGGAAATACAGTATATGGTAGGAAGGTGGTGGATGGGATTGTTGTGTATAATAGCAAACACATGACAGAAAGAATTCACTGGTCATCTGCCACCCAATCAGCGTTGACACTTAGCAACCACTTAATCTGAGGTCTCCAAGACTTGGCAACTTTAAGACTTGTAGACTTCAACTCCCAGAATTCCTCAATCATCTGGGGATTTCTTGTGCTGGCTGCGGAATTCTAGAAGTTGAAGTCCACAACTTTTAAAGTTACCAAGTTTGGAGACTCTTGACCTAGACCATGGGTGTTAAAACATGATTTCACTGAGGGTTGTATTTGACCTCAGGAGGCTGGAGTAGGTGTGCCTGAGGTGGGCATGACCAGGGTAGGTCGATGTCACTCATGTCGGGGGCACCAATGGTGGTCAAGTGCTAAGGCAGGACTTCTCTCAGAGCAGAGGTGATATTCAGCAGGTTCTGACCAGTTCTGGAGAGCTGGTAGCGGAAATTTTGAGTAGTTCGGAGAACCAGCAAATACCACTTCTGCCTGGAGATTTTAGAGTATCCTCCCCCTGCCATGCCCACCAAGCCATGCCCACAGAACCGGTAGTAAAAAAAAATTGAATCTCACCACTGCCTCAGACCCTACCTCACTCTCATTATAATCTTCCTTCCTTCCTTCCTTCCTTCCTTCCTTCCTTCCTTCCTTCCTTCCTTCCTTCCTTCCTTCCTCCCTCCCTCCCTCCCTCCCTCCCTCCCTCCCTTCCTTCCCTTGTTTTCCCTTCTCTCTTCATTGTCCTTTCTTTTTCCTTCCCCTCTTTCCTTACTTTTTCCTCCTTGCTCTCATCCCATCTTCCCTTCTTTCTCTTGGTCCTTCCTCTTTCTCTTCCTCCTTTCCTGTCCCTTCTCGGAGGCTCAAATGCAAGAGGGGAAACATTTCTCCTTTTGTTTTTAGTTTGTTTTGATAGCCTTCTGCCGGTGAAAACACCTCCCCCAGCCCCATTTTTGGCCACGACAGCCTCCTGGAACCCTCTATAAGTGAAAACAAAACTTGGGGACCACACCAGGGCTGGGATTCTACCACTTCGGACTGGTTATATAGACCCGGTTGTTATGATTTTGTGCAGTTTGGAGACCTGGCAAATCATGCGCCTGTCTGGCTCCACCCCTCTCCGCCCACCCCTCTCCTCCCTATGCAATCAGTCCTTAAGGTATTTCTTTTTTTCCCCTCCCAACGATCAGCTGTTCTGACGATCAGCTGTGCCAGGATCCTCCTCGCTGCCTTACTGCTTCACCCAGGGGGCTTCCCTGAGGGTCAAGAGGCAAAATGGGGTATGCAGGGTGTATGCCCCCCCCCCCTGCGTGCTCCATTTTGCCTTCCTGGGCCTCAGGGAAACCTTCTGGGAGCAAAAACACTCCCCCAGGAGGCTCAGGGTTTTAAAAAAAACACGGATTTAATGTAACATTTCCACATTCCCTGGTACCAGCTACCTAACCCATATTAGAACACCCAACACAGAGGGACTTGCCTTTTTTTATTATTATTATTTCCAGAAGGAAATACAGGAAGAAAGCCAAGGAACCAATCAGAACAGGAGTCTTGCCTCTGTTAAAATGAACTCATTTCCAAGCACACCTGCTCCTATTCGATATTGGAAGAGCCTAAGGAGTCCCAGATGGTGCTTGCAAATTTCAGGAGGCTTTCCCCACCACCACCAAGGTGTTGAGATGCTCACACCTGATTCCTTTTAATGAGCTATCAGGCTAAGCAAGCATTTTCCAGCTGATCATATTTAAAGAGGCATTAATCACGGTGGCCATATTGAACTCAGTCAACTGTGCATTTTGCAGTTTTTAATGCCAAGAACATGCAAAACGTCAATGGAACACAACCTCTCAAATTGTAGAGCACCGGTATACAGAGCAAACTCTTGAGTTTTGAACCTAGAGGTCTGTTGCTTCTCAAAAATGGCAGAGAAGGAATCTTAGAGGTCTTCTGGTCCAGCCACATCTGCTCAAGGAGGAGACCTATATTATTTCAGACAAATGGCTGGCCAATTTTTTTCTTAAAAACCTCCAGTGATGAAGCACCCACAACAGTTGAAGGCAAGCTGTTCCACTGGTTAATTGTCCTCCCTGTTTGGAAGTTTCTCCTTAGTTCCAAGTTGCTTCTCTCCTTGATGAGTTTCCATCCATTGTTTATTCTCTTGCCTTCTTGTGTTTTGGGAAATAAATTGACCCTGTCTTCTCTGTGGCAGCCCCTCAAATACTGGAATACTGCTATCGTGTCTCCTCTAGCCCTTTTTTCCCTCTCTCTAGACTAGCCAAACCCTGCAACTTTTCCTATGTTTTAGTCTGCAGGCCTTTAATCATCCTAGGTGCTCTTCTCCGCACTTTTTCCAAAGTCTCAACATCTTTTTTTGTAATGTGGTGACCAAAACAGGCGGCAGTATTCCAAGTGTGGCCTTACTAAGGATTTATCAAGCAGCACTTCACGTGATTTTAATTCTGTGCCTCTGTTTATACAACCAAGGATTGTATCTAGCTTCATCTGAGGGCTAACAGAGTTCCTCTCTTCAACTTAATCCCTCATTTGTCCTGCAGTGTATAGTGTGGGTACCAGCTTATCTTGATCCACCAAAGCAAGCATGATTTTGGCGTGTCAAACTGGCACAGGAGGTGGAAGGGAAGGCTGTTCATTTTTCTTGATATTTTTCTGAGCCAGTTGGCAACCTTGTTTCTCCCAATAATGAATAGCCACCTTATTTTGCCCAATAATTAATGATCACTCCTCCCCCCTTATCCACCCACACATGATTGTCTGGATGGAGTCATTAATCTGCAGGGATGAAACCCATTAACAAAGGGCTGCTAAATCACAATCTCAACCTGCTTCTAACCCTGCAATCTGTCTTAAAAAGACACCAACAAAAACAAACCCAACGAAAAAATTGTGTTTTTCTCAGCTCTTGACTTCATGACAGTCAGAGAATACATTATATTTTATAAGAATCTAGATTTGGAAAGGATGCTGGAGGCTACAGAGCACACATCCTTGCTTGCTTCAAGACAGAGATACAGCTTTCTTGCCAGACGGTGGTTTTTTTTCTGCCTGAACTCATCCAAGGGAGGATCCTGATATTAATAAAGGAAAATAATTGTAGCTCAGGGCTGAAAGGAAGGGTCCTTGGTGCTCTGTGGGTTTGGTTTTTTTATTGCAGACTTGGTAACATCATCAGTGTTAGAAGGGATTCCTCCATTTTTTGAAATGATTGTGTGGAATGATTCTGCTCTGCATTGATAGAATAGAATAGAATAGAATAGAATAGAATAGAATAGAATAGAATAGAATAGAATCATCAGATACAACATTTAATAATAGTCATAGGGTACAATAAGCGATCAAATCATACTAGGAAACAGTCAATATAAATCGTAAGGATACAAGCAACAAAGTTACAGTCATACAGTCACAAGTGGGAGGGGATGGGTGATAAGGAGTGATGAGAAGATTAATAGCAATAGTAATGCAGACTTTGTAAATAGTTGGACAGTGTTGAAGGAATTATTTGTTTAGCAGAGTGATGGCATTCGGGAACAAAGTGTCCTTGTGTCTAGTTGTTCTGACGTGCAGTGCTCTATAGCATCGTTTTGAGGGTAGGAGTTGAAACAGTTTATGTCTGGGATGTGAGAGGTCTGTAGATATTTTCACAGCCCTATTTTTGACTCCTGCAGTATACAGGTCCTCGATGGAAGGCAGGTTGGTAGCAATTGTTTTTTCTACAGTCCTCTGGAGTCTGTGTCTATCCTGTTGGGTTGCAGAACCAAACCAGACAGTTATAGAGGTGCAGATGACAGACTAAATAATTCCTCTGTAGAACTGGATCAGCAGCTCCTTGGGCAGTTTGAGCTTCTTGAGTTGGTGCAGAAAGAACATTCTTTGTTGTGCTTTTTTGATGACGTTTTTGATGTTAGGTCTCCATTTTAGGTCATGTGATATAGTAGAACCTAGAAATCTGAAGGTCTCTACTGTTGATAAGTGTTGTCCATGTATTGTAAGAGGTGGTAGTATGGGAGGGTTTCTCCTAAAGTCTACCACCATTTCCATGGTTTTGAGTGTGTTCAGTTCCAGATTGTTCCAATTACACCACGAGGCAAGTTGTACAACCTCCTGTCCGTATGCGGATTTGTCATTGCCTCAAATGAGACCAATCACTGTTGTATCATCAGCAAACTTCAGTATTTTAACAGATGGATCTGTTTGAGATGCAGTCATTGGTATATAGGGAGAAGAGAAGTGGAGAAAGCACACAGCCTTGGTGGGGCCCTGTGCTGATTGTACAGGTATCGGGTGTGATTCTGCCTAGCTTCACCTGCTGCTTCCTGTCTGTTAGGAAGCTTATGATATTGTTTGCTAATTGACATGGAGGTTGGTTGTGAGGATTTTTGTACATAAATCCTTGAAGCCTTATTTGAAACCTCAGCTTATAAGTTTTAGTGCCCATAGATACTACATTTACTTTACAAGAAATATCCTTACGACCCTTCTGTTTCTGTAGCAATTTAGTTGAAACTATGCTAATGGCCTTAGGTTTTAATCTCATCTATCTAATCCTTCTTCATGGGTGGAATCCGAACGTAAATCTTTCTGTTGATTTAATATGATACAGAGAAAGATCCTGAAGATTTGCTGCCAGGCATTTATAATTTACAGAGATACCATACACAAAGCTGGGAAATGAATATTCATAGTTTCCTTTGTCTGTTTTTCCTCATCCGTGCTTCACTTACCTCTCCATAGTCATTCAAGAAGCCAGAATAAAGATACGGTTGGCCAAACAGAGCAGAAATAGAATCAAAGAGTTGGAGGGGAACGTGGAGGTCTTCTAGTCTAACCCCATGCTCAATCAAGAGACCTTACACCATTCCAGACAAATAGCTGTCCAATTCTCTTAAAATGTGATTGTAAAAAGTGATGGAGCACCCACAATTTCTGAAGGCAAGTCGTTCTGCTGATTAATTGTTCTGTCAGGAAATTTCTCCTTCGTTCTAGGTTGCGTCTCTCCTTGATTAGTTTCCATCCATTGTTTTTTGTTTTGTCTTCATGTGCTTTGGACAATAGACCTTCTCCTCTTTATGCCAGTACCTTAGATATTTGGATACTTTTAGAACTCAAAGAAGTTAAAACCAGTAGAAATAAGCTGTTGACGAAAAGGTATTTTCTCCTACCGGTGATTTTGTCCTTGTGTGCCCTCAAGAATGTTCATCCTTGACATGAAGCTCTTTCTAGATTTGAGTTGGTAGACTTTGGGGCATATGTCTGTTGGAAGAAATATCCATCTGGTTCAGTTCCAAGTGGGGAGAAAGGCACTGGAGTCAAAATGGAGTCTTGGAGGCTATTTGGAAAGAGGGTCCATTTATTGAAGAAGCAGAACCACCAAGCACATGTGATTCAGGGCAGCTGACCACGTGGAGTTGAGAATGAGGGGTTTTTATATCTTCTCTTGGGCTTTGCACTTGAGCTTCCTGTTCCTGTTCAAGAACATGTCTTCTATTGGTTGTTGTCAGACTCCCATTGTGGCATGTACAAATCCTATGAGTTTGTCTGAAGTATGTTTGGTTGAAGTTTGGCTGATGCAATGAAGGGGCTTGTTGCGGAATTACTATTGTGGCTAAGGGCTAATCCTGCCTTTGTTCAGACCTTGCTGTAAGGAATTTGTTTATGAATAGAGGTAGCTATCTCTTTATCTCTTAAGTGCTGACATCTGCTGAGGGCTATTAGCAAAGATGGAGGCTATTAAGAGTAAATCTGTTTCCTGCCTAAAAAAAAACATGTTTCTCCATTTCTCATTCTGGGAAATATAATATTCTGCCTTTTCAAATATTTCCTCAAAATATTTCATTCTTCTAGGAGAGAGGTGGGTGCTAACTTTCTACGTGTCCATTCAGAGAATGTTATCTTATCTTCACCGAGATAATATTGGCCTCCACTTTGACCCATTGTCACAAAACATTGAAGACTTTGGTTTTACCAACTAGCCTGGGGACCCCAGAATGGGATGGAGCCCATCAAATGGCTCATTTGACTGTTGTCACCAGGAAGGGTAAGGAATTATTGCCTTTGTTAAGGTGTTGAGATTTAAAAACTAACCAGCTGCTGTAAGGCTGATGCAATGTAAGGCTGATGCAATGTAAGGCTGATGCAATAAAGATGAATCACCAAAGGTATTGCTGTTTTAAGACTAGGTATGGGTCCACAGAAGTTTTACCACTTTAAGAGGTGTTTATATAAGGCAGTCATTAGAGGACATATTTCTTTTTCCTTGTGTCCTGTCTCTATTGCAGAGTTCTCTGTGTAGAGTTAAGAAGATTGATTACTTGTCAGGTATTTGCCTACCACATATATTTCTGTATATGTCTTGTATATAAACCACTGTTAAATAGTCAACATCTCTGTGTGCTGTGTTTTGCTCCTGGTTGTCTCACAATAGTAGTCACACTGCAATTGCACTGGCAGCCTTTTTGCTTTGTTTTTATATTTGTGTTTTTATCTTTGTAAGCTGCGTGGAGTCCCTGAGAGTGAGTTGAGTGGCCATATACATTTCCTTAAATAAATAAACTAATGTAAACATATACAGGCAGTCATCGGCTTATGACCACAACTGAGCCCCAAATTTCTGTTGTGAATTGACACATACGTTAAGGGAGTTTTGCCCCATTTTATGAACTTTCTTGCCCAAGTTGTTGAGTGATTCACTGCTGTTGTTAAGTGAGTCACTTGGTTGTTAAGTGAATCTGGCTTCCCCATTGACTTCACTTATCAGAATGTCACAAAATGGAATTATGTGATCCCGGAACGCAACAAAACCATCATAAATATGAACCAGTTGCCAAGCGTCTGAATTTTGATCACATGACCATTGAGGAATGCCGCAAAGGTCGTAACTGTTAAAAAATGGTCATCAGTCTCATTTTTCAGTGCCATTGTAACCTTGAACAGTCACTAAACATAAAAAAGACCAAAGAATTGATTGTAGACTTCAGACGATGCAAAGCAGAGCCTCTCCCACTATATATCAATGGAGACTGTGTGGAAAGAGTTCATAGTTTTAAATTTCTAGGAACTCATATTTCTGACAACCTTACTTGGTCGGTCCGCAATATGGCCACTGCAAAGAAGGCCCAACAGCGCCTGCACTTTCTGAGGCTGCTGAAAAAAAGTGGTCTGGGTGAGAAGTTGCTGGTTACTTTTTACCATTCTGCCATCGAGAGCATTTTGGCATACTGTGTAACAGTGTAGTATGCTAGATGCTCTGTAGTGGATAAGAAGATGCTCCAGAGAGTTATAAACACAGCACAAAAAAATCATCGGTTGCTCTCTTTCTTCTTTGGAAGAGATTGCGAAGACCAGACTCCTCTCTAGAGCACTAAAAATCTCCACAGACCGTTCTCATCCTGGACGTTTATATTTCGAGCTGTTACCATCAGGGAGGCGTTACAGGTGTCTTAAAATGAGGACCAATAGATTGAGAAACAGTTTCTTTTCCAAGGCAGTAATTGTCTTGAATCAAACAGTGCATTTGTGATTTATTATTATTATTATTATTATTATTATTATTATTATTATTATTATTATTATTATTATTATAAAACTCTGTAGTGTGTGATGTGGTGTTTGGGGGACTGTGCTGGAGTAGCTTTCAAGTTTCATTGTATTCGTGGAATGCAATGACAATAAAGGTATTCTATTCTATTCTATTCTATTCTATTCTATTCTATTCTATTCTATTCTATTCTATTCTATTCTATTCTATTCTATTCTATTCTATTCTACTCTACTCTACTCTACTCTACTCTACTCTACTCTATTCTATTCTATTCTATTCTATTCTATTCTATTCTATTCTATTCTATTCTATTCTATTCTATTCTATTCTATTCTATTCTATTCTATTCTATTCTATTCTGTTGTATACACCTCTATTCTACTCTACTCTACTCTTCTACTCTATCTATTCTTCAATTCTAATCTAATCTAATCTACTCTTATACTGTACTCTATTCTTCTATTCTATTCTATTCTATTCTATTCTATTCTATTCTATTCTATTCTATTCTATTCTAATTCTAAACAAACTTTTGCAAGTTGAGGACTATCTGCATAGCCCAATGATTGTAGCAGTAGTATTTCAGTTTTCCTCACCAGAAATTTTTATCTCAGCTTCTCAAGTACCTTAAAATAAGAAGATCGATGCTTCGAAGCAGCATGCTGAAGTCTGAAGAATTCCTTCCCATTTTTATTTTTTATTTTTTTGCGTTGGTTGCATTTTTATCTTCCAAACCGCATGGCTTTCCTTCTCGTCCTTCTTTGACAATTTTCTTTTCTTTTTTCTTTTTACACATTGTCTACAAGGGCAGCCACAGGCGATGCCAGTAGCAAAGGTTTCTGCTCTAAGAAAAGTAGCGGGGGAAAAAAAAAAAGACAAAATGGGAAAAGGAAGTCCGATCAGTTTATACAGAGCCGGCCTTCTACGGGAACTTTATTTTTGAGATCAGCTGAATCTCTGTAGGGAAAGTTAGCCATTTTGTTCCCTCAGAACCATCCTGAAATGCAGACAATCTGAAGGGGTTATCAGGAAATCCTTAACCTGAAAGGCAAAACTGTAGACACAGAGCTAGTTAGGCCGACTGGTCTCAAAGTTATTTTTCACCACTGTTATAACTGTGAATGGTGACTAACTAAGGCAGTTGCTAAATGAGGACTACCTGCATTGGCAAAACAAGCAGAAGAGAATATTTGTAGCTCAGTTTTGAAATGTGAGGTACTCGGTGTTCTCTGAGCTTGGTTGTTTTCTTGTAGACGTTTCTTAACCCACCTGGGTAATATCATCAATGCTAGATGGGAGTGAGGTTTGCAGAGAGGAGGAGGAGAAGGAGGAGGAGGGAGAAGGAGTGTGGGTTTCACAGTGTTCTCTGAACTTGGTTGTTTTCTGTGACTTCAGAGAAAGAGTAGTGGAAGCTTGGAACCTACTTCTAGCAGATGTAGTGGAACAGTAACTAAGTTTAAAAGTGCTTGGGATAAAAACAGTTAACAAAAAATGTAAGATAAAATGTAAAAACAATAAACAATAAATTAAATGAATTGGCAAATTAAAATAAAATAAAGAAATAAAAGAAAAGAAAACAAAGAACAAACTCAAATGGAACGCTAGGTTTTTTTTTTTTCTGCTGTCAGTTTTCTATGCACCTAAAATAAATATTTACCAGACTAAAAAGCATATCCCAATGCAATGATTTTCAACCGTGGTCACTTGAAGATATGTGGACTTAACATAGCTGGCTGAGGAATTCTAGGAGTTGAAGGCCACACATCTTCAAGGTGGCAAGGTTGGGAGACACCAGTCTAGAAGTTGGCATGGCTTGGTTAGTGATGCTTCTGTTTTCTTCTATCTAGAGCAGGGGTGTCAAACTCACGTCGTCATGGCGGCATCATGTGATGTATTGGGATTTTTTCCCCTTCTCTAAACCAGGTGTGGGCGTGACCAGCATGTGACACATCCGGCCCTCAGGCTGGGAGTTGGACAGCCCTGACCTAGAACAATCTGGAAACAGTGCAGAGACAAGCAACCAGGATGATGAGGGGACTGGAGGCTAAAACATATAAAGAACAGTTGCAGGAACTGGGCATAGCTAGTCTAGTGAAGAGAAGGACCAGATGAGACACGATAGCAGCCATATTTGAGGGGCTGCCATTAAGAAGAGGGAGTCAAGCTCAGTAGTAGACTGCCACCAATTCGGACCAGTTCAGGTGAACCGGTAGTTCCAACAATCAGCTGGCCCCGCCCACCTGCACCCTGGTCTATCCTGCCCATTATTTCCTGCTTTCTAGCTCATCTCAATCATGTGGCACAGCTGATTTCTCTCCCCCCACTGTTCTACTTACCATTGCTGACTTGGAAGATAAGCAGCTGAGCTTCTAAATGCTCCATTTTAAGCACTGTGCGCAAGTGCCTTAGGCACGCGCGCATTGACCAAACCGGTTGTTAAACCGGTTGCAGCCCATCACTGGTCAAGCTATTTTCCAAAGCTCCAGAAGGCAGGACAAGGAACAATGGATGGAAACTAATCAAGGAGAGAAGCAACCTAGAACTAAGGAGAAACTTCCTAACAGTAAGATCGATTAATCAGTGGAACAACTTGCCTGCAGAAATTGTAGGTGCTCCATCACTGGAGATCATCCCCATAACTCTGCCTGCTCTTATCCTACATCGCAGTGTGTTTCAAATCCCACAGATATTCAGATCTGTATAAAACAGAACTGCCCCCCAGTGATTTCTATCAACTCTCACTATTTATGATAATATATATACAGTGATGACAATTAACCAGTGGAACGACTTGCCTTCAAAAGTTCTGGGTGCTCCATCAGTGGAAGCTTTGAAGAAGAGACTGGACAATCACTTGTAGAAATGGTATAAAGGTTTTCTGCTTGAGGAGGGGCTGGACTTGAAGACCTCCAAGGTCCCTTTCACCTCTGTAATTTTCTTATTCTGATTTCCTTTGTTCAGCCCCTCATTCCTACAGACCTGTTCTTCAGATAATACACTCTGTAGCAGAGGTTGTATTCAGCAGGTTCTGATCAGTTCTGGAGAACCGGTAGCAGAAATTTTGAATAGTTTGGAGAATCGACAAATACCACCTCTGACTGGCCTAGCCCCATCTATTATCTGCCTCCCATTGAGTCCCAGCTGATCGGCTGTGTTAAGTTTGAGCAATGAGAGGCTGAACCAGAGCATGAGCGCAACAATACTTTATTATAACAATAAAGGGCTGACCGTGCTTGCCACGCCTGGAACTGGCTCGCAGCAATCAGCAACTGGTTGGACCCCGCAGCCTGCTTTTATAGCTGGCTGCTGGGGAGAACCAACCAATGAGGAAAGGGGGAAGAACACCCACACAAGTGAGTGGACCTGAGTGAGAACTCCTAGAGTTCTCAGGACATAATACCCCTTCCCCCAGATGCGAACATGCATAGTCTTTGAGGTAGGCAGGAGGTTTATGTTGGCGCCGGAACGGCGTAGCTCTGGAACATCGTCTGTCCGTCTGGGGTCTGCCTGGGAAGGCAGAGTCGGCAAAGTGTCCCCAGTGTGCCCCTCGGTTTGGGCCTGCCCGGGGCTCGTGAGGGTTGATCACTGGGGTGTGCTCCTGTAGACTGGATCGGGCTGGTCAACTGTCTGGGCGCCGCTGTCTGTGTTCGGGCTTTGGAACCGGCTGTAGGTGTGAACTGATCGCTGGGCGTGATGTGGATGTGAGGCTGAGGATGAAGCCTCCCCTCGTCTTGTGCCTCTGGGTCTCTGCTGGCGATGGTGCTGAGGCGTCTCACGCAGTTGGTCTATGTGCCTTCTCCAGACGCGGCCATCCTCCAGTCTGACCCGATACGACCGCGCCCGGTGATGGCTACGATCTCGCCCGGGATCCACAGGGGGTCTCCAGCGAAGTTCCTCGTGAAAACTGGCTCCTGTAAGATAAAATGTCTAACCCCGATGTGGAAGCGAGGGGAGAGTCAGGGCAGTACTGTGGGTGTAGTCTGTCCAATACAGTCCTCAGACGCCTGCCCATCAGGAGCTCAGCTGGGGACTTATTGGTGACTGAACAAGGAGTTGAGTGCTGGCTCATCAGGAACCGCGAGAGTTTGTGGTGCCAGTCCTCCTTGTTGAACCTTGCCAGGGCTTCTTTAGTGGTCCTGACGGCCCTTTCAGCCAATCCGTTACTGGCAGGGTGAAATGGGGCTGTGAAAATGTGGCGGATACCCAGGTTGGCAGCGAAACGGCTGAACTCAGTCGATGCGAACTGTGGGCCATTATCGGAGACAATGGAGTCGGGTAGCCCGTGCGTAACGAACAGGCGTGTTAACACGTTGGTGATTGCTAGTGTGGTGGTCGTGGATAGCTGTGCTACGCCAATCCATTTGGAATAGGCGTCCACGACCACTAGGAACATCTTCCCATGCAGAGGGCCGGCTAGGTCGATGTGAATTCTGGACCAAGGAGCGCTGGCGTTTTCCCATCTAGTAGGGGTGGCAATGGGGGAGCAGGACGGGATTCCTGGCAAATGTTGCAGGAACTTACCCAATTGACAATGTCCTCGTCTAGACCCGGCCACCACACGTAGCTGCGTGCTAACGCCTTCATTCTCACGATGCCAGGATGTCCCTCGTGCAATGCTTCCAGAACTCGGAGTGCACGCAGTGAGGCCGGGATGACCACTCGAGTGCCCCATAGTAGACAGCCCTGCAGACTTGACAATTCCTGCATGCGAGTCTTAAAAGGTGTGAATTTGTTATCAACATTGCCACCGGCCACCCCTCCTCACCCAGTCGAGCACCTGGGCGAGTGTTTGGTCTGCCTTGGTTTTAGCAGCAATGTCCAGGGCAGTGATGGGTAGGTCCAACTGGGTGATCTCGAAAATAGCGTGGACAGGAGCAGGGTCTTCAGCCGGGCAGGCAAGGGGCAGCGACTGAGTGCGTCAGCGTGGGACAGTGTTTTACCCGGGCGGTGTATAAGTCTGTAGGAGTAGGCTGCTAGGAAGAGAGTCCACCTTGTCATCCTAGGGGAGAGGACTTGAGGGGTCTGCTTGTCCCGGCTAGTAGGCCCAGGAGGAGTTTGTGGTCCGTGACCAGCTCGAAAAAATGGCAAAAAGGAATTCGTGAAATTTTTCACGGCTGCAACAGCTGCTAGGGCTTCCTTATCGATCTGGCTGTAATTGCGCTCCGTAGCAGAGAGCGTCCTTGAGAAAAAGGCGATGGGAGCCTCGGCGCCATTGGGAAGCCTGTGACTTAGTACCGCCCCAATTCCAAAAGGGAGGCGTCTGCTGCCAGTACTAAAGGGAGGTTAGGGTCGAATTGAATAAGTACCGCCTCTGGCGTGAGTAGTGATTTGACGGCGTGAAAGGCATGGTCTTCTTTGTGCCCCCAGTGCCAGGGTGACTTTTTATCCAGTAATCTGTGTAGGGTTCAGCTACTGATGCTTTATGGGGCAAAAAGGATGCGTAAAAGTTCAATAGCCCCAAGAACGCCTGTAGTTCAGTTTTGGAGGTTGGAGTGGGTGCCTCGTGGATTGCCTTAACCTTGGACTCCAGGGGTGAATGCCAGAGGCGTCAATTTTATAACCCAGAAAGTCCACCTGTCTAGTGGCAATGGCACATTTTTCTTTTTCAACTTGAGGCCATGCTGTCTGAACCTCTCTAACACAGCTCGAACTCTTTGGAAGAGTTGGGGTCTGTCCCTGGCCGAGACTAAGATGTCATCGAAGTAGGGTACTACACCAGGGAGGCCCTGCAAAATCCGCTCCATGAGGGATTGAAAAATACCAGGGGCAACACTTACGCCAAATGGAGAGCGCTTGCATCGGAAGGCACCCCTGTGAGTGACAATTGTCTGGAGTTCCGCTGTTTGGTTATCTACAGGGAACTGTTGATATGCTTGAGACATGTCCAATTTAGCAAAAATGCTGCCTGGTTCGAATGTGTGTAATAAGTGCTGGATGACGGGCACAGGATAAGCGCTAACTTGTAGAAATTTATTGATTGTCGTCTTGTAGTCCGAGCAAATTCTCAGGCTACCGTCTTTTTGAGGGTGTGACAATGGGCGTCTCCCACTTGGCAAAATCTGTTGGCTCAATGACCCCTTGTTTTAATAGTTTATCCAATTCCGCATCTAGTTTTGGCCGAATAGCAAATGGGACCCTACGCGGTTTTAGCCTAATTGGGACTGCTTGGGGGTCAACTGAGAATGAGATGGGGGTACCGTTATAACACCCCAGCTCTTCGCTGAATACATCTGAGTAATCAGCGAATAAGGAGTCAGTGTCTGAGGTTGAGACAGCATGGACTCCTGTTAGCCCTAGGCCGAGATGGGGAAACCAATCGAGCCCCAATAAGGTGGGTAGATTGCCGTTAACTACCACTAGAGGTAGGTGACCTTTAAAAGTTCTAAAACTGACAAGAAACTTGCCTCTGCCGATTACAGGAATGGTCTTCCCTGGTAGTCCTTCAGGCCAAACTGGCATCTCTGGAGCCGGCTAGTGGATAGGCTTGGTTGGAGCCTCTTAAGGGTGTTCCACGAGATAATTGAGAGCGCTGACCCTGTGTCAACCTCCATGCGCACGGTTTACCTTCTGGAAACGGAGAGAGAAATTTTACTAACAGTGTGGCAAGTGTGCTTGGCAAGGTGGTGCGTGCGACAGTTCAATACTTGCCTCTGTGGTCCCGAGTGCGAGGGAGGGTGCCTTTGTGCTGCGCTTTGGGGGCTTGGCAGACTCTCGCGATGTGTCCCCTTTTATGGCAGTTATTGCAGGTGGCTCCTTTAAACTTGCAGGTGGCCCTCTGATGAGATCCCCACAGGCTAGGCACAGGGTGAAGTGCTTGGGTGGACCGATGTTTTCTTGTTTGGCTCCTACCTGTGGCCGTCTGTCGTTGGATAGGCGGTGGACTTCGTTTTCATCACTGATGGTTTCCTCTGCTACCACCTCCTCGGAGTGGACTGGGAGTGATGTCAGCTTGGCACTTGGGTCCTGGATTTCGGTGGCTGAGTTTGTTGCCAGCTCAGCTGCCAAGGCTTCCTCGACTGCTTGTGCGAGGTTGAGGTCTTTTTTGTGAGAAGGCGCCTTTGCAGGTGGAGGTCCTTGACCCCGCAGACTAATTGATCGAGGAGCATGTCCTCCAGGTAGGTTCCAAACCCACAATGCAGTGCTGCTGTTCTGAGAGCGGCCATATATTGATTGATGGTCTCCTTGCTCGATTGCTTCCTCATACGGAAGGTGAATCTCCTGGCAATCTGTGAGGGCCTGGGGGAATAGTGGTTAGTGAGAATTTCAAGTAACTCAGACCACGGAACGTTTTTCAACTCACGAGGAGCCACGAGCGCTGCGGCAGTATCGTGACGGTGGCTCCGCAGTAGATTAGGAAATACGATTTTTCCGATGCTCTCCCGCATCCGCCAGGCCAACTGCATCGATATAATGATTAAAGTGGTTCTTATACGATTCCCACTTCTCCTCGTCTGGTTTGAACGCCGGAAGACTGGATTGGAACTCATGGTGCTGGGACCGGTTGAACAACCTGAGGAAAAAATCTCTCTGGGGCAGCAGACAATGTTTTAGTGCCCGTGGTGGGCAAGTGATTTCAGCTCAGAGAGGCTGTTTGCAATCCTCTCTTTCTCTCTGGGTTAACCACGTTTGGCTGTTAGCCGTTGATGGCGTTTGGATTCGCGCCTGAGTGGGCGTCAGTGACTGGCTACAGCGCTGTGCTGTACCTTTTAGGTTTGAAATTCAAATGACAACCGTTTGAATTTCGCGCCTGATACTGAGCGGCTGCGGCTCGCAGCGCTTCACTTTCCCTGTAGCTGGGCTAACAAGCGGCTACAGACGCTTCTAACTTTCGATTCTGACCGCTCTCTCTGGCTGCGGATCAGCGTTCGCTTCTTATCGCTTGCTGGCCGCTTTCTCTGTCAGCGGATCAGCGTTTGCTCTTTTTGTTTGCTCTTTTTGTTGGCTGACCGCTCTCTCTGGCTGCGGATCGGCGGCTAGTGACTCAGCGGTTGCATGGTGCTTCTGGTAGCC
Source organism: Pseudonaja textilis (assembly GCF_049901715.1). NCBI lineage: Eukaryota > Metazoa > Chordata > Lepidosauria > Squamata > Elapidae > Pseudonaja > Pseudonaja textilis. The sequence continues at coordinate 250,209,577 of NC_141991.1, forward strand.
ATCCCATCCTCATCGCCAGTGTTAAGTTTGAGCAATGAGAGGCTGAACCAGAGCATGAGTGCAACAATACTTTATTATAACAATAAAGGACTTACCGTGCTTGCCACGCCTGGAACTGGCTCGCAGCAATCAGCAACTGGTTGGACCCCGCAGCCTGCTTTTATAGCTGGCTGCTGGGGAGAACCAACCAATGAGGAAAGGGGGAAGAACGCCCACACAAGTGAGTGGACCTGAGTGAGAACTCCTAGAGTTCTCAGGACATAACAGGCTGGGTCTTCTTTTGTTCCCTTGCACAGGAGAACAAAGCTGGAAAGCAGGTTAGCGGGGTGGGGAGGGAATGGGGATTTTGTAGTATCCTTCCTCTGCCACATCCACCAAGTCATGCCATGCCCACCAAGCCACGCCCACAGAACTGGTAGTAAAAATTTTTTAATCCCACCACTATCCTGTAGTAAACCATCTCCTCGTTCCCTGAATCACATTCCACTTGCTCAGGGCCTCCTAGAGCAGCTGCAGAGATCTGTTTGGCTATGGGCTCTTCAGTCACACCATCTGTCAGGTCTGCTACTTTAGCTTGTAACTCCAAGGATTCGACCAAGACTGCAACCGTTACCCCATTTATCCAAAAAGAACATGACTCTGAATTTAAAACAACCACTCCCCACCCCAATCCCAAAAAGGACAGATTCCACAGAAAATAAAACCTATCCGTTACCATGTTCTCTGGGAATTGAAGAGAGGCCTTGACTTGCAGAGACAAAACTTGACACAGAGGGAGGAAAAAAAAGCTTGATGGATTTGAGAGCATAAAGAGACACAGAATATACTTTTGAGGAAACAAAAATGTGAGCCCCTCCAGAAAGAAAAAAAAAGAAAGAAAGAAGGATAGTTTTAAGCAGAGGTGGTATTCAGCAGGTTCTGACCAGTTCTGGAGAACCAGTAGCGGAAATTTTGTTTAGTTTGGAGAACCAGCAAATACCACCTCTGATTGGCCCCACCCCCATCCATTCTCTGCCTCCCGAGTACCAGCTGATTGGCTGGGTCTTCTTTGGTTTCCCTGCACAGGAGAATGGAGCTGGAAAGCAGGTTAGTGTGGTGGGGAAGGAATGGAGATTTTGCAGTATCCTTCCCCTGCCACACCCACCAAGCCAAGCCATGCCCTCCAAGCCACGCCCATAGAACTGGTAGTAAAAAAAAAAAAATGAATCCCACCACTGGTAGGGAGGCTTAATCTGAATTATTGGCCACTGGCAGGTTCAGTTCCAGCAAAAAATCAAAACAAACACAACTTGAAGGAAATTCTCATCAAGCAACACAAAGTTAGCTTTTCTTATCCGCTGACATTTGAAATGGCGTCACGTTTAAAATTCCACTTAATGTAGTAGAATCTAATGGAGTGCTTTGAATTAAGCAATATCTTCTAAGGTTCTCCCCTTGTGTCTTCTGATCATAGAAAGTGAAGTTTTGGACTGTTGCTTTTGCCACTGTAGAAAGTTAGCGCCCACCCTTCTCCTTGAAGAATGAAATATTTTAAGGAATATTTCTAAAAAGGCAGGATAATATTTCCCCTAAAAGCGAAATTAAAAAATCTTAAGAGAGACAGAGCCCTAGCTCCCTGCCCCCAGCAGATATTTTGTGCCAGTTAAGAAAGACTGAGCCAGCCTATCTACAAAACAAAAGACCTTGAGATCCAGGATGATGGAATTAAGACATGATCCTTCAGGACATAACATGATTAACCCAGTAAGACACAGAGTTCACTGCGTTGCACAATCTCCTAAGGGCATGGCATCCTCCCCAGCAAACTTCAACCAAACTTAGCTCAGACAAATGTGACCCTTACATGGCCCCATGGAAGTCTGACAACAGCCAATAGAATACATATTCTTGCACAGGAACAGAAAGCTCAAATACAGAGCTAGATAGGGTATAAAAGCCACCCAATCTCAACTCCATGTGGTCCACCTCCATATGGCTGTCCAGAATCACCCATGTGGTTCTGCTTCATCATTAAACCATATTTCCAATCAGCCTCCAGCCTCCATTTTGTCTCCAGTGCCTTTCTCCCAGATCGGAACTGAACCATATGGAACTTTCTTCCAATACCAGCATTGCTCTGTAGTTCTCTTCTGACATCAAATCTCATCTCCATCTCCTCCTTCTTCCTCCTCCTCCAATCATTTCCACAGTCCAGCTGGTCAGATGTATCTAGGGCAGGGGTGTCCAACCTTGGCAACTTTAAGTCTTGTGGACTTCCACTCCCAGAATTCCTCAGCCAGGAATTCTAGGAGTTGAAGTCCATAAGTCTTAAAGTCACTGGCTGAGGAATTCTGGGAGTTGAAGTCCATAAGTCTTAAAGTTGCCAAGGTTGGACACCCCTGATCTAGGGGGAGATCCAGGTGTCACATTTTACAATCCAAATTTATACCTCAAGAGACAGGAGGGTCAAATGGATTTGGTTGAAATAACAAGGTATATCGTTTTAAACAAAGAAAAGAGTTTATTCAGTATTGTTTTAATTGGGATTTTTTTCCAGTTTGCCTGAAATAGGGAAAAAAATGGAACTTAGGTTTTAGTTTGAAGATTGAACAGTTCTGTTTTTATAGAAATGATTTGTAAGAAGTAAATATACTGCAAAAAGTTAAGGCTGCAAAAATGCAATTAGTACTTCTCTGTGCTCGAATGAATCGAAAATCAATATTTTCTTTTTTCTTTTCCTTTCTTTTTTTTCCTGCACTTCCTCATTCCCCCCTCTTTTAATCCTTATTTTCATTGTATTTTATGCTATCATACATTTTAATAAAAGCAAGATTAAAAAGGAAAAAAAGAAATAAGGTCTCCTGTATTCACTGGATTAGGCTATGCTGCTAAATAAAAAGTTTATACAAGCTTGGCAATTGTGTATGTATAAGTGTGTATGCATGCAAGCAGAAATGCTACTTAAAGTCAGCACATTTCCAATTAAGTGTGATACGTGGTATAAATGGCTCAGCAAAATACCATCAGCTGCAATACTTCAAAGATAGATTTATGCTAATTGTCTACTTATACTTTTAGCCAAAGGATCTTGTTGCAATTAACCTAGTAACACTTTTCTATGGGCTCATAGTTAACTTTCCCATTTAAAAAGTTCTTTGTGAGGGGGAACCTGTTTTCCTTTCAAGTTAATTCAAGACCTTTTCCTTTCCTTCCTCCTTCTTTTATCTTCCTTTCCCTTCCCTTCCCTTCTTTTCCTCTTCTTTCCTCTTCCCTTTCCTTCCTTCCCCTTCCTTTATCTTCCTTTCTTTTCCCTTCATTTTCTTTGCTTTTCTTTCCTCTTCTTTTATCTTCGTTTCCCTTCCTCCTCCTTTTATCTTCCTTTCCCTTCCCGTCCTTTCCCTTCCTTTATCTTCCCTTTCCTCCCTTCCCCTTCCTTCTCCTTCCTTTATCTTCCTTTATTTTATTTTCCTTTCTTTTCCTTTTCCTTTTCCTCTTCTCTCCTCCCCACCCCTCCTCTTTTCCCTCTCCTCCTTCATTTATTTCATTTCCTCTCTCTATTTTTCCTTTCCTCATTCCTTTCCTCATTCTATTCTCATCCTCTTACCCCTATGTGCCTAGATAGACAGAGAAATGGATAGAGGGAGGGAGGGAGGGAGGGGGGGAGAGAGGGGGGTAGAGGGGTAGATGGATAATAGACTGAACAGTCACCTCTCAGAAATAGTTTAATTGGTTGTCCTCCAGAAAGTTGGATCAGATGGTCCTTGTGCTCACCTCCAACTCTACGACTCTAGAAAATTCAATGATTCAACCTTCAACCAGCATTCCCTCACCTGGGCGGTGTCCCACTGAACTCAAAGGGATTTTCTTCTGCCTTGATTTATGTAGAATTGTATGCAGCATAAAGAATCAGGACCATTTGTAAAGTTGCAGTGTAGAAGATCTATTGAATGCTATATACAGGAGTATCTGGTCAACTAAAATGCAACACCAAATTGGCACTAGATTAGGCTCAATGGATTCTAAACTGATAACACATTTAACTCTGCCCCCTCCCATCTCTGCCTCCTCTTCTCTCCAGATTACACTGTGGTGATACTTACAAAACTGTTGACAACTAATTTACTGACCCGTTGTCTCAATTTTGATAGAGGCCCTTCATTTCCCTCCAAGACAGAGCAGACTTATACCCTCCAATGTTGTGTTTCATATCGTATGTCTAGGAAAATGTGACTTACCCATAAATACCAGGCAAAAATGTCAGAGGGGGTGGGGGATAATGCACTGGACTGTTGCAATCTTTTTCTCCTCTGCAGACCAAAGCAAAGGGCATCAGAGAAAGCTTTTCACAGGGCTTAGCCAGTTAATCTTGCCCGTAGCTATTTCCTCAGTATGAACCTGTCTCTCGTGGAACGTCAGTAGGCTAGCTTTTAAACCGTTCTTTTCTTCCTAAGCACTGCTCGGATGTGGATGTGCAGAATCACAACTCAGTGTTCAATCTGGTTGAGTCCCCTTCTCCCCTCCACCACATTTCCTTTGAAATCTTGATGTCTGGTTTCGAAAGTGAAACCTATTTCGAAGGAGTTCTACCGCAAAAGCTAAACCTTCATGAGATCAAAGCTGTCTTTGGTCTCTCTCTCTGACTCTCTCTGTCTCTGTCTCTCCATCTCTGTCTCTGTCTCTGTCTCTCTCTCTCTCTCTCTCTCTCTCTTTGTGTGTTTCTCTCTCTGTCTCTCTCTGTCTCTCTGTGTGTGTTTCTCTCTTTGTTTCTCTCTCTCTCTCTCTGTTTCTCTCTCTATGTCTCTGTCTCTGTCTCTCCATCTCTCTCCATCTCTCTCCGTCTCTCTCTCTCTCTGTGTGTGTGTCTCTCTCTGTGTGTGTGTATCTCTCGGTCTTTCTGTGTCTCTGTCTCTGTCTCTGTCTGCCTGTCTGTCTCTCTGTCTGTCTCTCTCTGTGTATGTGAATACTATTCAGCTATCATCCACGTGCATCCAAACAAAAGGCTCACCTTTCGTAAATGTGGTAGCAAGATTCGGGAGAGGAGATGAAAGGGCCCAGGCACTGAGAAGGAATTATTCGCTTTCTGAATCATCAGAAGTATGCTTTTTAGACTCCTTGTACCAAGAGGAATGGTTGTTGTTGTTGTTGAGTTCCAAGAAAGACAAAACAAAACAAGAAATAAGCAATCTCTTTCTCTCCCTCTCTCTATCTCTTTGTCATTTAATCTATCTACTATCAATAGCTATCTATATTTATTTATCATATCTATCTGTCTGTCTGACTGTCTGTCTATCTGTCTATATATATGTCATCTATCTATCTATCTATCTATCTATCTATCTATCTATCTATCTATGTATCTGTTTATATGTCATCTATCTCTATCATTTCTCTCTGTGTGCCTGTCTATCTGTCTCTATATATGCCATCTCTCTATCTATATCATCTCTCTCTCTCTCTCTCTTTCTCTCTCTCTCTCTCTCTATATATATATATATATGTATGTATGTATGTATGTATGTATGTATGTCTATCTGTTTATATATATGTCATCTATCTATATCTATCTATCTATCTATCTATCTATCTATCTATCTATCTATCTATCTATCTATCTATCTATCTATCTATCCTTTATCTATCCATCTGTCCATCCATCCTTTGTTATACACAGGTCAACAAGTACATGAAAATATGGAAGGTGCATTCCCAAATTCCAGCATACAGAATAACAAGATTTGAAAAGGACCTTGGAGGTCTTCTAGTCCAACCCACTGCTCAGGCAGGAAACCCGATACCCTTTCAAACAAATGGCTGTCTCTTCTTAAAAACTTCCAGTGTTGGAGCATTCACAACTTCTGGGGGCAAGTCGTTCCACTGGTGAATTGTTTTCACTGTCACGAAATTTCTCCTTAATTCTAGGTTGCTTCTCTCCTTGATTAGTTTCCATCTGTTGCTTCTTGTCCTTCCTTCTGGTGCTTTGGAGAATAGGTTCATCTTTGTGGCAACCCCTGAGAAATTAGGAGACAACTATCCTGTCATTCCTGGTCCTTCTTTTCATTAAACTATGACACCCCCAATTCCAGCAACAATTCTTTATATGTTTTAGCCTTCAGGCCCCTAATCATCTTTGTTGCTCTTCTCTGCACTTTTCATCAGTGTTGTTCCACTGCTATGCATTGTTCCACCTCTTTTATATGTACGTGTGACACCCTGAAACACACATAAAAAGGGATAGAGTGATATTGTTTTCCACAAGTTCCTAAGAGTCTCCTTATGCATGTCTCTGGAAGAGTGATTCGCATCCTTGGAAACTTGAACACACGTGAACTTCAATTCCCAGAATTCCCCACTCAACCATGCCAAGAAACCGAATGGAGAATTGGGGTCTCTTTCAGAATGAAGAATACAAGGCTACCCATCTGTGCTCAGATAGAAGCCTCTTTGATTCAAGGGGGACTTAATGCTCGGTAAATGAGAATAGAATGGTAATGTCACCACAGAATGCTAAATCCACTTACAGAGAATAAACCCCTCTTAACTTTGTGACACTTCCAAGCAGACATCTATAAGATTGTAAGATTAGGCCGTAAATCTCTTTCAATACCCAATTAAAGCTGCTTTAGCTAGTAAGGATATGCAGTGCGTAAGTATTGTGTGAGTACGTGCCCCGTAAGCACCATATTTCTTTTTCTAATACAAATATTTAATTTGGAATGGGTCATTGTCAATAGTATTAATTTAGGATAACAGAGAAATCAACTTTACAATGAACGAAGAATATGTGTCTAAAGGGCCGTATCGTTTTCTTAAAAATTTTCATCGTTTCCTGAGTGGCTCATTTTCTTAGATTCGTGTACACATTTGATTTCTTGTTTTGGTTTAGAAGTTGTTCGAAATGTAGTAGGATTTTAATAAGGAGTCCTGGTGCCTGGTTTCTTGGTTGCTGAAGAAGATTGATTGATTGATTGATTTGATTATTTTTATCTTGCCTTTAGTGCTTTAGAGGTAACTGAAGTTGGAGAACATAACTGACACTCCTCCCTCCTCCTATTTTCTCCAGAACACCCACCCTGTGAGGTGAATTGGGCTGAGAGTTAGTGACTGGCCCAAAGTCAACCAGCCAGCTTTCAGGCCTAATATGGAACTAGAACTCTCTGTCTCCTAGTAATTGGTCCAAAGTCACCCAGCCAGATTTCAAGCCAGAATAGACCAGACCAGACCAGACTAGAACAGAACAGAACAGAACAGAAAATATGGGATGGAATGGAATGGAATGGAATGGGATGGGATGGGATGGGATGGGATGGGATGGGATGGAATGGGATGGAATGGAACGGAACGAAAAGGAATGGAGCGGAGCAGAGCAGAGCAGAGCAGAACAGAACAGAACAGAACAGAACAGAACAGAACAGAATAGAATAGAGTAGAAAATATGGAACGGAATGGAATGAGAATAATGGAATGGAACAGAATAGAATAGAATAGAATAGAATAGAATAGAATAGAATAGAATAGAATAGAATATTGGAATGAAAAATGGAATGGAATGGAATGGAACAGAACAGGACAGATTTAATACAATAGCAGAGTCAGAAGGAACCTTCGAGGTCTTCTAGTCCAACCTCCTGCTCAGGCAGGAAACCATTTCAGACAAATGGCCATCCAATCTCATCTGAAAAACTTCCATTGTTGGAGAATTCACAACTTCTGGAAACCTAAAACAAGACTAGAACACTCTGTCTCCTGGCGATTGGCCCAAAGTCAACCAATGAGCTTTCATGCCTAATGAGGAACTAGAACTCTCCATCTCCAGGTCATTGGTCCAAAATCACCTAGCATGCTTTCAGGTCTAAAGCAAGACTCAAACTCACCATCTCCTGGTGATTGGCCTAAAATGACTCAGCCAGCTTTCATGCTTAAAATAGAACCAGAAATCACCATCTCCTCAGGTGATGTCTCATATGTAGAGCAGATTCTTTGTCAAAAATGATTCTTAACAAACTTGGATCTTGGGTTTGTAGGTATCAGACCACTTTGACCCACCCAAAATCTGAATAGCCTCTAAAAACTATAGAAAAATTCTCAGAATAACTGTTTGGACAACCGAATTCTGTTTGTTTCATTTGGTATTTTTTGCATATTTTTTTCATTCTTCAGGTAAAATAACCTGAGACAACAGAATGAAGACCATTCTCTGTTGATTGTACAGCCAGAAATAATTCCCCCTTTTTTTGGATCTATAATCTGTGAAAAAGGCTTATTGACAGCAGAGTCACCTGCTCCGAAAAGCTGAACTTAGTTTTGAGTGATTGTACATCTTTGCAAACCGTTACGGTGGGAACAATTTCTGCTGGAATGATTAAATTGGCAATCTATTTCAATAGGAATCGTTCATCAACATTCAGATAGAATTCTTATTCCTAGGAGACAGAAATGGGGTCTTAAAAAGGTAGACGACCGGCAACCAATCTCAATAAATTAGTGACTTTTTATTTATTTAAAAAAAGAAAGAAAAAAGTAACACTAGTCTAAAATATGTGCTGGTAAAGTTTCTCTTTGTCTTTCATCTTTTCCCCCCCTGCCACATCATTGCCTGTCAATCAATGCCAATAAGAAAAGATGGCTCTCTGTGTCTGGCCATCAAATTGATTTCATTGAATTGACAAATATAGAATCTTTGACCGAGCTTTATCCAATGGCCCATCATTTGTCTGGCTGTCACATTAGCTGTGTGGATATTATTGAGTCTATTTTTGGGGTTTTGATGGCCTGAAGATTCAATGACCACAAAATTGAAGCATGGTCAGGAGCCAACAGTGAGGCACAATAATTGGTCACAACGGGGAGGTTGATTTAGCTTCGGATCCTCATTTCGAAACGTCTGTATTAAGTGAACGCATTTCTACCCTGCCGTTGTCTAAATTCCCATAACTACGAGTTGCTGGTTTATTTATTTCACTGATACATTTCGAAGGGATTAAAATTACATACTTTGTTTTTCTGCTTCTTCGGTTTGGTTCTGTCGTCCAGGGCTTGATAGCTGGATCACGATGATATTCTGGGCAGTTTTAATGATTCTCCATAGAGCTTTTTTAATGGAATTAAAATTTAAAGGAATTATTGAGTCTGTCATCTGCACCTCTATAACTGTCTGGTTTGGTTCTGCAATCCGATAGGACAGACACAGACTTCAGAGGGTAATTAGGACTGCAGAAAAAACAATTACTACCTACCTGCCTTCAATCAAGGACCTGTAAACTGCACGAGTCAAAAAGAGGGCTGTGAAAATATTTACAGATCCGTCACATCCCGGACATAAACTGTTTCAACTCCTTCCCTCAAAATGACGCTAAAGAGCACTGCACACCAGAACAACTAGACACAAGGACAGTTTTTTCCCAAATGCCATCACTCTACTAAACAAATAATTCCCTCAACACTGTTCAACTATTACAAAGTTTGCACTACTATTACTATTAATCTTCTCATCACTCCTTATCACCCACCCCCTCCCATTTGTGATGTATGGCTGTAACTTTGTCGCCTGTATCCTTATGATTTATATTGACTGTTTCCTAGTACGACTTAATTGCTTATTGTACCCTGGGACTATTAAGTGCTGCACCTTATGATTCTTGACTCTTGACGAATGTATCTTGTTAAATTAGGAATACAGTCATTAAGTGAATCTGGCTTCCCTATTGGCTTTGATTGTCAGAAGTTGGCAAAAGGGGGTCACGTGACCCAGGACACTGCAACCATCGTAAATATGAGTCAGTTGCCAGGCGTCTGAATTTTGATCACATAAGGTTGCTGCAACGATTCACCTACAGATGTTGTGGGTGCTTCATCGCTGGAGGTTTTCAAGAAGAACCTGGACAGTCACCTATCTGAAATTCTTGAGCAGAGGTTTGGAATAGAGGACCTCCAAGGAGCCTTCCAGCTCTATTCTGATTGATTGATCCTCCCCTATATCTGTGGAGGCAGGCAGCTCTCTGTCTGGTTGACCGCATCCCACAATGTCTGAGGGACACCGGACAGTCCTCAGCCCCTGGCATGCCTTCCCTGTTGGATGATCCCAGTTCCAATGCCTCCTTCTTTCTCCTCCTCCCGCTCTTCCTTCTCCTCCTCCCACTTCTAGCACTGATGCCATTACCTAGTTGGGTCATAAAATGTCTGCAAGAAAATACCCAAGCTCAGACAGCACCAAGGATCCCACAGTCCTCCTCCTCCTCCTCCTTTCCCTCCTAGCACAGATGACATTACCTAGTTGGCTCATGAAACTTCTGTGAGAAAACACCCAAGCTCAGAGAGCACCAAGGATCCCACAGTCCTCCTCCCCCCTCCTCCTCCTCCTCTTCTTTTCCTCCTCCTCCTCCTCCCCCCTCCTCCTCTGAACTGAGCTCTGAGGGGGCCATGGCATTTTGTTTGCAACTGTTCCACGCAGTTAACTTTGCAAATGCAACTTTGCTTAATATTTTTGGGGGGATAGGGGAGAACCTTTTTTTTTTTTATCAAGAGTATATATTTTCAAAGCCAAGTTTGACCTGAAAATTGTGTCAGCACATTCAGGGAAGTGTGTAATAGGAAACATGTAGTGGCTCAGTCTAGATATTAGCCTGTGAAATGTGGAAATGTTCAGTTCATGTGGAAAAAAGGCATCTGGGAGGACGAGAGACAAAAATCTGTGTGTCAAAGCTAAAACCCTTTCCTAGTCAGCACTGTATTATTCTTAGTGCGATCTGTATTTTAAAGTGCGTTCCTTGTTAAGAGAAGAAGTACCTATCAGCATATTTATATCACCCTGCTATTAAATGAATGCTGATGATAACACTACTATTTCCCAGGATATGAAAGACAAACTAACAGGAACAAAATACTGGTGAAGATGTTGCTTGTGTGCTTAACATCTATTAAATGCTCTCTCAAAATTTCTCTGTGGTTTTGCCTGAAAGGAACTAGCAATAGCACTTAGACTTATATACCACTAAGCAGTTTACAGTGTCAGCCTCTTGCCCCCAACAATCTGAGTCCTCATTTTACCCACCTCAGAAGGATGGAAGGATGAGTCAACCTTGAGCTGGTCAGGTTTGAACTCCTGGCAGTCAGCAGAGTTAACCTGAAATGCTGCATTCTGACCACCGAGCCACCATTGCATTCTTCTTAAAGAATAGCAGTAGCAGGAGAATCCGGTTGAGCTTCTTCAGCGATAGACCAAAATCTGCGATCGTGCACAGTTTCAATCTGTGCTCGCTGCTGGAGCACCCCAAGCCAGCTGGTTTCGGGGCTAAGCCACCCCGTAGAGGTGGCAAAGATGGGGGAGATTGCCAGCAGGGTTGAGGAGAGTTGCATCTCTCCTCCCCAGCTGGCCATTACTCCCTTTCCCGAAGGTGGTTGCAGCAGTGGTCAGAAATGGCCATCTCAAAGAAGAACTCGACCGGAAAAGAATGTGCAGGAGGAAGATAAGAAGAGAAAGTTTTGGCTGACTGGGTCGAACTGAAAAAGCAACAATATAAGGTACCCAGAATTTGAATTATAAAGAACAACATTGTTCCCAAAGAAGACTTTGAAGCGGCGAATGAGAGAGGGAAGGGAAAGGATTTGGGTTTTTTTCTTTTCTTCCCTATATTGACAACTAAGAGATTTAAGCAAGAAACTGACAAAAATCCACTTTGATATTAATAGGTATTTAAGCTGAAAATAAAATGTCAAAGGGATAATAAAGATTTCTAGATTCTCAAAAACTTTTAAAAGAAGGAAAAAAACAAAAGGGTGGGATCTAGAAAAATGGAGGAGACCACTTGGAAGTGAAAGGAATTAACAGTGAAACTTTAACAAGATTCCTAAAAGATACATTTTAACTAAACTTTGTAACAAGATAAGAGAACCCCAGGAAGAGAAAGTGGAAAAAAGAAGCAAGAAGAAACAGTTTTGGATTATTTGGATTACTTGGTGATTTTTGGCAATTGGATCTAAAGGACTAAAATTAATCGGGTGGTTGTTTAAAAGTTTTTAAAATGGTATCACTCTTGGAAGAATTGAGAATGGAACTTAAAAAACAGAAAGAAGATGCACAAGAAGGAAGAGGCTCTTTTGGCTTCATATTTCAATTCTTAGAAATGGAGATCCTGAACTATGAGAAGCAACAAGAAATGCCTGTAGAACAAGAAGTGGGGTCAAAGAAGAAGCCATCTTCAATGACCAAGTATTTGTATGTGGGGAAAAGAAAGGAAAGGAGGGAAAGAGAGGGAAAAATTTAAGATCCGAAAAAACAACCCAAACAAGAATTGTTTGAAAAGTAATTATAACATTAGGAAAAAACAGAAGAGAGGATTACAGAAGAGAGAATCAGAATTAGAGAGAGGGGGGCAAAAAGGGGAGGGAGAAGAAGAGCGGAAGAGGGAAAGGAAAAGAAATTATAAAGAACAGAAATAGGACATAGAGAAACAGGGAAAACATACAAGACACAGATAATGGGTGAAAACTTAATTGAAAGGGGGATTCTGCAAGGGTACATAAGTATTGTTATATTAGAAATAGAAATGAACTTTGAAAATATGAAACAAGTGTGATTAAAATGATAGATAAAATACTAATTATAATATAATGGAATGTTTAATAAATGAAATAAAGAGGATGAGATAATGAAATTAGGAAAGGAGGGGAACATTTTAATTATTATAAATGTGTTATAAAATTTTATGAAAGAAACATGAAAAAATTATGGAAATATTATAAGTGTTCCTAGAAGTATGATTCCCTACTGAAAAGAAATGTTAAAGATGTCAAAGATTATAACTAACATTAATGATAGAGCTGAATTGGAATAGAATAAGTATTTTATTTATTATTATATATATATTTTCTCTTTAAGAACTTAGTGCTTATTTTAAGAATGTACCAAGCAAAATTTGACTGGAAGTTATGTATTATATTGAATGTTATAATTGTAAGCGCATAAACTGAAGTTTAAATAAGAGTTGAATGGATAAAAATTAAAAGATACAAAGGTGTCATACACCAATTAGTAACTACAGGGAAAAATTGTTTAATGAGAGAAGAAAATATGAAATTGAAACAGGACAGACAAAAGTATAAATATCATGACTAGAAAGATATTGAAAGAAAGAAAAAATATATAATTGAATTTAGAAAGGAATGAGATAATTAAAAGTAAGATTGAGAAAACTAAGGGAAGGGAAAAATTATTGAGAAAATGTTAAAATAGTAATAAGATATGGACTAGAACACAAAGATGAATATGGAATTGAATTTGTGTCTATACGGAGAAGTGATAACCCCGCGACCATGCTATTCTCAAAAAAAAAGAAATTTTACTTGTATTATGTTTTGTGAAAACCCAAATAAAATTTTTATATATAAAAAAAGAATAGCAGTAGCACTTAGACTTATATACAGCTTTACAGTGCTTTACGGCCCTCTCTAAGCAGTTTACAGAGTCAGCCTATTGCTTCCAACGATCTGGGTCATCATTTTACCAGCCTCAGAAGTGTTAATGCATAGCAATTACATAGGGTTTCCCCCCCCACCATGTTCTATTCTCAACCTGGCTCTTCTGTTAATGAATAACTATTCCTTTCCAACTCCATTATTCTGTTCTGTTGTGTTCTTATGTCCTCTTCCTACCTGCCTTGTAAGGGGGATAAAACGGTACCAGTTCAGTGGTCTACTGCTATGAATTCTGTACTTACTGAAAAATGTAATTTCGTTTTTGTGCTCAATAAGTCATGTAGTTCTTCATAGCACAAAAAAGACCCAACTATCTATTTCTGCTTCTTCGACTCATTTAAAAAAAAAACACCTTTTTTTTTTTTAAAAAGCTCAACTTTCATTTTCTGGTACTAATAAGTCTTCAGGAACACACAGCAGAACAATATTAGTAAAGCTACAGCTTCCTAAGCTCTGGAGAAGAAAGCAGAAAATATAATTTAGTCTGGGAAGAAGCTGCCTCTCGGCTGGAAGCTCCTAGAATTTTTTTTTTAATTCTGTGTCAAAACAATTTTGAGGAAATTGCTCTGCTCATCTCACAAGTCATTTATCTGGGTTGGTTTTGGGGTGTGTGTGGAAGAAAACTAGTTAGACTTTGCATTTTATAGCTAGGGATTGACTCACACAACAAATATTTTGACTTTGGCTTCAGCTGCCCTGTCAAAACATTAAACCTTGCTAAATTCCCCTCCTACTGTAAATGAGTAAGAGCACAGATAGTGTAAGTCACTGGTAAATAAATAGACAACAAAGCCCACAGCCTTCCACCACTGAATATCTAGTTGTCTCCTCTTCTTCTTCTTCTTCTTCTTCTTCTTCTTCTTCTTCTTCTTCTTCTTCTTCTTCTTCTTCTTCTTCTTCTTCTTCTTCTTCTTCTTCTTCTTCTTCTTCTTCTTCTTCTTCTTCTTCTTCTTCCTCCTCCTCCTCCTCCTCCTCCTCCTCCTCCTCTTCTTCTTCTTCTTCTTCTTCTTCTTCCTCCTCCTCCTCCTCCTCCTCCTCCTCCAAATTCAAATTTCAAACTTCTTTCAGCTGTAGACGTTTTTAATGTCTTTCTGTCTCTACGTAAGTGACCAGGGTTAATAGGGAGGCTTCATCTACCCTTTTCCTAGCTGTTCCTTTTTAAATGTTTAACACCTCAGATTTATTTGAGTTCCATAACGTAACATCTGCATTATTTTTTTTTAAAAAAAACTATGCTAAACTAATCAATCAATGCACACCGTTGCATTCAAGATCAGCACAATCTCAACATTCTCAATTATGGAAATATGTTTTTTATTTAAAAAAAATGAAGAGATGGCTCGGACAGTTTTGATGTCTGAAAAACTGGGTCATGAGAGTTTGGGCTAAATAAGGAACTGAGTCTTGGTAAGCATATGAGAAGAACCAGGAGCATCTGTTGATAGCAGAGGGAGGTAAAAATAAGTCAAGAAGTCATCCAAAGCTGCGTGATCAAAGCTTCTCTGCTTTTTATATGCATCTCACATCCTCTTGGCCATCAAAGCATCAGTTCACTTGGTGCAGTTGGTATAGCGGACTATTCGCTTGCTGGTGGAAGATCACTTTTAAGAAGGAGAAAACAAAGTTTGTGCTAGTAAAGTGAGTGGGCTTCAGCTGAGCTCCAACCCGCAAGACCCATTTCAGACAAATGGCTGTCCAATCTCTTCTTAGAAACATCCACTGATGGAGCATCCACAACTTCTGAAGGCAAGCCATTCCACTAATCAATTGTTGTCACTATTAGGAAGTTTCTGCCTAATTCCAGGTTGCTTCTCTCCTTGATTAGTTTCCATCCATTGTTTCTTGTCCTGCCTTCTGGTGCTTTGGAAAACAGGTTGACCCCCTCTTGTTTGTGGCACCTCCTCAAATATTGGAAGACTGCTTTCATGTCACCCCTAGCCCTTTCCACTGGACTAAACATGCCCAATTCCTATAGCTCCCTAATCATCTTTGCTTTCCAATATATTATACTGACTGCTGACAACTTGTTGATGTATTTTTAGGAAAAATAATGAATTATTTTGGTTTGGTATGATAATACCACAGAAACAATGTTTAGCAAGTTGATCTCAGGGTGATCAAAAAGGAAGTTGTTTTCCATTTAAGCCAGAATTATTTCTCTTAGGAATAATGACAGAAAGTTATAGGAAAGGAATAACATACTGTATTTAATAATACACGTATTGGCAGTGGCGAGAATGGTATATGCACAATATTGGAAGAATGAAATGATACCACCAGAAAGAGAGATAATAAGGAAAATCATGGTTTATGCAGAATCGGACAGGCCAACTTGAAAATTGAAAAACAAGGGGGAATTAGAATATTATGAAATGTGGAATAAGTTTTATCCGTGGTTGCAAAAAAGAAGGGAAGGTCGGAACAAAAATATCTAGGATGAATAGGATCAGAAAGTAAATGTTATATCAATAATATAAATGTTAATAGTCTAGTAATATTTTTGCATGTATGGCAAATGTAAAGCCAAAATGGTTGCACATTCTGAATAGGTCATTTACAAAAAAGGAGAAAGTATCACACTGCTTTTGAAAATAAAACCGCTATCTACCAAAGGGAAATGTTATGTTTATATACTAGTAGCTTCTCCTATCAGTGTTTTGTCCACTTGTATATAAAGAGAAAGCAAATCCCATGATCAGTAGCACTGATGATGTTACCTAGCTGGGACATGAAGTGTCTTCAAGGAAACCATCCAGCTCAGAGAACCCACAAAGTTCAATCCAGTGCCAGATTCTCTTCTATTTAGAAAAGGAGGAATTTGGTACTGTGTTTTCCCAAAAATAAGACCTGGTCTTATTTTCTTTTGGGTCCGCAAATAAGCACGAGGGCATATTTTCAGGGTGTCTTATTTTTTTTCCCATGTAGGGCAGGCCCACTTCTGCTTGCTTGCAGTGGCGCAGGCCATACAACATGCCAGTGCCAACTCCGTAAGGCAGGGGGTAGAGTTGCTCCACGCACTGTGCTCTGGCTTACCTAAGGGCCCCTGCAACCAGGCCACCTGCTTCCTGATACCCACGTTCCCTTGTGGTGGCACCTCTGACAGCCCCATCCAGAAGGATCCCACATGGCCGCAAGCTCACGTCTTCTGCTTGTTTGTGGCCACAATGGAGCAGGAGGCCAAGCGATGCACTGGTGCCACGACCACAAGGTGAGACAGTGGGGTGGAGCTGCCCCACTAGCCCCCACACCAACTTACTTCAGGGTTACCCACAGCTAGGCCATCAATGCCCCGACACCTGTCTCACAGCCAAAGCACCAGTGTACTACTCGGCTTCCTACTCCATCGTGTCCGTGAGCAAGCAGAAGAAATGGGCTGGTGGCCACATGGGCTCCTGCTGCACATGGCTGCCAATGCTGTTACACATGAGACAGTTGTTGGGGCATGAATGGGTGAATGGCCTGGTGGTGGGGGCCCTGAGATAAGCTGATGTAGGGGATTCCACCCCTCACCTCGTCTCATGGCCACAGGCACCATGAGCAACCAGATGGAACGAGCTGGCAGCTGGCTATGCAGTCTCTTAAGTATGGCTTATTTTGGCGGTAAGGCTTATATTAGGTACACATTAAAAAAAGGATTCTAGGTCTTATTTTCAGGATAGGGCTTATTTTGGGGGAAACCTGGTAGATGTTTGACTCTCTCTCTCTTTTTTTTTATGGCCCCCTGGAGAGCTTTCCTGAGTGTTGGCCATCTTGGAACACAATGATGCTTGGACTAGAAGATCTCCAAGGTCCCTTCCAACTCTATTGTCCTATTTTCTATGATGGTGAAGGGAGACTTATCAGATTTTAGCTTCTTTCGGTCCCCCCCCCCCGCCCCCAAGTATCATCGGTGATAGGCATGGTTAAATTATATAACACATCATTAAAACATAGAATTATATTCTGCAAGCTGTTGCGATAGCTACTAATTGGAACAGCTTTAAAGGGGTACTAAAGAAATCTAGAAGAGAAAGCTGTCGGGGGCAATTAGTCAGGATGGCTTTGTAATTTATCCTAGAGGAGAAGCAGTACAATTGCAATTCTAGGGAACTCTGTGACAAGAAATGTTTGCACTCAAATTCTCCCAGAAGACATCCGGAAGTATCAGGTTGGTGAATGTTAGAAAATGTGCTCATCTTTCTTGTATCTCGCCAATGCATGTTTTCTAAACCATCGAAAGAACAATTAGCTGCAGATTTCCCTTCAATAATCCACTTCTCTCATAAATAGAACTATAAGCTTCCTCCCTCCCTCCTTTCCTCCTTCTCTCCCTCTCCATCCCTCTCCTTCCTTCCTTCCTTCCTTCCTTCCTTCCTTCCTTCCTTCCTTCCTTCCTTCCTTCCTCTCTCTCTCTCCCATCCTCCTACCCTCCCTATTCTCCTTCCTTCCTCCTTCCTTCCACCCTTCTTCCCTCTTCCTTTCCCCCCCCCTTCCTTCCCCTTCCTTCCTTCCTTCCTTCCTTCCTTCCTTCCTTCCTTCCTTCCTTCCTTCCTTCCTTCCTTCCTTCCTTCCTTCTCTCTCTCTCTCCCATCCTCCTACCCTCCCTATTCTCCTTCCTTCCTCCTTCCTTCCACCCTTCTTCCCTCTTTTCCTTCCCTTCCCCACCCCTCTCCTTCCTTCCTTCCTTCCTTCCTTCCTCCCTCCCTCCCTCCCTCCCTCCCTCCCTCCCTTCCTTCCTTCCTTCCTTCCTTCCTTCCTTCCTTCCTTCCTTCCTCTCTCTCTCTCTCTCCCATCCTCCTACCCTCCCTATTCTCCTTCCTTCCTCCTTCCTTGCACCCTCCTTCCCTCTTTTCCCTTCCCTTCCCCACCCCTCCTTCCTTCCTTCCTTCCTTCCTTCCTTCCTTCCTCCCACCCTTCCTCCCTTCATTCCTTCCTCCCACCCTTCCTCCCTCCCTCCCTCCCTTCCTTCCTTCCTTCCTTCCTTCCTTCCTCCCACCCTTCCTCTTTCCTTCCTGCTCTCCTTTCTGCCTCCCTCCCTCTCCTGCCTTCCTTCCTTATCCCTTTCCTCCTTCATTTCTTCTTTCCTTCCTCCCACCCTTCCCCCAAATTCTTTCTCATGGTGGTTTAAGAAGTAATATTTAGCCTTCTCCTTTGCTCCCCCCACCCCCCACCCCACCCCGATCTGCTTGGTGGAGCAATTCTGAAGATATTCTTTCTCTGGTCTATTTTATTGTCTCCATATTGCAGGGGCTTCATTTTGCAATGGGAAAAAAAAAAAAAAACCAAAAACATCCCAGGTGCAAAGATTTCAGGGAACGAGTGGATCAAAGCTGAATGCACAGCAGCCTCCAACCCCACTTGGGCTGAAGGAAGGCACCCCAAGAGCAAAGAGGAGCAGGCAAATTGGATTTTACACTCCAGAACATATTCACTAAGGGCTTTCTCAAGCAGATAATCATTAGCAGCACTTCACTGATTCGCAGCCTTCTCCTTCCCAGGCATCGTAGCCGTCTCTCTTGCTTTATTTTCAAAAGCAGAGTGATGCTTTCTTCCTTTTCGTAAGAAGATCCATTCAGAATCTCTTGCTGTTTGAGAAGCCAAAAGAGTCCTTTATTTTTTTTTTTCCAATCAACTCGAGAGCAAAAAGAACCAGCGGTAGTAGCAGAACAGAGAAAACAGCTTCCTTTTTGATCCTCCTGAGATCAACTTGTTACCATATTATCACACCGGTCCAAAAATAATTCATTATTTTTTCCAGAATATATATCATGTTATGTTTTCAACATAATATAATATGTTGGAAAGCAAAGATGATTAGGGGGCTAAAATATATGAAAAAAGTTTCTAGGAATTTATGTTTATTTTATTTATTTATTTGATTTGTCGATCGCTTACAAGATAATGGGTATATGTATATACATAGTTATGAATACATGAAATGGGTACGTATAAGAAAAATAAAAGAAACAATAGGACAGGGACGGTAGGCACGCTGGTGTGCTTATGCATGCCCCTACAGACCTCTTAGGAAAGGGGTGAAGTCAGTAGTAGACTGTCTAAGGTTAAAGTTTTTGGGGTTTGGGGAAGAAACCACAGAGTCAGGTAGAGTATTTCAGACATTGACCACTCTGTTGCTGAAGTCGTATTTCCTGCAGTCAAGTTTGGTGCGATTAACCTTGTGTTTGCATCTATTGTTTGCTCTTGTGCTGTTATGGTTGAAGCTGTAGTATTCATTGACAGGTAAGTCATTGCAAATGGGCATATTTAGTCCAGTGGAAAGGGCTAAGGGTGACATGAAAGCAGTCTTCCAATATTTGAGGAGGTGCCACAAAGAAGAGGGGTCAACCTCTTTTCCAAAGCACCAGAGGGCTGGACAAGAAACAATGGATGGAAACTAATCAAGGAGAGAAGCAACCTGGAATTAGGCAGAAACTTCCTAATAGTGACAACAATTGATTAGTGGAATGGCTTGCCTTCAGAAGTTGTGGGTGCTCCATCAGTGGAAGATGGAAAGACTCCTCTGCGCTCAGCTGAAGCCCACTCACTTTACTAACACAAACTTAGTTTTCTCCTTCTTAAAAGTGATCTTCCACCAGCAAGCGAATAGTCCGCTATACTAACTGCACCAAGTGAACTGATGCTTTGATGGCCAAGAGGATGCGAGATGCATATAAAAAGCAGAGAAGCTTTGATCACGCAGCTTTGGATGACTTCTTGACTTATTTTAATCTCTCTCTGCTATCAACAGATGCTCCTGGTTCTTCTCATATGCTTACCAAGACTCAGTTCCTTATTTAGCCCAAACTCTCATGACCCAGTCTTTCAGACGCCAGAACTCTCCGAGCCATCTCTCCATTTTTTTAAACATATGAAACAAAACATATTTCTGCAATATAGAATGTTGAGACTGTGTTGATCTTGAATGCCACGGCATGCACTGATTGATTAGTTTAGTGCATCTTTTTTTTTTTTAAATACAGACGTTATGTTATGGAACTCAAATAAATCAGAGGTATGAAACCTTTAAAAAGAAACAGGTAGCAAAAGGACAGATGAAGTCTCTCAATTAATCTTGGCCAATTATATAGAGACAGAGAGACACTGAAAATGCCTCTAGCTGAAAGACCAAGATTTTTGGAAGTTAGAAGTTGGAATCTGAAAGCAGTAGGGGGAGGTGGGGAGGAGGAAAAAGAAGGAGGAGGAGGAGGAGGAGGAGAGGAAGGGGAGGAGGGGGAAGAGGAAGGGGTGAGGGAGGACAAGGAAATGAGATTTGAAGTTAGAAGAGAACAACAGAGCAACAGTGACAACAGACACAGTGTACCATCCACAGTGGTTTAAAAGGAGACTCACATCACTTATTTAATGTAAAATCATAGAATTATAGAGTTGACAAAATGGTTAAAGTTTTCCAGAACGAAAGTCTTTGGGACAATTTTACAAAATAGTTGTAACACAAGTTTTTATCACATCTCCTTCAGTAATAACTGAAGATGGAGAACCTACCTAGTACACTTTCTGCTTCCTCTTTTCCCCCCAACAACAAGTTTGTGAGGTAAGTTGGACTGAGAGGAAGTGACTGGTCAAAGTCATCTACCTGGCTTTCATGACTAAGGTAGTGTGGGAAGCCCCTTCTCCTAGAATAATGAAATATTTGGGGAAATATTAAAAAGGTAGAATATTATATTTCCCTAAATGAGAAATAGAAAATCATGTTTTTTAGAGGCAGGAAGCAGCCCCCACTTTTTCTTAATAGCTCACAGCAGATGTCAGCACTTAAAAGCTAGGTAGCTTATTACAAGAAGACAATATCTAGATAGCTCTAGTCATAAGCAAATACCCTCACCCAAAAGCCAAAACAGGGATGAAAGCCATTAAGCCATAATAGGAATTGCATCACCCCCAGAGCAGTCCAAACTTCAACCAAACCTAGGAGCTCAGACAAACACCTAGGATTTGCATTTCCTCTTTTGCCTATAGAGCCAGCTATGACCCCTACATGACCACTATATAACCTCATAGGAATCTGACAACAGCCAATAGTATACATGTTCTTGCACAGGGACAGGAACTTCAAGTGCACAGCCGAAAGAAGGTATAAAACCCCCTCGCTCTCAATTCCCTTTTGGCAGCTGCACCAGAGAACCAATATGCCTGGTAGTTCTGCTTCATCGCTAAACCATCTTTCCAATCAGCCTTCATGTTTCCAATGTCTTTCTCCAAGCTTGGAACTGAAGCAGATGGGTATTTTTTTCCCATAGCAGAACTAGAACTCACAGTCTCCTGATAATTGGCCAAAGTTCATCCAGCCAGGTTTCATGTCTAAAAGAGGACTAGAACTCATGGACTCCTGATTTCTAGCCTACTTTATTAACCAGTAAACCAAATCGGTTCTTCACCGAAGCATTAGGATTGAATGAAAGGAGCACACCATTCACTTGTTTCCACTTTTGGTACAAAATGGCAGCAAGTGTAGGTGGACGTATTTCTTTCACTGGACAACTGGCTCTGCTACAGATTCCACCCTGCAGATTTATATATTTCAATTAAGTCCCAGAGACGAGACATCGGGAGGGAATTTTATCTGTGGCCTTTCCCTCCTCCAAATCAAGAGGATCTAAGCAAGCATATCCTCATAAATTCCTGGGGAAGAAAATTGTGCAGGATTGCCACAGTTAAAATCTATGGCAGGATGAACGCTAAGAAAAGACTAGAATTCTAAGAGCTTCCATAAGTTAATGGGAAAACTGGAGATTATACTCAACGCGGAGAAAGAAATACATTTTTCCCCCATGTTTCCTTTTAAAAGTTGGACATCCTTGGAGCATCCTGAGCTCTTGAGGTTCCATCTATTCTCTAGAACTTTCTGGAATGAACAGGTGGCAAGAAAACCAATTTCTATTTGGAAAGAGCAGGAATTGTCCATGAAAGTATATGTTTCTAGTTTTGTTTGTTCATTCATTTATTTCCTGCTTTTATTAGTTTAAAAAAAAACAACAACTCAAGGTGGTGAACATATTTAATACTCCTTACTATGCCTATTCTCCCCACGACAAAACAACAAGAACAACAATACACCGGGGAGAGAGAGAGAGAGAGAGAAAAAGAAGGAGAGAGAGGGAGGAAGGGAAGGAAGGAGGGAAGAAGAGAAGGGGGGAAAGAGACAAAGGTAAGGAGGGAGGGAAGAAGAGAGATAGAGGGAAGGAGAGAGAGAGAAAGAAGGAGAGAGAGAGGGGAGAGAGGAGAGTGAGAGGGAGGGAGGGAAGGAGAGAGAGTGAGAGAAAGAAGGAGAGAGAGGGAGGAAGGGAAGGAAGGAGGGAAGAAGAGAAGGGGGAAAGAGACAAAGGTAAGGAGGGAGGGAAGAAGAGAGATAGAGGGAAGGAGAGAGAGAGAAAGAAGGAGAGAGGGAGGGAGGAAAGGAGAGAGAAGGAGAGAGGGAGGGAGGGAAGAAGAGAGAGAGGAGAGAGGAGAGGGAGGGAGGGAAGGAGAGAGAGAGAAGGAGAAAGGGAGGGAGGGAAGGAAGGAAGAAGAGAGAGGAGAGAGAGGGAGGGAAGAAGAGAGAGAGAGGGAGGGAGGGAAGGGAACACACACACACAGAGAGAGAGAGAGAGAGAGAGAGAGAGAGAGAGAGAGAGAGACGGGCCCATGTCATCTAGCTGATTTTCATGCCTAAGGCAGAACTAGAATTCTCCAACTCCTGGTGATTGCTAAAAGTCACCCAAACAATTTTCATGCCTAAGAGGAGACTACATACAATAAACTTGCTGTGGTCAAAAACATATATAGTAACAAAGATCCATTTTTTTTCTCCAGGTCTTTTTCCATGAGGCCCAAAAGGAGATGTTCTGGTTTCCTTTTTAGCTCCATTTTGAGGATTTTCTGTATTAAAATATGAGTCAAATCCCAATTATTATTATTATTTTTTGCTTTATCGCATGTTCACCATAGATGATAAAAGATCCCTTCTTTACTTTTACACTTCCAACATTCATTTGACATACCTTTATACATCTTAGATAACTTATCCGGTATGAAATACCAATGATACATCATCTTATAGAAATTTTCTTTTAGATTACAATTTAATGTGAATTCTAAACCCTTCATCCACATATTTCCCCATTGTTCAAGCATCACATTATATGCGGTGGTGCGATTCAAATTTATTTTACTACCCGTAATGTGGGTGTGGCTTGGTAGGTACGGCTTGGTGGGCGTGGCAGGGGAAGGATACTGCAAAATCCCCATTCTCTCCTCACCCCACTAACCTGCTTTCCAGCTCCGTTCTCCTGGGCAGAGCAACCAAAGGAGACCCAATCAATCAGCTGGGACTCGATGGGAGGCAGAGAATAGATGGGGGCGGGGCCAGTCAGAGGTGGGATTTGCTGGTTCTGCGAACTACTCAGAATTTCCACTACCGGTTCTCCAGAACTGGTCAGAACCTGCTGAATAACCACCTCTGATTATATCCAAAATCCTGCTTTTAAATGATCTTCTGACTCGGTTGCTTAGACTAGAATAGAGCTAGAAGGGACCCTGGAGG
This sequence comes from Pseudonaja textilis, assembly GCF_049901715.1. Classification (NCBI taxonomy): domain Eukaryota; kingdom Metazoa; phylum Chordata; class Lepidosauria; order Squamata; family Elapidae; genus Pseudonaja; species Pseudonaja textilis. The sequence continues at coordinate 250,233,545 of NC_141991.1, forward strand.
TCTTCTAGACCATCCCTCTGCTCAAGCAGGAGCCCCTATACCGTTTCAGAGACTGTCCAATCTCTTCTTTAAAACCTCCAAGGATGGAGCAACTACAACTTCAAGCTGTTCCACTGGTTAATTGTCCTCATCATAAAGAAGTTTCTCCTTCATTCCAGGTTGCTTTTCTCTTTGATGAGTTTCCATCCATTGGTTGTTGTCTTGTTTTCTGATGCTTTGGAAAATAATTGACTCTCTCTTCTTTGTGGCAGCCTCTCAAATATTGGAAGATTGTTATCGTATCATCACTAGTCCTTCTCTTCTCCTAACTAGCCATACTCAGTTCTTGCAGCCTTTCTTCATATGGTTTAGTCTCCAGGCATTTGATCATCTTAGTTGCTCTTCTCTGAGCTTTTTCCAAAGTCTCGACATCTTTTTTTTTGTAGCGTGGTGACCAAAATCGGCTTGCAGTATTCCCGGTGTGGTCTCACTAAGGTTTTATAAAGCGGTAGTTTTCTTGGTAAGCTTATTAGGAAGGTAATCTGAGGCAGAACCTAAGGCCAGATACGGCTATCGTAACCTGCTTACGCTTTAATCCTCAGGCCAGCTTTTCTTAGGAGGTAGTGGTGGAATAAATAAATAAATAAATAAGGGGAAAAAATAAAGAATGAATGGAAAAATAAAATACTGCATGCGATAACAAGGAAGGGTGTCGGCCCATTAGGAAAGCAACTCCCAGAGGTGACAGTTTTATAACGCTAAGCTTAGCCTTATTTGCAGTAACTCATTTTATGTATAGTGTTTCATACTGAGGAAGCCAAAGGGCTAGGTCTGTTCTTGATTTACTCCCACCCATAAGGAGGGTGGGAGCCTCTAAGAAGGCCGAAAATAAGACTGCTGATTAGAACAATAAATTAGGGGCAGACAGAAATGGGGTGGAGGGAAGGAAATGGCTGGATTTCTGCAGGCCTGAATAAACATTTCATGCTTGTTTGGTCATGTTTCTTGGCTGACCGATAAACGGTGCTCTTAGAATCTTTTTTTTTTCTTTTCTTTAATCCAATAATAAAAGCTTTATTGTCCCTTTTCTCATCATCTTCTCTTCCGGGTGTGATTGATGCCTCTTTGGGCTTCCAAACTTTCACTTTGCAGTCCCAACCAAAGTTGTTGCTATTTTTCTTTTTTTTAAAAAAACACAGTTTTTTAAAATTACATCCTTCCTGTTTTTTTAAAAAAAGGATTAAGACTTTGAAAATCAAGAAAAGGTGAGGTGCTTTTGTTTTGTGTCCTATGGGGTGTGTGAGAAAATCCGGGAAGATATTTTAATGTCGGAATTGGTATATCCAGTGGAAAATTCATGGGTTTTTCTAGGTTTTGCTGAAATATTATGGAAAGTTGGGTTGATTTAGAGGAAGTGGGGGAGAATACTGAATTTTTAAGAAAAGATATTTGGGTTCTGGGAAAGTGGAAAGCATGCAAAGAAACTCACAACAATCCAGCCTTGATTTTTGTTAAATAGAAGTTGAAGTAGAAAGGAACTTTGACAGGTTTCAAGATTTTGTTATAATGGCCTTAGTGTTTCAATGCAGTGGTTGCCAACCACTGGGCCAGGGACCATTAGTGGTCCGTGGGAAAATTTTGGTCCACAGAGAAATGTCACCCCCAAAGTACCCCACAAAGTAATTAATCCAGGCTGCACAGGAACACAAGGCTGCGCCACCCACATGGCCCACGGGAACACAAGGATTGCATCACTTGCATTGCAAACAACACAAGGTGAGGGGGGAAAGGGCAGAGGGGGGCAACTTGCCCCACTCACCCCATGTGCTTCGCCTGGCCACTAGGCTGCTTGTTTCTGCTTCTTTCTTCTTCCGCTTTTGGCTGCATACAAGGAAAGCAGCAAAAGTCTTTCTTTCTCTCCACCAAACTCTTCCAAAAATGAGTCTTTGGGACCCTGCAAGGCATCCTGCTCCAAGAGGCTGTGCTGGCATGACAAGTCTCACAGAGACTCGCTTCTGGCAGGTTTTGGGGGAGAGAAAGAAAGACTTCTGCTACTTCTGCTGCTTTCCTTGCATGTAGCCAAAAGTCTCTCTTCCTCTCCCCCTGAGAACGGAGCTGGAGATGGTATCCTGTGATCCCAAATAAAGAACGATCGATCGGTAGGAAAACGGGGTGGGGAATTTTCCTGCAGACTTTTGGGGGGATTTTCCGAGGGGGTCTGGTCCGTGGGATTTAAAATTATGAGTTTGGTGGTCCCTGAGGTCCAAAAGGTTGGTGACCGCTGTGTTAAAGTACACCATCAGCCAGTTTAGTCTAGTCTTGGCAAGGGACTAGAAACCAGGAAGAGTGTGAGTTCTAGTCCCACCTTAGGCAAGAAAGCTGGCTGTGTGACTTTGGGCCAATCACCAGGAGACTGTGAATTCTAGTCCTACTTCAGACCTGAAAGCCAGATGGATGACTCTGAGTTCTAGTCCTACTTTAGACCTGAAAACTGGTTGCATGATTTGGAGCCAATCATCAGGAGACTATGAGTTCTAGTCCTATTTTAGACCTGAAAACTGGTTGCATGATTTGGAGCCAATCATCAGGAGACTATGAGTTCTAGTCCCACCTTAGCCATGAAAAACAGCTGCCTGGTTTTGGACCAACCACTCTCTCTCAGCCCAACTCACCTCACAGGGCTGTTGTTGTGGGGAAAGTAGTAGAAGGAAGGTGTGTCAGATGCATTCAACACCTTGAGTTATTTGTAAAAATAATAAGGGTGAGATACAAACTGATAAGCAAAGAATAAAATACTCTTACCCACCCAGTGTTTGTTTCCAGAAGGTAAGTCATTTGTGTACCACGTTTGATTGATTCCCTCTTCTTTGTGGCCTCCCCTGAGATATTGGGACACTGCTATCAGGTCACCCCTAATTTTTCGAGATTAGAGAGAACTAGAGTCTAGAATTCTCCAGTTTTCCATGCAACCTTGTAAGATTATCTCCCATTATTTTCACAGCTTCGATATCTTCTCCAAGGCATGTGTTAGCCATATATTTTCTTAGAAGCTTTGAGGCTGCCACAGTTAATGCCTGGGAATTTGGGAGGGGGGAATTCTTAGTGAGTAAAAGATTAGATTAGATTCAACAACATTCTTCTCAAAAGTCAAGGACATGTCTTCCTGCACCTGAATAGGAGTGGGTGAAGGTTTGGCTTCAGATAGAACGACGTTTGATTGGGCCATGTGATGGACTGATGGGTGCAAGGTGTCATAGGATACACAGGGAGGAACGGAGAAGGCAACAACTTGGCTTACGAGAGAGGAAGCGGCCATGATCCCTGTTGTGGAGCGATGGTACAGAAGAGGCATGAGACCAGAGCGTACAACTAACAGGCTTTATTGCAATGAATAAAGGGTTGTCGCGTCTGCTAGCTAACTCGCAGACCAGCGGGTGACAACGGACTGGCTCTGCCCGACAGCCGGCTTATATAGCCGGCTGTCAAACGGAGCCAGCCAATGGGAGCTGCTGGTGCTCCCGCTCAAACAGCGGACCTGGTTGGGAACTCCAACCAGTTCCACAGACATAACACTCCTTTCCCCCAGCTGGGAACATGCATAGTCTTGTAGATACGTGGCTTGTCTTCGCTGGCGCCCCGAGCGTCGCAGTTCGGGTGAACTGCCGGCCTGTGTCAAGTCCTGGCTCTCGGGACGTGCCTCAGCAGATGTTGGTGCGTGGGCTCGCCTCGGTGGGGTATCTGGCGGTGCTGGTGAAACCCCCTGCTCAGGTTGGTCCGATCGAGTCTCAAGGTCCGGCTGGTCAGTTGGGTTGCTCGGTGGCTGGATCAGTGACTCTGGTTGGAGACTCGGATTCTCCATCCAGCCCTCTCGCTCGTCGGGGGAAACCTGGTTCCACAGGGGATCTGCATCAGGTGGGGGTGAGGCGCCATTGGAGCTGGTAGGTTGGCATCGGTTGGTATCTGCCGTGCCCGTCCGTCGCCTTCTTAGTTGATCCACGTGCCTCCGCCACAAACGTCCATCCTCAAGGAGGACCCGGTAGGATCTGGGGCCAGTGACCGACACGATCTGTCCTGGCACCCACAACGGCTCCCCTGCATAGTTCCTGGCATATACCAGGTCTTGTGGGGCGAAATCTCTGACCAGACTATCGGATCCCAAAGGGGTGTCTGGGCAATAGTGGGGGTGTAGCCTGTCTAGGGTGGTTCTAAGGCATCTCCCCATTAAAAGTTCGGCCGGAGACTTGTTGGTGGCGGTGCAGGGTGTTGTGTGCTGGCTGAGCAGGAAACGAGACAGTTTAGAGTGCCAATCCTCCTGGCCAAACCTGGCGAGTGCCTCCTTGGCTGACCTAACTGCTCTCTCTGCCATCCCGTTGCTCATGGGATGGAATGGTGCTGTAAGGACATGCCTGATGCCCAAGTTGGTGGTATACATGCTAAATTCACATGATGTGAACTGTGGGCCATTGTCTGAAACCAGGGTGTCTGGAAGCCCGTGGGTGACAAATAAGCGGGTTAGGGCTTTCACTATCGCCTGGGTTGTGGTTGTGGGAAGTAAGGCTACATCAATCCACTTGGAGTATGAATCCACAACCACCAAGAAGGTCCTGCCATGCACGGGCCCAGCCAGGTCAATGTGCAGGCGCGACCAGGGGGCGTTAGCACTCTCCCATCTGGTGGGTGTGGCAGCTGGAGGGGCGGCCCTGGTTTGTTGGCAAGGTTGGCAAGAGCTTACCCAGTTGGCGATTTGAGCATCCATACCGGGCCACCAGACGTAGATGCGGGCCAGGGCCTTCATTCTTACGATGCCTGGATGTCGCTCGTGAAGCACCTTCAGGATGGGTACTCGCAGGGATGCAGGAATGACCACTCTTGTTCCCCACAGTAGACAACCTTGTAATTTTGACAGCTCCTGCTGGCGGGTTTTAAAGGGGACAAAATCAGTTGTACATTGAGTTTCCGACCACCCCCTTCCCACCCAGTCCAGAACCTGGGCGATGATTTTGTCCTTTTTCGAGTGTGCCGCGATGTCCTCGGCTGTCACTGGAAGTTTGAGTTCGTTGACCTCGAAAATGGCATGGATAGGTGCTGGGTCTTCGACTGGGACTGGCAGGGGGCAGCGGCTAAGGGCAGCGGCGTGGCTCAGGGTCTTGCCCGGACGGTGCACTAACTTGAATGAATAAGCGGCCAGAAACAAAGTCCATCTGGTCATTCTGGGTGAAAGTATCTGCGGAGTTTGCCTATCTCCAGACAGAAGTCCTAAAAGAGGTTTGTGATCAGTCACTAATTCAAAGTGGTGTCCAAACAAGAACTTGTGGAACTTCTTAACTGCAGCCACTGCGGCCAGGGCCTCTTTATCGATCTGACTATAGTTCCTCTCGGTAGGAGAAAGAGTTCTGGAAAAGAAAGCAATAGGTGCCTCGGAACCGTTGGGGAGTCTGTGGCTCAGGACAGCCCCAATTCCAAAAGGGGATGCGTCGGCGGCCAGGACCAGGGGAAGACGTTGATCGAATTGAACTAGGACCGCTTCTGAAGTGAGTAAGGATTTGACTGATTTGAAGGCATGGGCTTCCTTGGGTCCCCAGTGCCAGGGTGAGTCTTTGTCTAGTAGCCTATGCAATGGTTCAGCGACAGATGCCTTGTGTGGGAGAAATGAGGCGTAGAAATTCAAAAGTCCCAGGAAAGCTTGCAGTTCAGTCTTGTTGGTAGGTGTGGGTGCCTCATGGATGGCCTTCACTTTGGATTCAATGGGATGGATGCCCGAGGCATCTATTCTATAACCCAGAAAGTCCACCTGGCCAGTGGCGATGGCACACTTCTCCCTCTTAAGTTTGAGGCCATGCTGTCTGAACCTCTCTAGCACTGTCCTGACTCGCTGAATGAGCTGAGGCCGGTTCGTGGCTGAGACTAAAATGTCATCGAAGTAGGGGACCACCCCTGGGAGACCCTGGAGAATCCTCTCCATGAGTGACTGGAAAATACCTGGGGCTACGCTGACCCCGAATTGGAGGCGCTTACATTTGAATGCCCCCCTGTGCGTGACTATAGTTTGTAACTCCGCTGTCTGCTCATCAACAGGGAACTGTTGGTATGCCTGGGACATATCTAACTTGGCGAAAATGGTGCCGAGTTCGAAGGTGTGTAACAAATGCTGAATAACGGGCACAGGGTAAGCGCTGACCTGCAGAAAACGGTTGAGCGTGGTTTTGTAATCCGCGCAGATTCTCAAACTGCCATCTTTCTTGAGTGGGGTGACTATGGGGGTCTCCCATTTGGCGAAATCAGTGGGTTCTAGCACCCCTTGCTTGAGTAGTTTGTCTAGTTCTGTTTC